>NC_056735.1:1495064108-1495151608 GCF_019279795.1 Protopterus annectens | reverse complement strand
TACATATTGCCTTCTTACCATTGCTGCCTGCTAAAACCCTTTAGTAATTTAGCTGGACCTCACTATGCATTAAACATCTGGGGGTTCTGGCTGTCTATTACTTTTTTGTCTCATGGCAAGAGACGATAACCCTATCTAATCCAATCTAATCTAATCTACACTTTAGGTGCATTTAGATATCTTAACAGCAGAGATGTAAAGTATCTTTCTTTTTCTTTAACTCATTATTGCATACCATTCTCTCAGTCCATAAGTCTCTCCGCAGACAAGTTTTGTGGATGCAGGAAGTAGATGATGCTAACGTCTATTACCTGTGCTCCTTTCATCACTGTTTATACTTCCTCTTCAGGATGACCTTTCTCATCCTCGTGACATGATTTTGTGTACCCATCATTTCTCTGTCACTCTGTCTTTTGTGATCATTAATAAGAAGAATGTTAGATCCTCCAATATTTGGTTATATCATTTCCCCTTTTGAGGCTTCCCCCTGAACTCCTTTCTACAACCAGATGTCCCTCTCATTGTTTTGTCTCCAGAACTGTGCAAAATACCCAGACCATGGTCTGGCTGAATGGAAAATCACCTCTTTGTTTCTGGAATCCATCATTCCAGAATTCTCTTTACTGCTGCCACTGTCCTTACACTTTATTTCTGGTAGTCCATTCAGGTTCAAACAACACTTTGAGAAGCCTTTCATGCTCTGATGTTATTAGTTTCACTTTCCCAGTTGATACCTTACATAAAAGTAACTCAAGTGTAGTTCTTTGTAGTTAACTGTAGCAAACCTCATTTGTCAGCTTTCTGGGCCGGTCATTTTAAATCCTTCTTCCGACTTTCTCTATTCTCCACTGCTGCAGATGTCCTCAACAAAGAGTTTAACTCTAATTTCTGTTCCCTTAGTGATATTGGAAACAAGCACACACTGGACCCAGTACCAACCCACAACAGTACTGCACTGCTCATGTTCTTTTTTTCCTTATGCTAGCCCAGTCATCCCAAACCTCTCTGTCTTACCCTTCACCCACATAGCAATTCAGTTCTTCAGTCTTGGACCTACCTCCAAACTTTCCAGTTTTCCTAGGAGCCATCTCTGGGACAAAGGTAACGGTACCTGTGAAGTCCAAATAGACAATACCTGTCAGCACTTTTCTATATCATTCTCCTGCAGCCCAGTCATAAAACTGGATTTAGTTTGAGAGACAGCTTTTAACATATATTGGTAGCTGTAATGAAGATTGTTGCCCAGTAGGAAAACAATCAACCTTTCCCTCAGAATTCTCACCATAACTCTCCTGAATGCTACTGTCAGGCTGGCAAAATTGAAGTTCCTCAAACTGTTCCTGCTCTCCTCCTTACACCTGAACACTACACCTGCTGTCTTCTAGTCTTCATATGTTCCTGCACTGGCCAATGATATGTCAAGGACATCAGCAGTAGAACTACCAGTGCAAAAACCACATTCCTGAAGACCCTGGGAGGAATTTGGTCTGCTCAATGTTCTTCTTTTCCCCTAAGCAAGCTAGTTCCCATTAGGCCACCTCCTTCTATGTCTTGCATATGTCTACTGCTTTGCACACTCTACCCTACCTTCCTCTTAGCGTGGCAACCACCTTTTGCTTCATTTTGTAAAGACAGAAGGGAAGTGTTCATTCAGTACATAATTATGGAAAATGCATGTCTTACTTATTAGTTGTGAAGTGAGTTCATAATTCCTATATGATAATGAGATTAAACATACCAGAATACAGTTTTATCAGATTTTGCCAAATGCTGGGGCCCTTTCCCTTCCATTGTCCTATTGTTCAGGTTTTACTATATTTTCTTCCCTTGCTTGCAGTACTTGTAATTGTGTGGAAATAAAAAAAAATAAATAAAAAATAACATTTGAGGGAATGCTACCATTATTTTGATATGCAAGAGTAAAATATTTTAAAAAAAATCAGCTTTACATAGGCCAGTGTTTTCACAGAATGATTTCAGTTTGCTCTTATTTTCCGTGGTTATGCAGTTCTGTTGTCATATCAGTTTGGTCTGTGCACATTTAATACACTTTCATATTTTGTCTTCATAACAGTTATGTTTTGAAAATAGACTATAAAATAAAATGATGTACAATGGAAGAATATGATCTGTGTGTGCCTTTATTTTTCTTGTATTCAATTAACTGCATAAGCCCTACAGGCAAAAGAGTTTCTTTTCCTGACAAAAGTGAAACTGTGCCTTACTAAAAGACTTGTTAAGGGTGGCACAGTATGAAAGTGCAGTCAACGGGAATTGAATCGATGACTACTGGAGGAAGCTTCTTAGCAGGTTGTAGTCTTAGCCATCACCAGCATACTGTCCTTTTACATTTTATATTAAAAACATTGTTTACTATCAGAGGTGCGAAACAGAAAACATCAGAATACATTTCTGTCATTTTCAAATGGCACATTTTTTTCTCCATTAAGCTAAACATTCTTGAACAATTAAGAAGTCACATCTTCTAGTGATAAAAATTCATGATCTAGAAAGTAGCGCATAGGAGATACAGACAGAATAGGTGCTGCGAGGTGAAGTAAGAAGGCCGGTTGCATCAGCGAAGCTGAGTGGTGTAATGCTTCAAGTTGGGAGATGGAGTATACAGTGAGTTTATGCAGTCATTTGTTTCTTAGTACAACATAGCCATGACTCAGTGATATATGGCATTTTCTTAGGGTTATAGATAGCACATGCTTAGTAGTTTGTAGCTAGATTCTAAGTATAGCATAGCATAGTCCATTTTTTTATATTTTTAATTACATTTTTCCTACGGTTTTGATATACTTTTTTGAGGACAGAGAATAAGCTATATACTTTTTCCAATGCCAATAAAAATGCACCACGGTCTGTGACATAATGGAAAGATGTGATCATCACACAAATAACTATGTGCCTTATGTATTTTCAGCTAAAGCTTACCTACCTGTTCCCAACAGTACATTGCCACTGGCAATGTATTCATTGCCATATACAGTACTGTGTTTTAGTATGTCATGACAAAATAAAAGATCACAGCCTGTCTAATACACTTAGTTTAGATATCACAAGTATGTATTACTGCCATTGTATAGTTTCTCTTCTTGAGATGTGTGCATATTTCATCATGCATATGATGTCAGGAGCTACTGGCTTAAATTCCCACACCGATGTCATCAGTATCTGAATGTGTAAGAAAGTCAACAGTTTGTAGTTTGAATCTCACCAGAGATATCCTATAATCTATATAAATAGGAATTGATATTAAGGGCTTACAGTAAATATGCACTGCTTGGTTAAACTAAGACCTGTCACAAACCAATAAGTTCTATACTGTTTGACTACAGATCAGTTATATTCACTTGCTTTCCAGGATTTCATCCACCTCAAATCAAGCCCAGTGCCTTTCAGTACAATCTGACCAGCAACAATTGAAGCTTGACCAGAATTATTTCAAGTGTTCTTATACACACACACACACACACACACACACACACACACACACACACACAACACAAAACACAACACACAAAAGCATACAATATTTTCAGAAGGGAGTGGTAAAGGGCAAATTTCAAGTGCCAGCTCCCTCCTTGTGAAGCTTTAAGGTGCACATTGCCACCAGTTAATCAAAACTAATTGAATACACATACAACACAACACACAAAAGCATACAATATTTTCAGAATGGAGTGGTAAAAGGCAAATCTCCAGTGCCAGCTCCCTCCCTGTGAAGCTTCAAGGTGCACTTTGCCACAAGTTAATCAAAGCTAATTGAACAAGAACAAACCTTTTACTCTGCCATTAAAATGAGCCAGCTTCTAAATACCCAAATGGTAGCAATTAGCTCAAAACAGTTACCATTCCATCTCAGAATGCCTGATGCTTCATAATTTGGTACACTGGTAAAATATGTATAAACCTTAAACCAATAAATAAACTAGCAGTCACAAGCATTCAGACTTAAACAATAAAGTTGGCTGCTTTGCCACCAAACACTAGTGTTTTGATTTAAATAATAAAGTTCTTTACTTGAAATAAATAAACTGAAGAATGCCTTTTGCATGCAAATATGCAATCAATAAAACCTTGCACAAGAATTTGAAAATATAACATTCACATTTAATGAAAGAAAATGCGCAAACTGTCATATAAACTGAAAAATATATGTTTCTAGGTAAAACTGACCATGACTTTTCAGTCCAAATGTAATTTCATAGTCATTATGGGCACTAGAAGTTGGGCTCTGTCCCAAGGGTACATTTCAACAGACAAAACTGTAGTTCTAATGTTCTCTGTTAGCTTTTGTAACCATTACCTTTTCAAATTAATAGATACTGTCCTTGTTTATAAATCCATAAACTGGACTCCTGTTCCTACTGAATTTTTGGGATGCACTTCCAGTCTCCACATTTATAGGTTCAAGGTGGGAAGGGTAAGAATCGACAAGCTAAATAAAGAATACTCATGTGACTTAGCAAGAGTCTGTAACAGTGCAGACATTTGTGAGGTGCATTTTCACAGTAACCAATAGAATTATATTCCACTTTACTCTTCTTTGGAACACTGCTCATTTTATTGAAAAGGCAAGTGCAATACACCTTTTGTTAAATACTTGGTTAGACATTGCTTTTACATTTAATTCATCTTTAATACAGCTAGTTCACTATTCTGAATGTCCCTTCTGAAAGCCAGTTAACTTTATTCCTCATAATACATTTTTAGATGATGCAGAGCGCTTACCATGCAGTGTTGGAAATGTCCAACATATTTATATGTATGCCATACACTACATAAAAAGAGTGCTGGCTAGTGTACTGGCATTGGTATGATAATAATGCAAGTGAGCAAACTTTAAGATTGATTCCCAGAAGATGGAAAATTAACCTTTGGAATTAATTAGAAATGAGCATTGGAAACTTGTTGTCCATATTATTATGGGGTGGAGGTTATGGGGCATAGTGGTATTTATTTCCTATCAGTATACTTTTAGGCTTGCAGACATTTCTTTGTGTATTCAATTGCTTTAAGAATTTCTTGCATTCTTTTAGTTTTTCTTGAGAGTTATAACTACAAAATGCCCTTTGATCAGCCTCCTTAACCTTTTAATATAAACTATTACATTTCATCAGGTCATTTTTCAGTCATGATTTTTGACTACCACCCTTCATGAAACACAACAATATCTGAATATAATAAAGTAATATGAGAGGCAAAGACTTGCATATCAGTTGACTCTTCTGGCTGTAATGAACATATTTTCCAAATGGTATACAAGTATTTAGAAATGCCAGGTAGACTGAATAATTTAACTGACTGAGGTGACTTTAGGAGAGACTGAATAAATCTGCTGTAGTTAGGATATGGGTCCCCCTGCCTGAGGCAGTATTAGAGGAAAATGTAAGATTATTAACTTCAATTCAAAAATGTTTGTGTTATCAGCAATTTGTGCTCATGTATAATTGGGAAAACTAGTGAAGGGATCACTGCAGGAATTGTTTCATTCTGGTGCTTGGGCATACTTAGTCAAACTACTGAAGGGATTTCTGGGGGATTGGTTCATTCGGTGTCATTAAAGTGCTTATGCATATATGTTCAAACAACTGAAGGAATAGGTGGAGAATTGTTGCATTTTGGTGCTTGTGCCTACTTGGACAAACTACTAAAGGGGTCTCTGGGATAATTGTTTCAGTTTAGTTCTTGTGCATAGTTGAACAAAGTACTGAAGGAATTGCTGAGAGAAATGTTTCATTTTGGTGCTTATGCATACTTGGTCAAACTACTGAAGGCATTGTTGTTGGAAATAATTCATTATGGGTCAATTAATTGCTTGTACATATATGGTTCTAGGATTGTAATGTAAATACAGAATATGTGCAATGCTTTAATAACCAATGTGTTTACAGTGTGCTTTTTGGACTATGAATTGCAAGAACACATCATTAGCATAGACCACTTTACACAGTTTGTAATTTGCATCTCATTATTCTAAATTTTCTTGCGCTTATTTGCTGACATCACTGTAAATGGCCTCTATGAATCATTACCTAACTACTCTCACTTGCACACATAGCAAATAACCTTACCACATTTGTGCAATGAGTATGAATACTAGCCTATGTCTTGTGTAATAACTATTTTAGGTATATAACATTCTGTTTAATGTGGCTAAGTAGGCTGCAGTCATCTGGCTGCAGATTAAATAATGTAAGTAGGATGAACAGCTACTAATTGTGAAGATTTCTTAAATTCATGATGTACTATTGGTATTCATATAAGTATATATATATATATATATATATATATATATATATATATATATATATATATAGATTAATAGTTATAGATGTAATATTACTCAGTGGTCTGACTGTCAGTCTTAACAAGTTTAACATATTGTACAGGGGCATACAAGAATCCACAAGATATATGACCAGCACAGATCTCTCACTCTCTCTATTAATATATATATATATATATATATATATATCTGTGTTAGTGTGGGTGTATATGGATCACTGATTTTATCATTTGGCCTAATAGAAGGATGTCTGCCTGACAGCTTCAGCAATGCAACCAGATTCAAATATTATGTTTTTAATAGACTTCTGTGCTTGAATTCTGAACATTGTTATCTAGTAAACTATTGTTAATTAGGATGACTTGTCCTGCAGGATGCCATGCTAATTAAAGGCAGAATGATCTGTTGGCTCATATTTGCATTTGTGAATACTGAAAAGGACATAAGTTGCTATGATGATTCAATATTAATATTGATTATAAGGATTAAATAAGGAAACAGAAATAAATGATAAATGAAACATGAGGCAATGGTTTTAGCAATAAAGTAGATATCTTACATTGTAGAATTAGGGAATTCTGTTGAGGACTTGTGGCCAATTCACACTTTCTAAAACCCATTCTATATATATTTTTTTTATTTAATTTGTAGAATTCCTTATCTTCTTACTCGTGAATCTTGATATGTGTATATGTGTGTCTGTTAGACTGATCATATGATTATGTCTCCTCCATCTGGCATTCAATTGTCAAAAATAGTTTGTATTAATTTAAAGATCATTTAAAGTATCACATAGCATTTTGAGTATTGCAGCTAAGTGGGCTGCAATCATCCAGCTGCTGGTTTCCCTCTCTCTCCCTTTCTATCTATGTCAGTGTCTGTTTTGTGTGTGTGTGTGTGTGTGTGTGTGTGTGTGTGTGTGTGTGTGTGTTTTATATACAACCGTGTATGTCAATGTGTGTTGGGGGTAGGCAAGCAGCATTAAAATAAATCTCTGCACAGTTTTACCAAATCAATCCTCCTAAACAACTTTCAAGTCATACAAACTTAGCTGCAAGAGCAGCAAATCATCTATCCCATTGTCACACAAAAAACATTACTCATCATTAGATCTCTTAAAATGTATTGTATAAGTAATAACTTTTTTATGTACTTATATTTAATTTATTGCCTTGGTATAGCCCATGGGGTAGATCTAATTTACAGCTGAGATGTTTGTAGCAGACCTACATTGCATAATTTAAGCACTGAATGACAGCTGTGCCCTGAACACATTTCCTTTTCACAGAGTGCATTTATCTTCTTACAGAATGATCACCATGTTTCATATTAAAAACATGGCTTAGAAGTTTTTTTTTATTTTTTTTATTGTTTAATAAGAACAATAACAACAGTAACATATTTGCAATCATAACTGAAAAAAGGAAACTTTATACAGACTCGATAATAAAGTTAAACATTTGTATACATTCAGGAAATCAATTAAAGTTTTTGCAATAATAAGTATAACTTTTTCCAAGCAATTAATTTATCTGTTAAGTTTTTTGTTTTGAGCTTTATACTCAAGATTTCTTTATCACAGTGTTGTGGCTAAGTGAATACATTTATTTTTAAAGGAGTGAGGAAAATTGCTTTTCCAATTTTTTGTTACAACTTTGCTTGCAACTGCAAGAATTGACCATAGTATATGTACTCGCGTTTTGGGTATAATCTCCAGTACTGGTACATTAAATGAAATGAGAGCGTTAGATATAATTATCATTCCATAAGGCATTGCAGAAATTTTTAAATTCACTCCAAAACTGAGATAACATTGTACATGCAACAATCATATGATACCAATCAGCATCTACTGATTTGTATCTCCAGCATTTCACATCATTCTTTTTATATATTTTTGCAATTCTTTGTGGTGTAAAGCAACATCTATGGAGAAATTTCCAAGTGTATATCTTCCAGTAGGGGGAGATTGTTGTTTTTTTCTATTGATCTTAGGAGGAGTTTTTTATTGTTAGTAGTAAATGCTTCTTTATTTATTTTAGTAGCGTAATCCCATTAAGAGGTATTTATAAAGCTGAAATCAGTTCTAATGGTTTTATAGATTAAGGATATAAATGAGGTGCCTTTCAAAGAGCCACTAATAATATTAAACATTAGTTCCAGTATTTAATGTGTATTATTTCCATGACTTTACAATGAGAATATAATGTTGTTGTAAATAAATTATCTACATGTTTGTTTATCTATCCAGTTGTTATTATGTAGGCTATACCTGGCAATTAAATAATTAGCTGGATGATTTTTATTTGTGGACAAAAAATGGTTCCAATATAATAAGTTGCTTTCCTTGAATTCAAGCATTGTATTACTATCATAGGTGATTAAACACTCATTAGTGTAGGCAATTGGAAAGGCAGATATTAATACATTTTTGATTAACTGGTTGGATAGAGTAAATCTCTTAAAAGTTGTTAGTATTAGGTTAATGAAGGAGCAGGATTTTAATTTCTGTTTATCTTGTATATATATTTTTAATGATCATATAAAGATATTTCTATGTATTTTAATAAGAGGCTCAATTAACATTTTATTAGTTAATAATTTTTTTCATCTATTAATTTCCAATATGAATTGTAATCCATAGAAAAATTGTGTTAAAGATAGCAGCATTTATATAAAAGTCAACATTGGGGAAGCTAATGCATCCTTCTTCCCAGTTTGGGGTGTGTCTTTGTAAAGATATCCTAGGTTTTTGGGGGTACCAGAGAAACTTTAATAGAATATTATTAATCTTTTTGAAACTTTCCTAGGTGGGGAGATGATCAGGGACTGACTGATGTAACGGATTTTGGGTAATAATATCATTTTAATTAACGTTGGTCTGTCTTCAAAGGTAAAATAGAGTCTATTCCAGTTATCTATGAGATTAGTGATTGAGTTTGTTAAACTATTATAATTTATAGAGACTGTTTCTTTGAGATTCAAATTAATGCAGACACCTAGATATTTAATTTGTGTAATATCCCAGTTAAACAGTTTGTAATTTCTCATTCCAGTAGTTATATTTTTATTTATTAAGAGAGTATGGGTTTTGTTATGGTTAAATTTTAATCCTGACAGATTTTCAAATAGGTCTAGAGTGTTAAGTAGGTGATCTAAAGATATTTCAATGCCCCCGCTAGTTAGTAATAGATCATCAGCAAATAATTGAATCTTTGGGGATAGGTCCCTATTGAGGTCATAACCTTTTATATGTACATTATTTCTAATATAATTAGCCAATGGTTCTACAGCAAGGGCAAAATTTAAGGGAGAAGGGGGCAGCCTTGTTATGTACCTTTTATGAGTTTAAAGGAAGAGGATAGGAAGGAATCTATCTTTACAAAAGACACATAGTCCTCATAAAGCTTTCCAATTAGTTTTAGAAAGTCTGAAGAAAAGTTGTATTATTGTAATACTCAGAATTAGTAAGACCAGCTGAGTGAATCAAATGCTTTATCTGTATCGAGGCTCATTATGGTTAATTCATTTTTATTTTTATTTATGTCTATTAAGGAGAGGAGTCTTATTATGTTTTCTTGGACTTTTCTATGTTTTATAAAGCCTATCCTGTCTTCTTCTATTAGGCTAGCTATAATGGAGTTAATTCTGTTTGCTATTATGCTCATAAAAATCTTATAATCTATATTTAAAAGTGAGATGAGTCTATAAGAAGAACAAGAAGTGCGTTCTTTGTCAGGTTTAAGTATAGGTGAGACGAGAGAATATTTCTATGATGGCGAAATATTTAAGGTATTTTTAATTTCATGAAATGTGTTTAATAAGATTTTTAATATGTTGTCGGGAAAGATTTTATATATGTCAGGAATCAGGCCATCTAACCCTGGTGCTTTATTAGATTTTAATTTACCTTCTTGATCTTTTAATTCTTTCAATGTAAAAGGTCTATCAATTTTGGCAATATTTTCAGGAGTTAGAGTCTTTGAGATAGTGTCTATTAAGAATTTATCTAGAATTCTGTTATCATTAATTAATCTAGGGGTATTTATATTCTCATAATGTTTCCTGAAGCAATGTAATATGTTCTTCATGTCCGATACTTTTATTTTTCTCTTATCTTCTACATATATGATTTCTTTGGGTCTATATTATATACTTGAAGAGACTTTTCTTCGAACATATAATCATTGACACCTAAACAGGGAACGTTCTAAAGCTTGAATGGCCACGTCTACAAATTTTTTCCTCAAGAAAAAATTCACGGGACCGTATACAAAAACACAAACTTCAAAATCCTAATCAAGTGGGGGACTTCACCCCCACAACCCCTAACTAAATATACCAAGTCCGAGATCGCTCTACGTTGGGGAAAAGGGCAATTCCTGATAATGGCCAATTGAATTTTTTCCCAAGGAAAAAATTCAAGGACGTGGCCATTTTTCACTTTAGAGCATTCTCTCTTTATGTTTCAGTGATTATATATTCGAAGAAAAGTCTTTTTGAGCAAATAATATAGACCCCATTTCTTTTATGTGATTTTTTTTTTATTTAAACATTTTGATCTTACTGCATTTTTGTGTAAGCTTTTAGGATTAATAGAGTATGAATATGGTTTCTTTTTTTCTAAGTTTATAGATATTTTTTGCTGTAAAATGTTTTGGTATTCTTTGTTTAGTTCATTTACATTATCCAGGTCTATATTAGAACATCGGAGTTTCAAAACTTTGAATGTTCTAATATCGACCCCTATTCAGCAAAGGCTGAAAACATTGAGCATACAGAACAGCAAATGTTTTCCTAGGGTAAAAATTTGCAGTTCCAAAACACATACACACAACACAAATACACCAAACAAACAGCAATCCAAACACATACACCTAAAATCTTACACCTAACCCTACACTAAACCATACACACACCACTAACTATCCACTTAACTTAACCCAAACCCTAACCCTAAGGTCCGTCACTATCACACATTCACCTCACCCACACCCTAACCCTAACTCATGTAACCCGCCCTAACCCTCACGTCCACACAATCGCAAACATACCTAACCCACACCCTAACCCTAACTCACTTAACCTGCCCTAACCCTCACATCCACACAATTGCACACATACCTAACCTGCACCCTAACCCTAACTAACCTAACCTGCACTCGATCTCACACTTACCTGAACCCGACCCGTAACTTTCCACCACAGCACTGAAAATACCAAAGCAACAGAAACGGACAACTGAATTTTTTCCCTAGGAAAAAATTCAGTTTTCTGTTGCTTTGATATTTTTAGCTTTCGCTGAATTGGGGGTGATATTACAACATTCGAAGTTTTGAAACTTTGATGTTCTAATATAGACCCTATTATCCAGGGCTATCTTACCATTAGATATAAGATTTCATTTTAGATTGTCTATTTCATTTTGAATAACATTTAATCTTTTATCTCATTCTTTTCTTTTTTGTAGGTACCAGTTTTCGATCTTTCCATATAACACAACCTTTAGGGTGCCCCATAAAATTGTGTCTGGCACTTCTCCATTATTGTTTATTTCCATAAATTGATTTATTTTAGTTAGCATCCAGTCTTAAAAGCCTTTTATTTTTGTAATATAAGCTAGTATTCTTTGCCAATATTTCAAAACTTCTGTGTGGAAAGTTATGTTGAAAATAACGGCATTGTGATCAGATAGGGGGCAGGATATTTATAGTACATTTTCTATTTTTGATTGTAAAGAGCTAGATACTAAAACTTTTGTTAATGTTAGTTTGTGTCCCAAATCTATATGAGTAGTGGCAACATTTTAGGGAAGAGGATAGTTTTATATGATATATATCTTTTAAATTTCTCATATTAATGTGGTTATGTAAGTGTCTTGCTATAAGGGAAATTTTAAAGGATTTAGTATTTGTTGTTTGGCTAGAAGAAAGAATACAATTAAATTCTCCTGCTAATATAATTTCTCCTCTGGAATGTAGGGTCATAGTGTTTAAGTACTTCCTTACCATTTTTGTACCAATTCCAGGAATCCAATAAGAGTTTATAAGCGTATAATACTTTTTCTCAAGTTTAATTGCTACTAATGCTAGCATTCCCTTTTTATCTATGTATGAGTCTATGATTTCAGGAGTTCTCAGGCTTTTTTCCAAAGAATTAACACACCTCTTCATTGTGTTTAAATTGGGAGTTAACCAATATTTTATTTAAATCTTGTTGTATTAGGTGTGTCTCTTGAAGGAACACTATATCTGCCTTATGTAAGGACAGATATTTGTTAACACTTGCTCTCTTGATAGGATTATTTAGCCCATTTATATTTATTGATAAACATTTACATATTAACATTATTCAATGTATTGGATAGTATTTAAGCATTTGTAATGATTTCCTAAAAAATTGCAATGTAAACTAAAGCAATATTTGTTATGGACAACGTTTCTATAACTAATAAAGAATGTCCAATATTATATACATTAACAACCTTCTTCATGGAACCCAATGTTCCTGGCTTAATATGTATTACATATAAGCCACAGATCTGCCAACTCATACCATTTAAAGGTGTGTCTCTGCTACTGCATGTTTAGTTGTTATTTGGAGAAGGATAATATAAAGTCTAGGGAATCTAACAAGCCATTTGAAACATGTAAATATATAGTGTAAAACCCTGGAATTGTTAAACATAAGCATCATTAAAGTAATGACAACAAACTCAACTGTAAATACATAAAATGAATTCTGGCTATGAATTGAGAAATTCTTGCAAATCTAACAGGTTGCTTAAAAACTTGAATACAATTTAATAAAACCACATCTTAAGGTGTTCTTCAAAGTTTAGTGACGTGCCACAATCAACTAAAATCAGGAGAAGTCAAAACAAGTCAGATATACTATTCTGTGGTTGTAAAAAATACAGCTGTTGTTAGCTGTGGTGTGCTATCTATTCTTGTTTGTCAATAATGTCTGTTTTAAATAATAAATATTTCTGGTGACATTATAGATAATACATGCTTCTTTCATCATCATTAGTTATTATATAATATGATGCAGTTCTATGTGGTAATATATATATATCTTATCTTCCACCTACCTTGTCTTGCCTTCACTATTTAATTAACTTCTACATTTATTAAAATACATAGTTGACAAGGTGTTAAATTTACAGAGCACAGTTAATTTTAGACTGTATTACATCAGCAATAAAAATATAGGTACTCGCCATTTTATGTTAAACTACTGCACATTATACTAGTAGTATGGTAGAATGTCTTATTAAGTGTTGCTGAAGTGGTGGTTGCAGTATTTCACTTGTTTTTGTTTGGGGTTGGAAAGAGTCTCTTTGGTTGCTGGTGGGTATGTACACAAGAGGACTGGGTGTTGTGATTAAATCAAAAGATGCTTCAACAAAGTATTAATTTAAGGGTTAAGGGCAACCAGCTGATTTATATGTTTTTTATTTTTATATATTTTTTCCATCCGCGGTGGTGGTGCTGCGATAGCGTAGTCGCCTCATAGTAAGACGCTGTCCGGTTTGATTCTCAGCAAGAGCGTCTTCTGCGTGGAGACATGCATGAATGGGCGTACCTTTGTTGAAGGTTGTGAATCAGGGCTGGTAACTCGGCACATAAAAATCAACTACCAATCATTAGTGGACCGGAGTTCCGCTGTGGCGACCCCTAACCGGGAAAAGCCGAAAGACATAAACAAAACATTTATGGTCTGCTTCTTATTAATAGAAATAACAAGGTATATATTCTTGAATAAATATTACCATAACTCTATGTATTGTTCTTCATTAAACATTTCTAGTGCAGTAAATAATGCATTCCAACCATAAGATATGAAAGGAGTTTCCCAAGATTTACTAAATAAGGTATTTTAGTTCAATAGTTAGCTCATGAGAGTGAGAGAGTTATTATCTTCAGCAACTGGAAGGTGTAATATGTTCTATTATTAATACAATATAATGGTGTATGGTAATGATTTGCTATAAAATTCAAGACAGATGTCTAGTTACATTTAACAATGTAAAACACCAAGAACAGAGGTTAAGTTTAGCTACACTGTCTCACAGAATGATTCTTAAGTATTTTAGAAAAGTTTAATTCCATGATATTTGTTTACTCTGGGGCAATGTGTGGTCACAAAAGGTATACTTTTGTGCATTTATTTAGAAGTGTAAGGTTTGCTTATTGAGAATCTTTCATTAAGTGTGAATTTGTATCTCAAGACAGAAGCCATAGTAATATATAATAAAGCAAAGAACAGATATGCATAAATATTAGACTTAACTGGTTTAGTTAATGTTTCATGAAGTAGAATAAATGTGTTGTTTCTAATGTTATATGTCATAATTTCCTTAATCAGTATTAATTTGTTAGCTGACAGTTTGTGGAATTACTTGAGAGAAAACCAGCATGTTGTCAACTCAGAATAAACTTGCAATGCTATAAATGCATCTATAACCAATCAAGGCAATGCACTGAAACTAAAGAATGACACTGAAAAGGTTAACTTATTAAAAGAGACAAGAAGAGAGAGACAGTGACAGATAGACAGACTGTGGAATCCTGAAATAAAATGAAGTTTAAGACATCTGTTATTCTTAAATACAATGTACTTTATTTGGAAACAGTCATTCTTCTCATTTTACATTGGATCATATCATCATAGGTTAAGTAATGAAACAAGCTGTCAAACATATTTAATAACTTGTCTTGTTATAAGGCAGTACATGTGTGACTATAACTTTATTAAAAAGTTAGATTACGTTAGTTCATTTTAGGGGTTCATATGGATCTGTGAAGCAGACAATAGTGGTCACCATAACACTGAACCCAGAAGTGTGAGCACATTTGAATATATTCAGAATCTGAGAGAATTCCCTATGCTGTGAAGTACAAATGCTTTAGAGTTAGTGGTTGTATACAGCAGTGGTGTGAGTGTACAGCCAGCTTTGACAGCAAGTACAAGGGATGAATCCCTGTGCAAAATTAGCTTCTCAGTGAGATACAGAATTCACTATTTTAGAATACCAAAATAGCCACTTACTTTTTTTTTTTTTTTTTTTTTTTTTGTTTTTTTAAGGAAAAAGGTTTGTTTTATCTTTTTCACTATTTTGTTGTTTCTGCAGCGTTCCTGTTGGTCCGATGAATTCGGAAGTGAGAAGAGACTTCAAGGGTCAACTACAACTTTCTCCAAGCCATCGCAGCTGTGTGAGGATGAAGCGTTATATGAAGATCATGACCACGAGCCAGCTTCCAAAAGCTTCCAAGTCAAGATTAAGGTATGAAGGCGGGAATACTTGCTTGAATGCTCAGTTTTATGTTCTAAACGCTCACGGGCATGTTGCAGTATCTGAGTTTAGCACAAACAGACATTTTTCAATATCAAACAGCAAAAAATTACAATGAAGGCTCCAAGCAGTCAAAAGCAACCATACCCTGCTACGTTCTATGTAGGGCAGACCACACAAAGCACCCAATATACTAAACATCACCAAACAAGCAATACAAACAGTATTTTAGAAGATGATCAAAATAAGTGTAGCAAAAGGATACAGAGCTTCCCCCATATCCAAAGCAGAAAATGTTGGGCTATAATTTAATTGCCTGTGACAATAGCATTTATTTATAGTTTTTTTCCCTTTTCTTTTTAATTATTTTGAGTAAATGACTAAAGTAAAGTCTAGCTAATGATAATTATTAATATATAGTGACTATGTATTAGCAAAATACATTTTAACACTTACCTTATTTGTTAAGTTTGGTTTCTGTATCTACTTGTTGAGTTATATTATAATATTATTAATGCTAAGTAAGACATAAGAAACAGAGTTTTTTATCTTGTTTTTCTTTGTAGATGTTTCTATGAGACCTAAACATCTATTTGCTGAAATTAAAAGGAAATCAAGTGAATTCTTGTTTATTTGTCTCTAGATTTCTCTTCTCCTTCACAGACCAGTCAGATTTTGTTGCTTGTCTTTTTAATGTAGAAGTAGTATCCATTTGTTCTTCTGTATTTATCAGGTTTTTCTTCTTTATGAAGGCATTTGCTTCTTCAAGAGTTCCAAAAGTTCGTTTTCCCTCTGGCAGGCAGAGTCTTATTTTGGCAGGGTATGTCAGTTGTGCCTTGATACCAGCTTGTTGTAATGCTTTAATAAGGGGAATGGAAGTTTTCCTTTTTGAAAGGACAGCCATGGAGTAGTCGTTATCAAATCTGATTACCTGGTCATTTATTTTCAAGGGAGAGAGCGCACAAGCAGATTTTAAGATGAGATCCTTGTCCTGGCTGAATATAAGTTTTACAATGATTGATCTTGGGTAAGTATTATTGCTGTTAGATGAGACTGTAGACAATGATCTGTGGGCTCTTTCAATGTAAAAAAGGAGAGCCTCTGGTAGGTTTAAAGTTTTGGGAAGTCATGCTGTTAAAAGATTCACTACATTGTCTCCTTCCATTCCTTCCAATATGCCATCAGTTCTGATATTGTTCCCCCTTGACAGATTTTCTAAGTCATCAACTTTGTTGATAAGTCTGTTGTTCTGTTGCAGAAGGAGTTCAATGTTTTTCTCCCCTTCTATTAGTCTACAGTCAATGTCTGAAACTGACTCGTCTAGTGCTATTTGGATTTTTTGCTGTTTTAAAATATCACTTAATATTTTGATTTGTTTATTTGAGTCTTCTTTAATCCTTTCTACTTTTAGGTCCAGTTTGTCCATTTTTGATATTAAATCCTGGATGTTTGTAAGAATTGAATGTATTTCTTTTTTCATGGAGTTTTCCTGCTGAGTGTATTTGAGAATACTCATCTTTTACCAGTTGTAGTTCTCCCATTCTTCTTCTTTTGATTTTGACAGGAAAATATAAAGTCTATGAGTTAAAAAATACACCAGTAGAAAGTTTATGAATTCTAGTTTGTGGATCAGCTGCTTTAAAGTTGTTTCTTGTGATTTTTGCAAATAATTCCTGTCAGAATAGTTATAGTACTGCAGAGCAGAGAATTTGTGCTCCTTTCAGCCTTCCATCCAAGCCACGCCCCATGGCTTAGAACTTTGACCTTCGCTGTGGCATTTCTATCTTAGTCAACTTCCACACTGCAGACCATGTTGGTGCTGAATGAAATCTCATGATACTTCCTTTAGGAATTTCGCTCTTGTTCTTGCACCATTTTGGTGCATATAGTGACCTTTGTAATTGCACGCACACTGAGGTTATAGACTACTCAAAGGTCTTCAAATTTGAGCTGTCAGATAAGAACCCATTCTTTCCATTCCTTATAGCTATAAAACTAATAAGCCTTTTGTAATCTGTAAGGTAATAAACATGATAACCACAAAAAGCAACTTCACTAATTGCCTGAGCTTTGTTAGTCAGGTAAAAAATTCTTGCTGACACAGTGAAGGGAAACAGAACTTGAAACTCACAAAATATCACTTTCTAAAAAAGGCTATCTTATATGTATGAAAGAAACTTCTAAGAGTAGCTATAAAAAGTCACAGACACTTTTACTGAACATCCTCAAGCATGACAGTATGTATCATTATTTCTATTTAAGTGACTAGGACTGTGATCTGACAAAACAGAACATAGCACTGTAATGTCATCAGCTGTACCCTTACAGTATATTATAAGGAAGAAGTAGCTTTCCCCATGAAGGAATTCAGGTTTGAAAAATGTTAAAAGTACTAAGCAGTTGTTATGTTCCTGGCCAGGTTTGAATTGTGTGGAGCATCATGACAAAATAAAATAATACACATATTTTTTTCAGTTTCTGCCTGTACCAGTCCTTTAAGTTGTGAGAGGGTGTTGATTGTTGTGTAATAACCACATGCCAGGTTGTATGGAAAAGGAAGATGTTAAGGGTTGAGGGTCCTTCTGTATCTAGCATGTTATTTGCACACTTCTAAAAAAGGGATCAATGTTGTGTATTGCTTTACTTCATTTCTCTGGTTATTTATTAAGGTGTGTATTATTATTCTTGTTTTAACATTGTATAATAAAATATACCAGAGAGGTAACACAGATAATCCTACACTTTATGTTGATGGTTTAGATGAAAATGTGTATCCTCTTTGGGTTCTTTGGGGGTGGATAGTCTGGGAAGGGCTTCAAGCTAAGGTGGATATGTGTGTGGCTTTGCCACCCCAAAGCATGTAAGAGGACTGCATATGAAACTAATGGGAAAAGCAACAGATAGTATCAACTGAAGACATGCTTCAGCTTGTGGTTCATGCCATCCCCTTGGGAAACAGTTAAATGGTGGAATGTGGGTCCCAATTTACCTTCATGAACTACAAAGTGGGTAGCATGCAGCCAGCATTGCCCTAGATGCAAGCATCAGTAGCACATAGCATCTCACATTACACAGACTGCAAAAGAAAAAAAAATAAAAGCAGGAACGTTGTGATGTTTTTGTTTGGTGGGATAACACAGTATGCTCAGATTTACTGAATTTGACCAGCCCGAGCAAAAGACATCATAGCAAATTTGTTGGCATTGCATAAATGTAGACTAACTAGGAAATGAGCAAGGATGTGGCATAAAGTCACAGTCTAGCTGCATGAAAGAAAAAAGGATTGCTGAACCATTACTGGTTCTCATATATGCTTGAGAAAAAGTGAGTTATCAAGGCTAGTGCTGGCTTATTATTTCATTATTAAGGATGTCCAAAACATGAAAGTTGGCCAGGCTTGGTTCTTATATGGCCAACAATTGTGGAGGTTGATGGTGACAGACAAAGCTAAAACCTTTAGATGAAACTCATACCTCCCAGTTACATTTGGCAGTTATAACTGACAGAGGATTTCAACCCAGGTTGAGAGAAGAACACTAGATAGAAAACCAAACAAAATTAAGTTGTGCTTTTAATGTTTCTAGATGTGATCGTGTCAGCTGTAAATTTATCCATGCCTTTGCCTGTTTTTGACATTCAGTATTCAAGTTTTCTTAGGACAGAAGCATGAGGGGGTGCCAGCAGCAAAGTGCAGCTCAGGATTGTCCCAAGAGGATTTGTTTCAGTATCATATAATGGAGAAGACTGAAATCCTTTCAGCTCAGGATTGTCCCAAGAGGATTTGTTTCAGTATCATATAATGAAGAAGACTGAAATCCTTTCAGCCCAGGATTGTCCCAAGAGGATTTGTTTCAGTATCATATAATGAAGAAGACTGAAATCCTTTCAGAATAGCAAGGGAATAATTTCACAGGAGCTGGTGTGTACAAACTGGAAAATGCAAACCCAAGTTAAATCTGATGTTTTGCAGGCATATGTGTTTTGGTACCCAGAAAGAAAGGCATTAGAAGCTTTAATAGCAGAGTTTAGTTGGAGCATCTCTGAATAGAGATGATTCAGTTGCACGGATGTCATGTAAAATCTTGAAGACAGTCATGGGGAATGAAGACAAAACTGAGGCACTATTGAACTGGTAAATTGATAAACTGGTAGGGTCTATCTCTCTAAATGGGTCAAGGAGAACCTAAAATTTAATTAAAAAAAATTAGAAAAAAAAAATAAAGACCTCAATGGTGCCTCTTTTTTTGCCAGGAAACTGGCTATGGAGCATTGAGTTATAAACTGATACAGTAAATACTGTGGGCTTCTCTAAAGGGAAATGGTTTGCAAATGTTTTGCCTAGTGGCTGAATCCAGGGGCAGGATATTCAGAAGTACATCAATATCCAAGATTTGATAGACATGAATAGTAACATTTTTGTAGAGTCTAGAAATGGCAAACAAAATGATTGTGTTTCAAGCCTGAAAACGAAAGAGTGACACAAGCCTTGAATAAGGATATTTCTAAATCAGAAATATGTCAGCAGGAACTGACAGGTCAGGTCCTGAAATTTATCTTAACTTCTGATATTTTTCCCAATAAACTGAAGTATCTCTCTCAGACATTCATTTTCATTTGCAGCTGTGCAGATTTTGAAAACTAACACCCATGCAGGAGATCAAGCAGTGTGAGTCTGGAACATCTGCTTCTTCATCTTTACAGTTACATGATACATACTGTGGATAGATGGTGTACAACAAATGCCTGCTCCCTATCTAACATTAATTTGATAATTCAATTTCATGCTTCTTGGCTATTTGCCATATTTATTTAGTGTTTTCCCTTATAGTTTGGACACTTTAAGGCTTATTCTAAAGTATTTAGCATTTGTTGGTTTTAACACTTGTTTGCTGAACATGTAAGTAACAGTATGGCAAATGTGCAATATTGTGTAAAACACAATAGTGCATACAAAAATAGCACAATGGTGAATTTCCGAGAATTACAGTCGCATACTAAAGACAGAACTTGCAATAGTAAAACAATTATACATGAAAATGACAAAATAATCCAGACTGAATATATTATTCTTACAATGGAGAAGCAAACAAATGTAGAGTTTTGGGCAATCTAAATTATAAAGTTGCAGGCAGTAGACACCAAATACAGGGCAATGTATAATCCATCCATGTCAGACCTCCAACTAAGCCAGCAATCATCTAAATATCTGCACCACATACCTATGGTATAGATGTATAGATTTTATGTTCAGCAATAAATGCAGATATCTTCAATATAAACTACTAAGAGATTGGTGCATATAGGTACAAATAATGCACCTATGGCAATGCCCTTAACCTGCCATAAACAAATGTTGTCAAAATAAAAAATGTTTTTCAGTAACACATCTTCAGCAATTGTCAGAATGAAGGTGTGAAAACCAGGGGCATAAAGTTATGACTTCTCAAGTCAGTATGTGAGTGCTCATAATCCAGCCCAATGGAGTGTACTAGCATATATATATATATATATATATATATATATATATATATATATATGTATATATATATATATATATATATATATATATATATATATATGTATATATATATATATATATATATATATATATATATATATATATATATATATAGACAGAGAGAGGGGGGGTTATGATTGGGTATCCAGTTGTAGCCGTATTATTTATGTGTTTGAAACATGGATAACTAGAAATTCAGCGTTTGGCATCTGTGTCAAGAACACATAATATCTGATTAGGATCAGCAAGACCTGATAATAACTCTTTGTAGAGGAAAAAGTCAAGGATGGTTCTTAAATAATTTTTTGATTAATATAGTTACAGACTGATGTCTGGACAGTTCCATGGATAGAATATGAACCAAGATATGCAGGGACATTTCAGAGTGAGGGAACATGTCTTGGATGAGACAGTGCTTATGGGGTTAGTAGCAATTTTTATACATGTCTGAAAGTGTTATTATGATCAAATCTTGTACTACAGAAGCCCTTTAGAGGTTTTATCTTTTTTCCAGTTTTGGAACATGGTCATTGTGTTTCATGCATTACAATACAGTAACATCCAAAGTGCATAATGAAAATCCAGGCTCCAAATGAATGTCCTGAATAAGCTGCAAAGAATCAATTGCACCTTGAATTCTAGATATAAAATATGTTACAAGTGGCTTTAAATAATGAGTCAGAAATTCTGACCATGGTTCAGTTAGATCACCTGCAGCAGAACCAATAGGATGGCCCGGTGCCTGATAAGAATGCTTGTGTATCTTAGATATCAAATAAAAATCTTCTGCTCAGGGTGGGAAACTATCATTTCCATAGTCAAATGATAAATGATAATTCCTTTTTCAACAGTAGCATTCAAAAAGTTATCAATATCAGATTTAAATTGGAATATTGGATCAACAGATAGCACATAATAAAATTATAAAATTAAGAACATCAAACAGCTAGATATGAAACTGAAAAATGACAGCAGAAAAGCAAAGGCTTCCCACAAACACAGACTAACTTAGAAGCCAAAGGCAATCACAAATCCTTTTTTTGATATATCAGGAAAATAAGAACTAATGATCAACATTGCTCAGAGCTTATTCATAATAATACTACCTACTCTGATCCATTGGATATTGGCAACATACAGACAAATAAGTTCAGTGCCAACTTCAGCCAGAGACTTGTATTCCAAGCATACTTATCCCTTTTGGAATCAAGCCACCAACCATCATGAAAAAAACATACTGAAGGTACTCTCCAAAAGGATGAACACCTTATCCATGGAACCTGACAATTAATAGCACTAAACAAGCACTGGCAGATCCACTCCCAGCCTGTTTAACCTGAACATAGCAACTGACTTTGCTTTTCAGATATAGCACAGAGCTGTTGTGATATCATTCCACAACTGTGACCTCCCCACTCTCAGTAGGAGTTATAGACTTATCAGTCTAAAGAGTACTATATGCAAAGCCATGCGATGTATAATAACTTACATAATTAAATATGATATCACAAATCTTATTAGGCTCAACCCCTGGCTTTGTCAAGGGTTTCTTATGTCTGATGAGTCTAATTACTTTCTCTGAGAGGTTACTCAAGCTGCAGACTGTGGGCAAACTGACCAACACAGTATACCTTGACCTTACCAAGGCATTTAATACCCTATTGCATACAAATGTAATAAATAAGTTTAAAAAGCTCCAAACTGACCCATATATGGTTAGGTAGATAATCAACAGATTTAGAGATAGGGCTCACAGAGTAAAAGTATAAGGAGTATCATCCAAGAACATGTGGGTGACAAGTGGACATCCTGAGTGATCTGTGCTGGGACCGCTACTATTCAGTATCTACTTCTCAGATCTCTATATATCAAAGGGTATCTCTGGTAAACAAAGTTCACAATGGATTGTAAGTTGGGAGTCATCATTAAGTTCCCGTCGGACATACAGGCACTCAAACAGGAACATACACTTGCCAATTACTGGTGTACAAAAATGTGTTCAGACTCATTGCTAAAAATGTAACATTGTAGCATTTGGTAAGCATCTCTAAGGTCCAACTTATAGAATTGAAAACACACCACCTCGAATGAAAAGGTAGTGAGAGACCCGGGTGATTGGTGGATAGCTCTGTCAAGTTTGAACATCATGTTGCAATGGTTGTTAGGAAATCCTTTAACCTTACGTAGCACACTGCAAAAATGTATTTCCTATAGATCAAAGATGTTCTCACCTCCTTGTAGCCTGCACTGATTAGACCCATCATTGACTACAACAACCCATCTGGGATATATGTTACTAATCATATCAAGCAATTAGAAAGACTCCAGAGATTTTTAACTTAAAAGACCATGGGCTTAAAATACCAGACCAGTCTACTAACTCTGTGTTCAGCATCATATAAGTTCTTTAGGGGCTACCTATGTCTTACTTATATGGTTTAACAAATTTATCCAGAACCATGGTTCAACACTTCATTAATACGAATGCATATAAAAGCTTTTACATAACACCATACACTTTTTTAAGTATTTAAAACAATTTTATTAATAAAAGTTTAAACTGACTTGGACCAATTAAAACACCATCAGCATCATAAATGCCAATTACCTGCTCAAAGAATGCTGCTTTAACACTAGCTTAATACTTATAGCTTCATTTATCCATGACTGAGCATACTATTTACTAAAGTAATCAGTTTATATTGTTTACTCTCATTGACATTAATTATACCACCTCCAGTAATAGATTTGAGTATCTTTTCTAAACACTAACTTTAAAATACATGAGAAAGACTATGCTGCTTTGGTAAAGCTTGTATGTGTATTTGTCTTAACAGAGTGTTGAACCATGGTTCTGGAAACATCGTTTTTAACTTATTTGAATTTTTGTTGATTGTTGTCTGCATTTGCCATCAGCAGCTGGAGTTTGGTTGGCATATAGGACTTTAAAGGATCCATTAGTTCAAGGACTCTTATACTTTTGAAAAACAAACAGTCCTACTAACACTAGAGCCAGAAATCTAAAACTACTCCAACAAATAAAAAGGACGTGGTGGAGGGATAGACTTGTCATGTGGCATGTACCTATTTTCTGGCACAAACTTCTTCCCCAAGCTAATCAGTGTGGCATGCTGTATGCCTTTAAAAAGGAACTCGACAATTTGATAGACATCCATATATTCACATCTGGTATGACTGGTCTGGCCCTCTATGAAAAGAGAGGAATAGGCCTAAATGTTGGTACAGGCAAAAAGATAATGGACTTACATCTCAGTTGCCTTGTAACTCCTATGATGTTATGATCCATTCAGGCCATACTGTGTACATACAACACTATCCCCACTGATGCTGCTTTGATTACGTAATGGATATTAAATTACCCATTTCTAAACAAGATAGGCCCACTGAAAAAACAGTTCCTTTTCAAGGCCGACCCGCAACCATCTACTTCAGTGACTTGCTTAGGGTCACACAGCAGGCAAATGAGGGCTCAGGGAATCAAACCCTGTACCAGAGATCACAGCCTTACTCCTCTGTGCCAACTAATAGACTTACTTAGTACACTATGCACATACACTCATGCCATATTGCTTTCTTAGTACCCTACAGTTCCATAAATGTATCAACCAAAAAAAGGAGACAGTAAAGCAAAAGGTTTCAAATACCACAAATGGGAGCTGAGATGTAAACAAAAAAGAGGATTTTAGTGTAAATGGTCCTATTTAGCCCTTTCTATAGATGTATATGTAAGTGAATGCCATGACACAAAATGTTCTAACCCTTGCACAATTGTTCCAGCAGTTTTAAAATCAGGCACTTGTTTCTGTGGTAGTTATACATTATCAGCACTGGAAAGTATTTCTCCTTGTTATCTATTAATGCAGTGTTGTTGTGTTAACATGACACACACTGTAGTTAAGCAAAAAGGCTTGCCTTACCATGAATAATTCATAGACATTGTTGTATAATGCCAGAAACAAAGTTCTTCAGCAGGAAAGCTTCAGAAAATTTGTACCAGCAAAAGGTACCTGAGTGCTGCATTATTTTTTAATCTGTAATTCAGAGTCCTTAATTCAACTATTTGTGTAGCCGGTAGTATGCATATGGAAATGTGCTCTTTCATGATCCTTTTATTTAATAACAAAAGATCATACCAAGGATTAAAAAGGCTGGTTCCCATACAAACAATTTTCATTAGCATTCCTGTTTTGCAGGGACCTTTCTTATTTAAAAGTAATATTGGACGCATTTTACTTTCCCATAACAAAATGCACACTTAATTGGAAACATTTAAAATGAATCATATGAAAGTACATTTCAAAATATTTCAATGCAGTGGTAGAAGTAAATTGTAGTGCACATGAATTTAGTTCCTGTAATTTTTGTAGCAAAAATAGAGTTATTGTACATATTATAGCCAATTCTATAAAATTAATATTTCAGCTAGAAAAAGTTGCCCTTACATGTGATAAGGCAACATTTGCTGTTCCTTTACAAAATCTGAATCATACAAAATGCATTTTCCATAAAAATGCAGGCACATTTCTAACTAATCCAATGCATTACAGCAGAGGAAATTCTATCGTTACAGCCTTTATCTTTCAGTATATATCTGTAGTCTGTGTTTCATAGTTTTTAATTTAATATCTGATCAACTACTAACTATAGTGACAGAAGCAGGCTAGGACTATAGAAAGCAGTCAATACTTTTTTCACATCTCAATCAGTGTTCAAACCCCTTTTCTACAAATGTGGAACAAGCTTATAGGTGGATATAGCACACTGCAGCAGATTTTGCCTCACAGCACAGACACATTACCTAATTCACAGTCTCACTATCTACTTGTCATTGAAAGAAAAGGTGAGACTCCGCTGGATGTTCCACTGCTTTATTAAAATACACAAAAAGTTGTATCCGAAATTGGTAAGAAACTCCAACAAAATAAATATCCACTGACAAGCGCTTTCGGGTTAAAACCCTTCATCAGATCACATACTAAAAACATTTCCTGATATTTAAAATACATGTCAACCAATGAGAGTTAGTAAAAAGCCCGCCTTTTCTGCAAGGCTGGTTTTAAAGGTACACAGTCATTTAAGCCCGGAGTTCTGTGGGCCATCAATTCCAAAATCCATTTGGACTCCATAGATTCAGTTAATAGTTTAACATCACCCCCCCTATTGTTCATGACAACATTAACCACTGCTTTGAATTTAAAATTGTGTGTGGGGTGGGTCTCAATATGCTTATATAAAGCATTATGTGCATCTTTATTCCTAATTGAAGACATATGTTGCAATATTCTTACCTTAAACATATTGTTGGTCTTGCCAACATAAAACATATGCATTCAGTGCACTCCGCTATGTAAACTAAATTACTTGTCCTACAGGTAGCTTTTGCTTTGAAATTAAAGACATGTCCACTGACTGGATGTGTAAAGGTATGATCTTTATTTATAAATTGGCATGCTTTACAATATCCACATGGGACACTGCCAATTTTTTCTTTTAGGATACAAGTTTGGGTTACTGTTTTCTCTTTACAAAAGATATCTTTTAGATTCTTGTTTCTCCTATAACCAAATTGTGGATAAGCCCCACTATATTTCTTAACTTGTTATCTCCTCAAAATATTCCAGTTTCTGTTGACAATATCCCTGATGTCTCCTATATTACTACTATATGTAAACAATACCCTTGGTTCATTAAGTTTGTGTGTGGTATTAGTGGTTCTTATTTCCCTTTATTACATTTAAGCCATGGCTTAAATCTATTATCTCTTTTTGTGTGATTGGTATCAACCACTCTATTAACCAGTTCTCCTCTATAGCCCCTTTCTAAAAAATTGTTCTTCAAATTAACCATTTCACATTCAAACATCTTATCATCCAGATTCAATCTGGAAATTCTGCCAATCTGGCCCTGAACAATATTTGAAAACATATATCGGGGGTGCATGCTATCGAAACAAAGCATTGTATTTTTCCAGCACTCCTTCCTATATAGGCTTGATGAAAAGCCAGCTTCATTTTGTGATATACATACATCTAAAAAATCAATATTTGTGGTTGAACATTTCTTAGTAAACTTCAGGAATGTAGTAGTGGAGTGTAGATAGTCTAAAAAACCATCCAAAGATGTAACATCATCCTTCCACAAAAAGAAAATATCGTCCACAAAACGTGTATATAAATGTATATGTTGCATCCATTCTGGCTTATTAAAAATCATAGCCTTTTCCCAATGCCAAAGGACCATATTGGCATAAGTATTGGCACAGGGAGTGCCCATGGCCACCCCCTGTGCCTGTCTATATGTATGTTGTGCTCCTACAAACACATTATTTTCTAGAACCAGGGTTAATAAAGTACTGATTAATATTATTTTCTCCTCATCAACATTCTGATCTGCCAATACCTCACTAACAGCTTGAACCCCATAGTCATTACTAATTACAGTAAATAGGTTTTGAACATCTAAGGTAACCATCAAAAAATCTCTATTTATTTGTGTCCTCTCTCTATTCACATCACCCAATTTAAGCAAAAAATACATGTCTTTAAGTATGGTGGACAATTTATCTATAAAAGGATGTAATGTATGTTCCAGCCATATGGAAATATTTTCCGTCACCCACCCTCTGCCAGAAACTATGGGTCGTAATGGTGGGTCATGAAGAGACTTGTGTATCTTTGGTAGACCTTTGAAGATGGGAATGACGGCCTTGTCTATCAATAAAAATTTATATGTATCATCACTGATTTTCATTTCAAAAAGCAATCTTTTTAAACAATTATGTACTTTATCTACTATAATTTTTACACCCACAGGATTAATCTGTATATATGTATGTTTATCTGATAGCAATTCTTCTATTTTTCTGACATACATAATCGTGTCTAATACTACCACCGCTCCCCCTTTATCAGCTGTTTTGATGACTAAATTTTTGTTGTTATTTAAATCAGACACTGCTTTCTTCTGTTTTTGTGTCAAATTATGGTATTCATTAAACACCCTATTCTTAAACTATTCCTGTAAGTCATGTTCACAGCTACTTATAAATAAATTAAGAGCTGGAGAGAAAGGTGGTATATAACAGCTTGGCTGTCTAAGGGTTGTGTTATATTCATTATTAACACCAAAAGCACATTTCAATGCTAAATTTCTACAAAAAAGCATGATATCAAGCATAACTTCATTAAAAGCACTAAGTCTGTCCGGTACAAAGGTCATGCCTTTGTTCAAGACATATAATTCTTCGCTATTCAAAATATAAGAAGATAAATTAAAAACAATACCATCATCATGGTTAAAAGTCAATCTAGTATCTTCCTTCTTTTGTTCGGGTCTCCCCTCGCTCAACGAGCGTTTCCACGCTCCTCGTTTCTTCATGGGAGCCGGCAACTGCTCCAAAAAACGTGTGGGACCTTGCGTGTGTTTTGGATGAGCTCCTAAACAGGAATTATCTTTCGTGGCAGTGTCAGCTTGAGTTAATGCGGCACTGTCAACCGAAACATGCTCAGAGGAAATATCTGAGTGGGAACCCAATAATGTATGTATAGGTGCCTTGTCCTGAATGGACACATTAAAACCCTCTGCTGTCGATGAGTTGGTGGTTTTCTCTTGCCTGTCATTCTGTAAGGCGCCATTGCTGCCATCCATCGTACTGCCGACTGGTGCTACAGATTCCCTTAACTCGCCCCTCCCATTCTGGTGACGTCGGGGCACCTTCCTATTGGCCCCACCACTGGGAGCAGAATTCGAAGCATTAAACCTGGGCCAAACAAAGATGTTGCCTGCGGTAAAATCTTCATAATCTCTCCTTAGTTTACTGATCTTCTGTAAACGTAGCTTATTGTCATTATCAGATATAGTGTCTAATAGCTCTCTTATGCGTGCCTTATGGAACGGCTCACCAAATTGTGTTTCTAGTTGGTTACGTAAAGCTTCAACATCTTTTCTTAATACCGCCATCTCAGGGGCAAAGACGTTATTTAGTATGTCCATGTACTTGAAACTTGTTTGGATGTTCAGCCTCTGCCACTGGGCTAAAAGTTCAGGGTAGCGTTCTCCCTGTGCAGGCATGCACATGATTCGCATGCCTCTTGGAACAATACCATAACTTTGACAGGCTTCAAAATGAAAAGTCTGCCAGCGTAACCGTTGTAGTCTCCCAGCCTTGTAGCTTAGATCACGAATCAAGTTGTCAAAATTTTTATCAGTCGCTACAGGAACTTTATCTATAGTAATGTCAGTTCTATTAATTACAAAGCCCAGATTTAATAAAGGGTTATCTTCTGTAAGAAAACCTTTATCAGCAAACCGTGTAATTGGTTCACCGATGGCTCCATCACTGTTCACTGCTGCTAAAGAAACAGTCAAATTCTCACCATCCATAGCTGGCATAGCAAAAATGAACCAAAAGAAATAAATGTCCAAATAATGTTCTTTGCTATGCCTCAGACTCACCAAACAGCCGAAAAATAAGTACAATGAAAGAAAAGGTGAGACTCTGCTGGATGTGTAAAGGTATGATCTTTATTTATAAATTGGCATGCTTTACAATATCCACATGGGACACTGCCAATTTTTTCTTTTAGGATACAAGTTTGGGTTACTGTTTTCTCTTTACAAAGGATATCTTTTAGATTCTTGTTTCTCCTATAACCAAATTGTGGATAAGCCCCCACTATATTTCTTAACTTATCTCCCCTCAAAATATTCCAGTTTCTGTTGACAATATCCCTGATGTCTCCTATATTACTACTATATGTAAACAATACCCTTGGTTCATTAAGTTTGTGTGTGGTATTAGTGGTTCTTATTTCCCCTTTATTACATTTAAGCCATGGCTTAAATCTATTATCTCTTTTTGTGTGATTGGTATCAACCACTCTATTAACCAGTTCTCCTCTATAGCCCCTTTCTAAAAAGTTGTTCTTCAAATTAACCATTTCACATTCAAACATCTTATCATCCAGATTCAATCTGGAAATTCTGCCAATCTGGCCCTGAACAATATTTGAAAACATATATCGGGGGTGCATGCTATCGAAACAAAGCATTGGGCTTAAATGACTGTGTACCTTTAAAACCAGCCTTGCAGAAAAGGCGGGCTTTTTACTAACTCTCATTGGTTGACATGTATTTTAAATATCAGGAAGTGTTTTTAGTATGTGATCTGATGAAGGGTTTTAACCCGAAAGCGCTTGTCAGTGGATATTTATTTTGTTGGAGTTTCTTACCAATTTCGGATACAACTTTTTGTGTATTTTAATAAAGCAGTGGAACATCCAGCGGAGTCTCACCTTTTCTTTCATTGTACTTATTTTTCGGCTGTTTGGTGAGTCTGAGGCATAGCAAAGAACATTATTTGGACATATCTACTTGTCATCTGATGAACTGAGATAAATATATGCTGCAGCATGAAAAGGATGCTAAGCAAAAGTACTATGACACTCATAATGACATTCAGCTGATAAGCACGTTCACTGAAGACAGTTACTGTGTTCAGGGTATCAGATGTGTAATGAAGATGAGTAAGGGTCAAAGGTCCCTTCCATGGGTATTGATGAACTTGTCCCATGTAGTAAACTGTGATTATTTTTTCCAAAAGCAGTATGATCACTTCGTTTATGTTTAATTCATTTTTTGACAAAAGTGGATTTTAATGGTCTAGCTTGGAACTGCCCCAAAGCTCATTAAACTGTTATTTTCCATTAAAATGAACTTCCTTTGATTTTTTTAAATCACTAGAAATAAATCAAAGCACACCGATACATATATGTTAAAACTAATATCTCAGTAAAATTATGAGCAATCTTCATTCTGTTTCTCATTAGTCCAGTACCAATAGTCATCCACAAACCATTCTTCATTTTCAGTAATCACATCCCCAAACATATTATCCTGCTTTTTCTCATTTATCATTTAATCTGGAGAGTAAGAGAACAGTCTGAAAATAGGAGGGGAAGTACAAAATTGAAAACAGAAATACAATCATAATGAAAAAAAATGAGAAAAGATGATAATGCATAAATAATGAAAGAACAGCAAATGAGCTAGGCATTAGAGTCAAGGGGTGAAGGATCATACTAATCAACGCCAAAAGCAGGAGAGAACTCTTGTTTCTAATACCAGAAGGAGAAACAGACACCTTAAAGCAACAGCTTACTTATACAGAAAGACTCTGACATGACAATTTCAAGTTATGGAACCTACAGAAAGAAAGGAACATAAGAGGAATGAATGGTGTGCAGTCTATATAAAAAGGTAGGTACTTTGTAATAGAAGAGGAAGAAGAAGATGATGATAGGAGATGGGTAGAAGATGATGATGAAGGGAACATGTTAATTACTATCAAAAGGCAGAGGGATAAAAGTAGAATGACTGTCTTTAGTTATTTACAGGCCACCAAAAAGAATCAAGGAGAAGAAGAGTGGATGGAGATGAAGAAGGACAGAGCAAAAAGAAATTGCCAAACAAAACCAAAGAAAATCAGTTGACAAAGATGCCAGTTAAGAAGTAGAGTAAAAAGAAACAGATAATGGTAATTGGAAACTTAATATTGTCAGAAGCCGAATACATCATGGTTGCAACAAAAGTAGGTTAGCAGAATGGAACTATGGAAATCAAACTTCAGGAAGATATTATACAAGAGACGAAACAAGGAAGCAGGAAAGGAAGAATTCTAGACTTGATGCTGCACAGGAAGTAATATGGAAAGAAAAAACAAAGTATTGGATGGTTCAGCACTAGTGCAAAAAGGAAGAGTATAGACATAACAATAAACTGAAAAACACCAGGACACACACAACCCCATAATAATTCCAAAACACTTTAATGAATACACAAAAGTTTTCAAGCAGAATAGCTCTTTCTCAGTGTGAACATCCATAATTACAAACCACAGACTCTTAAATAGCAAAAACACATCAATTATCCAATTATTTAATATAAAAACTCTATATACTATCCTGCAATATTTAACTAATATGCATTCCAAACATACTAAAAAAATGTCATCAAAATGAAAATTGAAACAGTTATAAATAAAATTAATAAATCTCTTATACCTTAGTATATTCTATCTTTAACAGAGGTAATAGTGGCATTCAAACCTGGTGAGCAATTGTTCTGCAGTAATCAAATCAATTTGTATTCTGCATGTTCAGTAGACATGATAAAATTGCCACCTCTTGGCAAAAGATATAATCTCTGTATTAATCTAAATTTAAAAATATGTCTACTATCTGTAACAGAAATATGTTTAAATAATTTCTCTCCTAATATCTGCTAGGTGTGCATAAAAGCATTCTTTTAATTTCCTATTACTCTTCTCTGCATAGAAGTCAATACATTCACTGCATGTCACTAAATAAACAATATTCTCAGAAGTACATGAAGCAAAACATTTTGAAAGTATATTCTCCTATTAGTAACATGATGTCTAAATGTTTCTTCAGTTGTAATATAATAACAAAAATGACAATTTAAACCTGAAACAATATGATTTGTTGGAACACTTACACCTTGTTCCTTCTTCCTTCTAAAACATACACCAATATAGATACACCCAAAATGTGTCCTAATTCTCCCCAAATACCTTTAATGATATTTTGCACAATACTAACTGGAATCCACTAAAATCTCTCCCTCTTAATGAAGCTGTGGAATTCTTCAGTTCCACATTTCTTACTATCCTAAATAAACTTGTCCCTCTCTGGCTAAAAAGAGTCAAGACAAAATATGCTAACTGGCTTGCCAAGTCAACAAAGCAAAGTATGTCCTCTAGAGATAAAGCCTGGAAAGCCTGGCTAAAAAACAAAACTCCTCCCAACTTCATGCAATATAAACAACTTCTCAATCAGGCCAAATGATCAGTACTTAAAAACAAAAAAAGAATACTTCCAAACCCTCCAAAACCAACATAATCACAACCCCAAGAAATTTTGGGGAGCAATCAACTCCTTACTCCATCTTGGGACTACCCATAATCCATGCCCAAATCCAGAAAAAAACACCCTGTGAGTTAGCCTGTCTCTTTAACTCTTATTTGACAATATTGCTAAGCTTACTACCACCTTCCCACCCATCAACACAGACCAACCAAACCCTACAATACTACATAGCTCTACTACTACATTACCCACTTTTTCACTCTCCCCCATACCTACCTCTACCTTACAAAAACTCATTCATAAACTAAAACCAGCACCAATGCCCCACATAACCTACCAGCAGAATTCTTAGAACTATCAGCCACCTCCATAGCTTATCCCATCAGCATTCTCCTCAATAGGTCCATTCAAGAATCATGTATACCTTATATCTGGAAAAAGGCATATGTTCTCCCACTTCACAAAGGTGGCAATAACTCTGACATCTCTAACTTCTGGCCTATCGCCATTCTCTCCCCATCTCAAAAATACTAGAGAAGTGCATTCACACTCAGCTCCTTAGTCACATGGTTAAACATCACCTCCTTTCCTCCACTCAACATGGCTTTAGGCCAGGACATAGCACTAACACTGCCCTCATATCCTTCCTGAACACAGTTAATAGAGCTAGGGATGATGGATCCATAGTCTCCTCACTTTTTCTCGATCTATCAAAACATTCAACACAGTTTCCTACTCCCTTCTGCTTACTAAACTTTCAAACCTTGGCACCTGTCCCTCCACCCTTATTTGGTTTTCCAACTATCTCACAAATAGGCAACAAGCTACTATTTGGCAGCACTGCTCCTTGCCTTTTAACAACACCAATGCTGGGGTACCCCAGGGTTCCATATTGGGTCCCTTTTTATTTAGTATATTCACCAATGACTTCTACACATCTCTTACCCACAGTACTATAATCCAATATGCAGATGAGTCTACTATTAGCTGCTCTTCTAAATCTGCCTCTGTACTACAGCAGCTTACCCAAAAAGCATTCACCTCAACTGAATCCTGGATGTCACAGAACCATCTCACCTTTAACCCCAATAAAACTAAACTCTTAATATTTACCCAAAAAAATCCAGCCCAGTTGACAAGTCTGAATTCTTTGTTCATTCCCAAAATAATACTGTAATTGAAGTTGTTCCCAATACCAAATTACTTGGTGTCATCATTGATGGCAACCTAACCTTTGACCTTCATATCTATAACAACATCAAAAAAAACCCATCAAAAACTAGGAGCCCTTTATAGGCACAACTACTTTCTTAGCTTCTCTGCAAAAAAGCCTCTTGCCTCATCATTCCTGCTTCCATCTCTCTTATATGGTGCCCCCATCCTCACCAATATTTAGTCCTCTGAAAACTAAACTCAATTCATGCTACAACAAAGTTGCCAAATTTGCTACAAATGCTAAATTCTCCACCCACCACTGTTCCACACTACATCAACTAAATTGGCTTGAATTCCCCCATCTCCTCACATTCCTACAACTAACTACTGCTCATCAACTTATTTACTAACCAGCAGTCTGCCCATCCCTCTGCCACATTCTGACCATATGCCATCCTAATCAACACCTAAGGTCAGAAAACAAAATGCTATTAAATACTGATCGACCTAAGCTGTCAGCTGGCCAAATGCTGTACTCTTTTACTGTCTCCAAGCTATGGAATAATCTCCATCCTTTACTCAGAACTATCAGTAATCCCACTGCTTTTAAAAAATCCCTTAAATGTCATCTCTCCTCAAATTGGATATGCACCTGCACCCCTACTTACAACCCCAAAACTTCACCCCCTTCCAAGGTCCTACTCCTCTTCACTCTACAACTAGTCTATGTTCCCCTTCTCATGATTACATCAAATCCTTGTGCTGTCACTTTAGCCTGTGCTATCTCTACTTTAAGCCTTCTGCCTCCTTCTTTTCCCTTTAAGCTAATTTCCTGTCTCTGCTAATAATCTTACCTGTTATCTAAAACTTCTATTCCTATACTAGTGCCATGATTTTAAACAATTATTCACTGTTATTGCCAATATATGTAATGTTATTACCAAATTATTGCTTGCAGTTATTACTTTATTTAATGTGCTACCTCCACCTTATATACTCTGTATGGATTGTGCATAATTTTCTTTGTATGTAATTACATGTGGAACTTTTCTCCCCGGGCCTCCACTGTAAATGGGCTAATTTCTGGTCCAGTGGACTTTTCCCGGTAAACAAATGCAATCAATCAATCAATCAATCAATCAATCAATAAATAAATAAAATAACCTAACATAACTGTAGTTTCAAATTCCTATTCCTTTTAGGAATAAATATTGGTGCATTTTTAAATATTGCCCAATGGCATGTAAGGGTGAGAAAACAGGCTATACCAATAGGCAAGAATACAGCATAATCCATTGGAGTGCTGTCTCTGAAGGATACAATGGCAGGTATTGGAGAGGATTCTCACTTTTGGGTGGAGTGTTGAGATATTCAGGAGTCCAGGGTCATGGTTAGACTCCTTATTAAAAACCATGATGACCAGCTGCTGCAAGAAAGTTGTCAGGGCTCAGAGTGTAAGGTGGAGGCCTGGGACTGGCTGGCATGTGAACGCACTAGTGTGATAGGTATCCCTAGCACAGGTGAGCAGGTATGCCACCACAATGATGACCTGAAAAGATGGAAGGGGGCTCTCTTGGACACCTGAGTTCAAGAATTGCAGGTAGGGAATGTTCCACATGTATGTAAGTACGTTTACTTGTATTTCACCAATATCTAATCTTGAATATCTGCTAAACTGGTATGCATAGTAGTGTGCTTCTCTCCCAACAGCTGCAGAGGAGAGGGCTCACAACATTGAGGCACATGCAGGGCGCTTGGCCAGGTTGCGCCATGAGTGTGGTGAGTACAGATGTATTATGCTATCCATAGTCATATAAGAAAGAAAGAGTAGAGCATTAACCATTATAAAGTATCTGCAAAACATTTGTAGTGCCATAACTGTGGAATTACAGCTGCATAATGACAACTGTTGTGCAATAAAAACTCACAACTATATCAGTAAATGCATGAAGGTATCTCTAATAAAAGCTGTTATGCAATAAGTGTGGAATTAGAGCTGATATTTCAACCCAGTAACAATATATTGCATACACCTGCATTCCAGTTAGTAATGTATAGGTTCAGAAGTATCTCTGTCGTGACTGAATTTCATGCATATGTGTTCAACTGTCACTGCAATCTAGTATAAAACTGTAGTACTATTACCAGGTCATATTTTGTTTCCAGGTGAGCTCTAGGCAAATATAAGTTAGTCAGTCATCAGCAGTGACTCAGTAGTTCAGTTTGTTAAATGCTCTGTATGAAGTACTGTACATTTTGCCACACATAGACCAGGGTTCAAATCCAGTTCCTTGTACTAAAAAATATTACTGAGTCAGATATTTCATGATGACAGATATTCTCTCCAGAGGGACTGGGTGAGGTAGCTCATATTATGAGTAAATAATCTGTGTGGTCAGATGTCACAGACTGTTAAACTCATTACCAGGAATGTGATAATACTGCATATAGGAAATGAGTACAATAATAATAAAATAAAATAAAAGAAATAAAATGTGTAATCTTGGTATGACTGTATGCCTGGAACATCTGTTAAATGTTGCTGTAGTCAATTAATATATCTGCTGCACATGTCCTCTGCAGTCACTGCTATTGGGTTTTATCCCCATGCCTGCCAAAAATAGTACAGTATCAGTCACATTTTGATTACGAATATCATTCTCTCCACAGAAATTACAGGTAAATGGTTGAGGAAGCCCATATTATTTGTAAATAATTGTGTGTTCAGATGTCACAGACTGTTAAAATCATTACCAGGAATGTGATAATGCTGCATAAAATATAGGAAATAAGTACAATAATAATAAAATAAAATAAATAAAATGTGCAATCATGGTATGGCTGTATGCCTGGAGTGCATTTTAAAGGTTGCTGCAGTCAATGAATACATCTGATGCACATGTCCTCTGCAGTCACTGCTTTTGGGTTCTATCCCCATGCCTGCCAAGCAAGACATGATCGTTGTTTACTCTCTGTATTGTACACATACATGTCTCTCAGGTGTAACGCTGCCACAGAATGTAATTACTGTTGAATAATCCCTCTGTCAAAGATGTATCAATGACATGACTATGTCAATAGCAAAGGAACACTACATCAGTCCACAGTACACCTTGGTAGTTATATAGGTCCACCTGATGTGCAAGTGTTCTTTGTAGTTGTGTGCCTGCAGGTGTTGCTGCTTGGTCCATACTGTCCCATGAGGATAGCTTGAGAGGTATGTACATGCTACAGCAGCTGTATGGCACTTTTACACACATAAATAAAGGACAGACTTGTAGAGTAGCTAGCAGTACTGTTGTCAACTATATAGCCTATAATGGTATTAATGGACTGTAGTTCTCTCTCTCCCCACCCCTTATCTTCATATATATTTATTATTGCTGTTCATTGGTTATGGTTTACTATTAACACATGTTGATATATAAACTTTATTTTGGAATATTTGTTTTATTGTTATGCATTACAATGGTTGCATATTAACATATCTTGTTGAATTACCTTTTCTGTTGGCCTTATGCCATAACTGTTACTGGCACGCTGTTCATATACTGACTGTTCTGTTATTTATTGTTGTCTTTCATGTAATAGGTATTGAAATGTAATGGAGTTATTTCCAATGTTCTGGTATGCTGTTATTGCTATGTTTTATTCATAACTAACTTATATGTATTGGTTTACCTCCATAACCACAACACATCAAGGTAGGCTGGCTCCTGCTGATCTGCCTACCCTATCTCCGCCGGCTGTTCCACCTGGTATCAGCATGTCTGAGACACATGCCTGTGGTGTCCCCTTTGCTGGCCATGCATCACATTCTTTCCAGTTCTACATGTAATACTGTTTTTGGCATTTAAGACAACAAGCCTGTGGTTTACATTAGTATTTACAGATGACAGAATTATCTCCAAAATTCTATCTGGCTAGGCTGACAGCCATCATCTGTCTTCACCCAATCTTCACATACCCACCCCCCCACCCCCGGAGAGCTCAAGCTAGTTTTTCAAGTGACCCTTGAGAAACTCTGCTTGAAGGAGTTAGGTTTATCTCAGTATACCTTACCCCATTCACTGTCTTGAGAGCCCATCTGCATTGGCATTGCTAATCCCACTGTGGTGCTGCATGGACATATATGCTTGCAATCCCAGGCTCCATCTTAGCAACTTGGCATTTTTCTGGCTGGCTCTGTTTATCCATCCTAGGGGGTTGTGATATGTCGTAACAGTGAATTTCCTTCCATACAGATAAGGCTGAAGTTTCTGCAGTGCCCACACTATGGCTAGACATTTCTTTTCTACAGCTGCATAGCATTCCTCCCTGAGTTGGAACCTATGACTGAGATAAACCACTGGGTGTTCTGGACTGGCTAACACAGGGGGTCATCCCAAAGCTTCTTTAAGCTTCCAGAATGCCTGCTCACATGCTAGGGTCCACACTACCTTATCTGGCCTATTCTTCCTTGTCAGGTCTGTGAAGGGAGCAGCTATGGTACTATAACTGGGGACAAACTTTCTGTAGTACCCTGCTGTCCCTAAAACTGCCCTCACCTGCTTTTTAGTAACAGGTGCAGGCCATGGCTGAATAGCTTCCACTTTGGCAGGTTCTGGCCTTATCCTACCACTCCCCATTCTATGTCCTAGGTAGGAGACCTCTGCCATACCCACCTGACATTTGCTCAGCTTAATGGTCAACCCTGCCCTCTGTAGTCTGCCCAGCATCTCCTTGACATGCTGAAGGTGCTCTGGCCAGGAATGGCTGTAGATGGCAATATCATCTAGGTAAGCAAGGGCAAACCCTTCTGCTCCTGCTAGGATATGATCTACCAGCCTCTGGAAAGTTGCCGGGGCATTCTTCATCCCAAAGGGCATCTTTGTGAACTCGTACAAGCCAAAAGGAGTCACAAAGGCTGACTTTTCTCTAGCACTGGGAGTCAAGGGCACCCGCCAGTAACCCTTGGTAAGATCAATGGTTGTAAGATACTTAGCCCCACCCAGCTGCTCTAGGGTTTCATCTGTCCTAGGCATGGGGTAAGCATCTGACTCTGTGTGACTATTTAATTTCCTGTAGTCCACACAGAACCTGGTGCTGCCATCCTTCTTTGGCACCAACACCACTGGGGAGGCCCAGGGACTGTTGGACTCTTGAATCACCCCTAGTTCCAACATCTCCTGTAACTCCTCCCTTAGAATCTGTTTGACTCTCTCAGGCACTCTACAAGGGGCCTGCCTAATAGGCCTTCAGGGTCCTGTATCCACCTGGTGCTGCCCCAGGTGCTTGCACCCTGGTTTCCCAGTGAACATGTCCCCAAATTCCTGCAACACTGCTCGGATTTCTCGAACCTGGGTAGGAGATAGCTGCTGTTACATTGCTAACCCTTACACTGAGGTGTCAGCCTGAACCTCACTGAGGAGATCAGTCATCAGGTCTCCCTCACTCTCCTGCAATCCACTGCAAATGCTCAGCACATGGGCCTCCCTATCATGGTAAGGTTTCATCATGTTAACATGGTACAATTTGTATCCCTGCCTTCTTACCACCTTGTAGGGTCCCTCCCAAGCTGCTTGCAGCTTGTTGTGTCTGACAGGAATGTGAACCATTACCTGCTGCCCCACAGCATACTCTCTAGATCAAGCATTCCCGTCATACCACACCTTTTTCTGTTGTCGGGCTTCTACCATGTTCTCCTGGGCAAAGCCCATGAGTTCCCTCAGCCTTGTCCTGAGGTTTAGGATGTATGCCCCAACAACCTCCTTGTGAGACTCACACTCACCTTCCCACTCATCTCAAATTAAATCTAGCGATTCCCTCACCCTATGTCCATACAGCAACTCAAGGAGTGAAAAACCTGTGGATTCCTGGGGAACCTCTCTGTAAGCAAACAACAGATAGGGCAAATATTTGTCCCACTCCCTCTTAAACTGATCTGCAAGTGTCCATAGCATGGACTTGATTGTAGAATTTAACCTCTCAACAAGACCATTAGTCTGAGGATGGTCTTCATGTGCTTCACCCCACAGGACTTCCACAGACAAGCCAGCAGGTCTGACATGAAATTGGCACCTCTGTCAGTCAGTATTTCTTTTGGGAAACCTACCCTACAGTAACCCTTTGTCCCAGTATACAGATTTCCCCTTTCCTTGAGAATCAGGTGCCTCCCTAGCTACCTGCCTCAGGCCTTGCAATGTAGGGTCTGAGAGCTGAACCTGTTTCAACTGTCTCCTTGTAACCCTTCCCAGCTCCCCTTCCACAGGACGTCTGGCATCCTCTGACAGTGGTGCCTCACTGTCAGCCTGGGTACTACTACTCACCTCTACCTTTGCAGTCACTCTGTCCAAGGGACCATCAGTACTCCCAAGCAGCTGTGGCTCAACTTCAGTCTCACTGCTGCAGGGTAGCCCCCTCCCTACAACCACACAGACACTCCTGGGAAAGGCTGGCACAGGTTATCCAGCTGTGCCCCTTTTTCCCAGACTATGTGGTACTACCAGCTGCTACCACCCACTAATATTTATCAGCTACTCAAAGGTCCTTAAAATGGTGTCCAATTATTACTGTGCAATATTATTATCCAATTGGTAGTATAGCCCACAGCTAAAGCTATTGGAGTGGCGTTGTACCATTTTAACAAAGGCATGCAAGTACTCTAAAGAGCTTAAATTATCTCTACAGAAACAGCCACAGTTGAAAGGGTTTAAAAATATTTAATAACAATTAGTCAAAACACAAGACAATACTTTTTACTACACAGTACTGGTCAAGAGTTCAGAGATCACAGAGAAATACTTAAAATAATTCAGTAGTACAGTTCTAATATCACAGAAAAACACTTAGTATAATTTTTCTAGTTTCTAAGAGAAAACACAAGTCTTAGATAAACTTACATATAGAGCAAGACAGTGCTGATGAGTTGGATGGTCAAGACAAAAATGCTTAATGCTCTCTGATTCTCTCTGTTTTTAAAATCACATTCCTGGTTCACATTACATCATTCTTCACACTTTCCTGGGGTTCCCAGGCTAACAGGCCACATTCTTTAGTAAGCTCATACCAGGTCAGGAAGCAAAGCCATTAAGGACATTTATGCATTAAAATTTTGGACATTAACTCTGGCCTTAAAACAATAGCAATAATTCCTTCATCTAGACCGTCCGGAGCCATGTTTTAACATCAAAGGGTCACAACATGCTTTACTTGGTCAGTAGAGTGCACTATTGTTATATTTTTTCCAGTTGCACATGTAACACTATTTTTACCATTTAAGACAACAAGCCTGTGGTTTACATTAATATTTACAGATGACAGAATTATCTCCAAAATTCTATCTGGCTAGGCTGGCAGCCTTCATCTATCTTCACCCAATCTTCACAATCTGCTGTGCAGTTTTGCAAGTCGAAGGCCTGTAGGTAGGGACACACTGCACATATCTGTATAGCCTAACTATATGTCACCTACTACTCTGTTATTGGCACTGTTGCATAACAGATGTACCTTAGGCACATGCCTTGAATGGATTGTAAAGTGTACCCTTACTTTGGCTCTGCTGTAATGACAGAACTGACACTGCTACCACAGTTACACATACAGCTTCCTGTCCTCCAAAGTGCTCACACTCCCCCCTATGTGTCCTAGGCTGCAGCTGCTTATACAGCTGTATGTTAAGCTAGTTGATACAGATCTACCATACCTCACAACCCCCTATAACAAGGGATACAGACAAAACCATACATAAAAGGGGGACATAGGTCTAGTGATAGGGACATGTTTAACAGTTTGCCCCTACAAAGATAGTGAGCTGATAGAATAGCAGCTACTGAAATAGCATGCATATTCTGACAGGTATGACATGTGACACTCACATGTCTTTCTCTCTCTCCTTACTGCCCTCAACTCACAATGTTTAACACTGACCCACCAGATGATCACAATGGCATGGGACACTGGCCAAACATATCAGGAAAAACTGTGGACTTACCTCATAAATCTCAATAGTGATGCTCTAGTCTCCACACCTCACTAATGACCATCTCATAGACTAAGAAAGAGGCCAAAGGCTACATAAATGCCTTAAATATTGCAATGTGATGCCATGTCATTAGCTAATGAAAGTGCAACTCAGCTGTTTTAGATGCAATTAGCAAGTCTGAGCCATAGATTGGTGCACAGGCAATTACCTGTTAATGAGCATTACCTACAAAAGGCAAGCATTTGCTTATGGGGAACAGGTCTGTATTTTGTTTTTTTTTCTCACACATACAATGGTTTTGCACTCTGTTTGCAGAGGAACACTTCAAAAATGGATTATTTCACTCTACCAGGTATGTAATAGATATCCCCATATAATGGGATGCAAACGGGAGGGTGAGGGTATGGGGAATATGAATTACAACAGTAGTCCTGTAGTACATCTATGGTATTGACATGTCAGTGATACTCTGCTGTCCAACACCTACATGCATACTTATCATCTGTCCCTGCTTTGAATCAAATCTCAGCTCTGCCCCTGTTACTCCTTCCTACAATGGTCAGCTGTTGTAGGAAAGCTAGTGGATTATGTGTTAGACATAGTGACACTAAGTAAAGGTGTACACTCCTGTAACATCAAATGATGTACTGTAATTCATCTCCTTTCAGTCTGTCAATGTCATACATAAATAGTTCTGACATTGTAAAGTCCCTAACTGTCCCTGATGTACTCTGGCTAAGTCACTGTTTTGTTGACATTTGTCACTCATTGGTTGAGGGTTATGGCCAACATACCTGTCAACCCCCTACAACAGGGACTCAGGCCATAGCCATAACTAATGGAGGGACACAGACCCAAATGCAGCAACAGAGTATACATATTGGGCATACAAAGTAAGATTATGAATAGACTGACAAATATTAGTGTAGCATAAGTGCTTTCTGAGGTGTCTGGCATGTGACAGCCAGATTCTCTATTTTCTGACATCAACCATCAATGAATAGCCAACCATTTGTCAGACATCCACATGTTTATGCCCAAAGGACCACATCTATGAGGCACACGTTCACATTGCGCAAAATCTGTGTAGTGGAGAAGTATGATGCCTACCGGGAAAGTATACTACAGCAGGTTTGCATTGCTATTTGTCATTGTGGCACACTGGTGCTGCTGGACTGTCCCCATATAGTTTTTGTAATATCACACAGCTATTTGTCCTACAGTGGCTGTATGCATATTAATAGGACTTTCCCATAGGTGACACACCACAGTAGACTGCAGTGATGGGTGTAGAGACATATAGCAGAATCAGTCACAGCACACAGGGAACTACACAGTATTGCTACTATCATGGTGATAGCCATACATGTATTGTGTTGATAGACTGTAGGGTATGATATCTGAGGGAGCACCCTAGTGCAGCCCATTTTGGATGTGCAGGGTCTGTACATAGTGGATGTCCATGTATTTGGTCCTGTAATGTGTTCCCCTCTTGTTGTCTTTCAGGAACAATGTATCACAGGAGGCATGCACCATTCACAGCTGCAGATAATGCTGTTATCCTGAATGACCTCAGTCTACATCATCACATTCTGCTTTCTAGGTGTCACCAAAATTATGAACAGCCTGCATTATTGTGGCGTGACATTGTCAGGGAGGTTAACCAAATTGGCCAAGAGGACAGAACCTATGAGCAAGTCCGACGCTGGGACACAGATATGGTCAATGCTGCACATCAAAGGGCAGCTGCTGTGGCCAGGGATCATGCTACCACCAGTGGAGGGCCAGCAACAGTACAACCACTCTCGGCCACAGAGGAATCCCTGGTGAACCTAGAATCAACCACCAGCTCCCAGGCATTCATCACCCCATACATCCTGGAGTTGGGTGCCACAGTGTCCACATCAGAGGAGTGTCCAGGTAAGTTTACTTTGTTCACCAGTGTAATACTGTATCAGTCATTGTGGCAGACTCTACATACCAGTACAGGAGTGTCAGGTCTATCTGCATTGGGGAGCTTGGTTTTAATGCACAGTTGTGCACACATAATAAGAATGTCAGCAATGTAGGCAGTATCACATTAGCTACTGTACATGTGGATATATGCACATATTACCTTCTAACACTGCAACATTTGGTATTGCTGACAATCCCTCTCCCTCACAGTTTCATAGGTCTGTCAGGTGTGGCCAGAATCTGTGGTCGTGTACCTGGTGTGATATTGTTGTTTTACGGATCACATATACCCTAAGAATGTTAAAGACTGCCATTTTGCCCTAGAGACAACTGTTATGCTTAGCCAGAGCAGAATAGTTGCATGTTCCATTTGGAGCCATTAATTACAGTGCATACAATGGGTAATCACAGCTGTGTATTTGTACAAACATTAACTCAGTCACTCCAATGGAGCTCAGGAAGTTTGCACTGTAACTTCCAATGGGCGGAGCCTAAGCCTTTTGACAGAATCAAATTATGTATTTACATTTCAAACAAATGTTCATATATCTGGGACCATAAGGGTTACAAAAGAAGTATCAATGGAAAACTCTTCAGCACAAACTATTTTTTATAGTGGTAGTATTCTTTAGATTCTAGGTGATAAACTGAATTTTATAAGTCACGGTAAACTCAGTAACTATTATATTTGTAATATTTTGCAAACAATTTACAACATCTCTGCAACCACCCAAGTTACACACATACTGTCAACAGCATTTTATTCATCTAGCTTACAGTTTTCATGTGATGCTAAGAAGTTCTGTCTGTGTTACATTGTTGTTTAGATATATAGAAAAATGTGAAAATTATATCAAAATAAATTAATATCATAAAAACAACTGTTAATATCTATTTGTCTGCACTAGACAGAGCTCAAATATTAATGCAGTTGAGTTTGCTATTATGTAAGCTTTAAGATGAAATCCTTTAATACCTTGTACATAACATGGTTTTGGAATTATTGATGCAAATATGAACAAGCAATATTTGAAGCCTAGAGGTGTCAGTATGAGTTAACTGCAGATGCACTTGGAGGCGTCACTTGGATGTAATGACTTAACATGTTTGCACTTATAGTTATGAACAAGTATGCAGCCTGATATACAGGAGGCAATTACTCCAAGATGCCTGTTCACACATAATAGGGAGATGGTACATACCTGAGACAGTGATACTACAGCAGGAATATTATTCTCAGGATAGGTGTAATGGGTATTATACGTAGTTCTATCACATACCCTGTCATATTGCGTACCTCACAGGTGTATTGTACTGGCAGCATTCACTGGATATAGCAGAAGTGGATGTTATAAAGGTCTTGTCTTGTCTGTCTATGTTGTGTGTTTGTGTGTTGTGCATGGGATCAGTGATGAGAAGATGTGGGACTGGTAATACAGTTGTAGCACCTCATCTGTATGAGTCTGTGTGGATTACCATACATAACAGTGCAGGTAATAATGTGCTGATTTTGTCTTCCTCCTCACAGGTGAATGGGGGGAGTTGGAGTCTGTCCCTCTCACAACCTGATGTCAGTGTCCCATCGAAATCTGATGATGATGGTCACAGTGAGGCAAAGGTGTGGTTTTCGGGGGCTGAATCTGTCCCAGACTTTGACATCCCTCTTCTGCCCCCATTGTCCCCACACACAGTCAGGATGCCCACACATACCCAGTCCTCAGTGGCCACCAATATTGGACAGTCAGACAGTGGTGACATTAAACAGGACAGTGTGACAACTATGGCATCATTGAGTGTAGACACTGGCCATAGCCAGACAGCTGGATGGTCCTACACAGGCAGATTGGCAGGGTTGCTCAAAGGAGGACTGCTGCAAATCCACCTCCTGTCCAAGGTGTCACATCATGGGTCACTTGCTGCATGTTTTGGGCCATCATGGAGGCACAGACATGTTCTGAACGCAAAACCAGAGGGATGTTCAGAGTTATGGATGCAGCACAGTCTGACATCCATGACTGCCTCCACCACATTGATGAAGCCATGGATTGTTTCACTGAAGTAGTGGACAAATGGTGGGCTGAGACAGTGTCTCTCTTTGACCACAAATTGCCTGTACTGGAACATCTGGTTGGAGTAAGGCACTGGACATGTGGATGTAAGTCAGCAACACCATCTGCTGAGAGTCCACTTGGACATGCACACTCATGCTGCCATAGTGGCAGTACCTCTAGCGCTACAGAGGGAAGTGTGCTATCCATACAACAACATGGCAGGCCATGGGCACATGGTCCTTGGTGGTCCCATGGGGGACACAGGACCAGCAGACAGCAGTCACTGTCAACTACTAGCACCACATCTGACCTTGGGCATGGTGGTGCCAGTGCCACTCCTGGCAGAGCCAGTTCCCATGTTTGTGGCTGGAGATGATGAACTGTCCACTCTGTCATGTAGGGTCCACAGCTGTCCAACATGCACACATGTAGGGCTAGCATTGGGTTGACTGTGTACATGCACACCCTCAAACATCACTGTCACATGCAGGTCACCAACAGACACACACATCTCTGCATGGCCCATCCACTCAGCCCCCCTTCCTGACTCACACACATGCTGTCAACTGTATGGCACAGCCTAGGCCTCTGGCACTTCCACACCACACAGTGTGCATGTGATGTTACCTGTGGCACATCCTGCCATCTGTGCCATTGATGCAGAGACATGCAAATATGTGTCTGATGCACAGGGTGACTATATTACTTTCAATGTACATGTGTAGTGCAGTATTGTTATGACATGGCAGGTGTTGTGGGGCTTGACAGGTACTGTGTGCTAACATGTGTCATGACTACATAGCAAACTTTGTGTATCTTAGTTGCATGGTGTTAGACTGGCGGTAGTGTCACAGAATGACAGGTGTATCACGGACCTGTGTATGTTTCCATTCCAGGGGTTTGAGTGGTTATTCTATGGACACATGGAGGCAGTACAGCAGCACAGGATGGCATGGCAGCACAGCAGAAATATGATGTGAGCAAGGTACAGCAGTATTCGTGCATGACTCCCTAGGTACATATGTGTAGAAGGGCATGTCTGGGACAATGGGAGCAGCCAGTATAATTCTGCATTCATACTTTGTGACAAGGTCTGCTACCCTTAATACGTGTCACCTGGGTTTTCTAAATGTGCAACCCTAGATGGTGGCAGACATCAGTTATGCCTATGTAGATGAGGGAAATATAGGACAAGGAACTTGTCACAGAGTTGTAAAATGCATAATCATTGCACAGAAATAGCCCATATGGGTATGTCCATAGTGGTAAAAGGGGATATATCTGTACCCACACACATAGAGTTGGCTGGTGTGAGACTAGAACTCATACCTATCTACTATTACACACTATAACTCACAGTACGTATCATATGCACCACTGAATTTATCTGATATTGGACTCTCAGCTAGTACTCTTAAGGTGGACGACATCAGCAGGTTTTGTAGAGGAGGGCATTTAGAGGCCAGCAGCTAGTATTAGGCCCATAAAATGCATATTCATTGCACAGAGATAGCCCATATGGGCAGGTCCTTAGTGCTGCAGAAGGATATAGGTATACCCACAGAGAGAGTTACCTTTTGTGAGATTAGAACGCCTATCTTTCTAGTTGTATACATAACAGCTTGCAGTACTTATCACATGCGCAACAGAGATCACACGAAATTAGACTGTCAACCAGTGCTGTTATGGTGGATGACATCAGCAGGCCTTGTAAAGGAGGCAACTAGTCACAGGGCCATAATGAATAACCATTGAGCAGACATAGGCCAAATGGGCATGTCTTTATGGCTGCAGGGGCTATATCTGTACACACAACCACACACACACACACACACACACACACACACACACACACACACACACACACACACACACACATGGAGTTACCCGTTGTGAGATTAGAACCCCTACCTATCTAGTAGTATACACACTATATCTTGACTACTTATTGCATGCGCCACAGGTTATGTCTGGTGCAGCTATGGATGCAGCCACAGTACTTGTGGCCTACACAAAGTGGCTTTCTATTACACAGCATGTGTGGCCTGCAGAGTGATCCAGCATGGTGCTGTTATTGTATCTAGTTTCATAAGAGGGGGATAACTGTTAATACCTCTGCTATGTGTGTACAGTTACCAGTATGGCCATGTCTGTCTCATTGCCGTTTGGTAGGTGGACAATTAACCAGGGACAATATGGACTTTCCAAAGCCTGCATTGCAGCCATTGCACATTACACCACCTGCTCACTGTTGTCAGTCTACAGGGTAACATTCCACAGGCACAGGGTTCTATGGGTGAGTGGATTATGTCCTTTTGTGGCCTTGGTCTGTTACCACCACTGTTGTGATGTGTAGGTGTAGATAGCCCCAGCATTCTGCATGTAAGTGGGGACATTTGTACACCCCTCCCCCCCCCCCACACACACACACACATATATAAATATATATAGATATATATAGATAGATAGATATAGGTTTACTATTGGCATTTTGAATCCGCTTTGGTTGACCATTTAGAATGTTGTCCCAAAATGTGGAATTCAGAATGCCAAAAAGTAAACCAAAGTGAAAATAAATACATCAACAACCACGGTTCGAGGTATTCCACATAGCAGTAGGTGACATCACTCACCTCCTGCTATGCACATTAACATACCATTTAACTGTACAGTCAATGGCACATTAATTCTATTATTTTGCAGCCTGCACCCCCCCCACACCCCCTGCACATTAAATATAGCAACTCCAAGATCACATTACAGTGAGAAAATGGATTAATTCCCAGTTCCTCACTGAACTGTTATGCCCCTGCACAAGGTCAAACGAAAATGCTCAACTTACTCTACCCATTCTCTGTATTGTAGTCAATTCATTTGGGTTCGACATTCTGCCAACTTGGAAACTGCAAGTCAACCACATCCTGTTTGACCGATGAAGTTTCCAAGTTTAAATAATAAACCTATAAATATATATATATATATATATATATATATATATATATATATATGTGTGTGTGTGTGTGTGTGTATAACAGGAATGTCAACTTAACTGTTGCTGTGTGTGTATGTTATGTAAATGTGTTATGTAGATATAAGTGGAGAGTCTATAGCAGTCTACACATTATATAATATTTGTGTATATATATATATATATATATATATATATATATATATATATATATATGCCACATACTGAGAGTTAAGGTAGTCATGTGTGAGGGGGTAGGGTGAGACATACATAGCTGTCTGCATGCACAGATATATTTCCACATAGCTGTTCTTTGGGTGGAAGAGGCAACAGACATGGGCTCAAGTTAGCTAAGTGTGACTGTCAGTACTTACAAGGTGACTCCAGGCCAGACCAACCTGTACTCCAGTCCTGGATTTCATGTGCTGCAGATCATTGGCTACTGCACCAGTTTCCACAGTCCATCACCTTTCTGATATTTTGTCCAAGGCATTACCTGGCTGTTTGCTGAACGTAATATGTGGCTAATGCAGATTGTAATAGAATGTCCAGAGTTTTGCTTCATATTTTTGGTACGTTTTACATAGCACTGTGGTTATCTCTTTTCTGACACATTAGTTGCAAATCATTGTAGACTGACGTTAAGAAATGATGACAGACATTTGAGTGCCTTACTCCATACACATCAGGAGATTCATGCTAATGCACGACCTGCTATTCTATCAACTTTCTACATTTGTCTGGGCAATAGTTAATACTTGTCCTTATATTTGTGCCTTTGTCCCACTAGTATTAATGGCTTTGTCCAAATTTCCTGCTCTAAGAGTTTGAGAGGTATGATGTGACTGGGGTACACATTGTAACACCACACACAGGGTGACAGTCTTCATACCTCTCACTGTACATGTTTTTGCAGAATGTCCAGCATTCCGCCCCTTAAGTTTGCTCTCTTCCTCATACAGTTGTGGTTTTCTGGTAATATACTATAAAATGCAGTCCACTGAATTGTTGTAAGTACTGACGCAGTTAAGTGATGGCCTTTACATACTGCAGCTAATCCGACCTGTTGCAACCTGCTGTTATACTAGCCACCTTCTAGGTTACTCAAAGCATGTATAATATCTGTCTGAAGGTTTGGCTTTCTGTCCCCCATTTTATCTGACTTTGTCCATCTTTCTTGCAGTAACAGATTGTGGCATTATGACAGTCTGTGGAACTCCTACCATATGAGTAAGTCACATGCAAAAGTTGTAGATGCTGCCAGCTTAGAGCCATCAACACCATCACCCATGCTAATGTCCTTAGCCCAGTCAGCCATGCCAGCCACTAAAAATAGAGGGCTAATTCCTCACACTGCATCTATATTATCTTATCAAAGTTTCAGATTATCGAATCTGATATGGTCGACACCATATAATCGAATTCTGAAACATCGAAAGATAAAAAAATGCCTAAAAACAAAAATAAATAAAAACTTACCTTTGCAAGCAGGGGGGCAAGCAACTCTGCACCCCCCATGTGGGGGTCTGCACCCCCCACACTCCCCTACCTAAATATACCAACTCCGAGACCACACTATATTGAACTAAACAGAAAACTCCCCTTACAGAGATTTCCATTTAAACGTTCAATGTTTTTTGCTTTCACTAATTTGGTTCCGACAAACTCAGCTTCAATATTGTCTGCCTTCAACAACGTGAAGTTGATCCCCTGGAATTGTGTGGTCTGCTGATATATCCTTGCAAACATACTGTTACTGCAGTTGTATGGGAACACTGATGTGTTGGGGTAGGGAACAGTGGCATTGACAGTCAAGCATCTATCCTATGACCCCACTGTTTGGCATTTCTCTTGCATAATGTGGTGGGGTTTCCAGCCATGAGGACTAATGAATATTATGGGTCACTCAGTATTGGACAAAGTACCTGTTATGCCAAGTGGCTGTTAGATCTCTGTAAGTTGCCCAGTAGCCCACTCTATTCCCTTGCATACATCTAGGAGGTCCATATATATGCTACCATAGTCTAGTACCCCATACATGTGTTGTATAGGAGAGCAACTTACCTTGCAATTGCAATGGTTGAGAGACCTGTGTTTTAGGGCTGACTCTGTCTGATGCATGCAGTCCACAGCCAATACATGGTTAGATACAGATTGTGTGGATTGCCTGGCATCAATTTTAATATATGTGTGTGTGAGTTGGAGTAAGGTATCAGTCACTATGGTCTTAGGTTGTCAGTGCGTGTGTTATGTGCTGTGTCTTGGCCAAGGCCAGAGCATACCAGGCATGCCTATGTCTGCCTACAGGGACATCCTCATGGGTTTTCTCCTCTGACTCCTCCTGTGGGTGTGGTTGTGGGGACCTAGGAACTAGTCGGGGGCCTTTGTATCCCTTCCCTTTGCTGATACTGCCACAGCTGTTTCTGCAGGATCATATTGTGTATCATGGCACACACTGTGAACATCTGTGCACATGTGGCTGGAGAGTACTGCAGGGCTGCTCCAGATATTTCATGGCACTGGAACTGTGACTTGAAAAGCCCAAACACATGCTCTATGATGTTCCTAGTTTGTGCATGTGCCTCATTATGGTGTTCTTCGGTAGGTGTGTGTGCATTTCTGATGGGTGTCATTATCCAAGGTTTCTGTGCATAGCCAAAATCCCCCTGTAGATGGCCATATGGGATGTCCCCCCTAGCAAACATCTGGTACAGCTGTGATGCGTGCCAGATAGTAGTCGTGGTAACTGCCAGGGCTGCCAGCACACACTTTCATGATAATACCCTGGGCATTGCACACAACCTGACAGTTGACAGAGCGATACCCCTTGCAGTTGACATAGACTCTACCATCCTCACTGGGTGATGCTTTGATGTGTACATGAGTGTAGTCTATGGCACCCAGTACCTCAGTGTATTGTGCTACATGGTAGAAGAGTTGCATATTGCTAGCCTTCTCCTCAGGGGCACAAGGTAAATAAATGTGCTCACTGGCATGTGTTAGCATGTCATCCAGGAAATGGTGGAGTACCCTAGATGCTGATGCCTGTGAGACTGCCATCATGTCCTCAGGTGGTCTTTGGAAAGTACCTGCAACCAGTATCATAAGGGCTACATATACCTTTGTTTCCACTAGGATGGGTTCCCCTCTGTTGGCTCTGAGTCTGAGTTGAGGGAGGCAGAGCTCAGTGAATTTTTGTAGTATGTCCCTGCCCACACTGCAGCAGTCTACAATCTCCAGCTCATCTAGCTCCTGGAAGGTTACCTGGGCCTGAACACTCTTCTCCTTTTCTGTCTAGGCCTATTGTCAGCAGCAGCAGCAGCACTGACTTCAGCATCTAGCACATACAGATGTAGCATAGCTGCAGCAGCCCCTAGCATAGTTTTAGTTAAAAATCCCATGTTTGCACTCCACTACTGGGGGTGAAGTCAGATTGTTGGGTGTATGCCACTTTTATAGTGCTCTGCTGTAGGTGCAGCCTGAGTGATTGGCTACCTATGATGCATTCCACCTAACAAGTACATCATTAAAGTGTTTTAATGGCCCAGGTTAAGTGGTACAGGGGTCATCAGTAATTTATACATGATTGGCTTTCCCAGCCAATTTTATTTTTAACTGCCTTCCCTTCTAAGCACTGTGGTGTGGCACTCAAACCTGCACTGCAGGTATAAACAATGCTCAGCACTCAATGGACACACCCCCATCAACAGGCATGCTCAGCACAGTGGTGCACCATGCAAACACGCTCAAACCCAATGAAACACATGCCCTGAGGGTAAACAAATCTTAGCAGGCACTGGACACTCCCCACCCTGCTCACCTCAGTGGTGCACCACACAAATGGGCACCACTGAGCTTCAATGGGCTTAAAGGGATGTGGACACACCCCTTTTTGATGTCAGCTACCTGTTCTGTGAACACCAACATGGTTCTGGGCCTACATGGATGGGATCTGCGGGCAATGATACCCATTTTTGCTATTCAGTAAACCTAGCTCATTTGCATAGAGATCTGTGCACACAGCCTGGAAACTGCACTATTCCAGGACCTGCTTCCTTAGCAACCACAGCAGTCTACCATTGTACATAGTCCATGCAGGGTTCTATAATGCATTATTGTCACATATTTAATTTTCTTCGTTTTTACAATTTTTCATTTTTTTTCATAACGGCATGTTTGCATACTGTGGCGCATTGCTCAAACAAAACCTGGGTATTAAAAAAAAATAATTTATTTTTACATTAATTTCCATTATGTTTTGGACATACAGGGAATAGTTTTGCACATATCTGTGTCTGCTATGCTATTTCTGTCCTTTTAACTGGACTTTTATAGCCACTGTTCTTTGTTTTACATCATGTACATGAAATTTTTCCATGTACACTTCAGACACCAGCACAGAGTTTGCAGGACTGCCTATCTGCTTGCTGGATCACTCCAACACCCTAATTTGCATCCAGTTCACCTGCTTATGAGGGGATTTGCATGCCACGGACACCTCTGTGTTGGCGTACTTGTGCACACCCCTGTTTACTGAATCACATGGCTGCTTACATCCATGTACCACTATATCTACATGGTAAAAAAAATCCATGTAGGCTTTATTGAATCCCCCCTGTATTTATTTGAATGTATGTTATTTGGTTTAGAGAAATAATTTTATCCATGGCTTAATAAATTATCTACGTATTTGCGTTGTCTCAAGAAATTATATTTCAGACTGGTTAGTTATTTCATATTCAGTTATACTTATTTGTTTACATTTTTTGCATTTTGTTTGAAAAGAATGTTGGTTAATTCTTAAATAAATTTGAGCTGGTCTGACTTAACAATAAGGTGGCCATATATTTTAGTTTGGTAGAAAGTTAGCAGTCACAATAAAGGTATATGAATGGGGAGGGCTATACATATGGCAGAAGAAGAAGAAAATAAGTTAAAGCTACTGATGGAAGGTGGACCACAAAGTCTAGTGTGATACCTATGAAGGTACATAAAACTGGTAGCTATATTTATGGGGAAACCAATCAGAAAGAGGTGTGAGATGAATTACTGAGTGTAATCCTAGCAACAGGAGACTGAAGGAAAACTGCCAGTTATTCCTTACAATATGAGTAGATCAAAGGTCACAGCAGGTAGCCACTGAACAATGAACCTAATATCAGGGGAGAGATCTTATGAAAGATTATGAAATGAAAACAAAATTAAATGACACAAGCTAGTTGAACCACCAGTGGAAAGGAAACCGGACAACACCTTTAGTGCTTTCATTCTTTTTAATGAACAACAGAACTTCTTCAGAAAGGAAAACTTGAAAAACATTACCACGTTACCAAATTCGAACTGTCATATGATAAAAACAACCAATAACATTATTAGAAAACATGAGTGTTGTCTCTGACGTAAAAGTAAAATTATATAAAATTAAATATAGAAATCACAATAAATACCACAAATAATCAAATGTAACACATACAAAAGTTACAAATAAGTAAATGTATAATTTAAAAATATTACTGTTATATTCTTTGGATCTGTAAAAACATTTAATATTAATGGTCTTGTTAAGACTTGGTGATCGGTCAGCTGCTAAAAAGATTTGCATGATCTCTCACAGCACTCTAACAAAGGTTTGAAGTCACCACAAAAGATATCTGAACAAACTTTTTCAAGCACAAAAAAAAAAACTTCCTGAAGTTTTTACATCCAACAGTATGTCTCGCCAATGCATTGGAAAGGTTCTTTGTTCTAATGGCCAAGATATATTCATAAATCCTCTTGTTCAATGGTCTAATAGTCTTTCCAATGTAAACACTATTACAGGAATTACAAAGTGCAGAATATACCATATTCTTCACATATATAACTGTACCTATCCTCAGCCCAAATGATCTTACCGCAGTGCCTAAATTTTACAGATGCGGAATTACTAATAAATCTACACTGCTTATAATGATCACAAAAAAGGTGCCTAATACAGTGGAATTATCCCGTGAAGAAAAGTCCCTCTTTCAAGAATTGTCTTAACATTAAAAGTTTTTTTAAGTAAAAAGTGGTTTGCCACCTATAATCTTCACCAAATCAGGATTACCTAACAACACCTTCCAGCTGTCCATAATAATATGCCTGATCGACCACAGTTCATTAGAAATTGGAATGGGGAAAGTCAAACTATAACCACTGGAACTACTGTCAACCAAAGGTGATGAGTCCCTAATGGTAGCACCATTCTGCCCAAGTGGGGTCAAAATAGGACACTCAGTACTGCCCCTTAAGGCAACAACTTCTTTAACAATTTTGGCAAGCCAACCCTGTTTATAACCTCTTTGAATGAAAAAATTGTTAAGCTTAGGCATTTCATTAATAAAAATAGAATACTCAGTTGTAAGATGACTCAGACGTATCAACTGGCCCTTGACAACCTCTCTCTTCATATGTTCTGAGTGTAACCTGTCCTTGTGCAAATATTGATTAACAAAGGTTGATTTCCTAAAAAATGACTAGCAAACACACCCTGACCATACCTCTCAACCTCTTAGAGCAATAAATCTGGGCAAAGGCATAAATAATGTGGTGGCAAAGGCCCAAAATAGGAACACTTTTTAAATATTGCTCTTACAAACTTAAAAGGTTGGTAGAATAACAGGTTTTGCATTAGCATGGATTTTCTAAAGGATATGAAGTCTGAAACTCGTGCCTTTCTTTATTTTCTGACTTCAATTCTCAATGATGTGCCACTGATTTGGCAGAAAACCACAATGTTATGAGAAACAGACCAAAAATATGTGGCAAATATCTGAACATTCTGCAAAAATCTGTGCAGTTGAGAGGTATGACTCTGAATTGAATCAAAGGCCAAATGAACGTCCAAAAATTCTATACTCTCTCCAACACCTCCAAGAGTGAACTTCAAAAAATCAGTAGTGTTATTCAAATCATTGACAAAGGATAAGAATACAACATGATCACCTTTCCACAGAAAAAAACAAATCATTTATGTAATGTCGGTAAAACAAAATAATAACTTCCAAAGGATGCTGGGTGAGATATTTAAGTTCCCACATGGCCATAACCAAACTGCCAAATGCAGGAGCTAATCTAGTCCTCACTGCTACTGAAATCTGTTGGAAGAACTGGTTGTCAAATCTGAAAAAATTGTTGTCAAGCACTACCTCCATCAAAACACAAGTAGAGTTGATCTTATCATTGTCAAAGGTGGTATGACCTCTCAAATAGTCTCTTAAATATTCCAATTCAACCTCCTGATCAATGCTGGTATAAATAAAAGTCACATCAAGTGATGCAAGGACAAAAGATGAATCAGGAACTGTGAAATGACCCAACAGTTCCAATAGGTGCCAAGAGTGACGTAGATAAAATGTTGAACTCGGAACAACTGGATTCAAAATATCATCCAGCAAAATAGAAATAGGTTCTGTTTTAGAAAGCACAGCTGACACTATAGACCTAAATGGAGGTGTAGCTTGATCCTATTGTACCTTTGGAATCCCAGAAAACACTGCCAATTTGGGATACTCTACTTGTAAATATCTGTAAATGGAAGAATCTAAACCCCCAATGAGTAAAGAAATCGAATAAAATAGTATCAATTTACAAGAAACATTTATTCATATACTCAGCTGTAACTAATTTATAACATTTTTCACCCATTAACAGTTCAGAAATGGCCTGATTGTAGTCAGAAGTCTTCATAACCACCATCATACTGCCCTTATTGGCTTTCATAACATGCAAGTCATTATTGGAAAACAAATCATAGAGCGCAGTCATTTCCCCCTAGGGAAGATTGGAAACTTTTTTGTTGATACATGCAAACATTCTTAAAATTGTTCTTACACAAAATATTGAAAACTTGTAATGTGGGATTTAATGATAGATTAAAGGCGCTTCACACTCTAGGATCTTCCACTTAGGAACCAGTTTTAGGTATTCCATGCAAAGGATAATTGAGATTTAACTTTCTTAAATACAGCTTAAAGTCAATGATTAAGTTATTTATATTAACTAAGTTAATTACATTACATTACCTTCTACTACATCTGGTTCATCCACCTCAACTACTAACACCTCTGGGCCTTTTTTGGTGGACACCTCTGGGAACAAAAAGACTCCAAAGTGGTCCAACAATGCTAAGAACAAAAACAAGGGCTGAGGAAGGAATCGGAAAAATAATTACATTTTCAGATTGATATCCTTAATTTAAGTGGTGTGAATCTCACTGATGATGCCATCTCTGTTTTAAGACATGTTTTTTCATTCATTCCGGTCAATACATTTAATATAACTGAGCTAATCATTGACTTTAAGCTGGGGAGTAACAGTGGGGTCTGCAATAGCTCCTGCATTTGGCAGTTTGGCTATGGTCATGTGGGAACTTAAATATCTCACCCAGCAAAAACATATTCATTAGTAAACATATATTGGATTCCTGCTTTAGGTGTGAAAAGAGCCAAAATTCATTTCAACCAAATACTTCAACACTCTAAAGGATCTTTAGTTGTAGTTGGAGACTTTAATTATATACTGAATGAAGAGGATATTAACACAAAGGGGAAATGCAAAATACCAGCAACTGCAAAAGCACTACAAAACTTTATGAATATACTTACTATTAAAGATTCTAATCAATTTTTAGTCAAAGACTCCCTTCATTTCACTCATTTCTCAAATATGTTTGGTATGCAATCATTAATCGATAGAGTTCTTATCTCCAATGATATAGTCACATATATAGATAAAGGTAAAATAACTTCATGTCCAATTTCAGATCACAATACCATAGCATTTGATCTTTTTTTTTACCCATAATAATTATATACATTTCAAAAGAATACCGGCATATATCACAAGCATAAAAGACTTCAAAATATTCTTTGATAAAGAAATACTAACTTACTTAGAGTTCAGTAATACAAAGGACATATCAATAGTATATATATATGGGATGCTCTTAAATCTTATCTTTATGGAAGAATCTTAACCTGGTTTTCACAAAAAAGGAAACAATTGGATAAAGACTTAAAAGAATTACAAGAGAAACTTGATATGTTAAAACGTTAAAATCAAAACATAATAATAAGGTATCATTACAAGCAATTAATGATTTACAAAACAAAGTAGCTAGAAATTTTAAATCATAAAATCAAAATAAATATGGAGAAAATTAAACTAATTATTCAATAAACCCCCAAAAATCTAAAAAATAGCTTCTAGAACCAAAATGATAATTAAATCAAACCATATAAAGGAAATATATAGCAAGAATGAAAAGAAAAATGTCACTTCAATTGAAGACATACTCAATGAATTTAGAACACACTTCATCAAAATTAACTGTTCTACTCCAAAAATGGATTTGAAGGAAAAAAAAAATAAAAAAAATGATTAATAATTATGCAAATTATAAATTATCAGAACAACATTTAGAAATAATTAATAAACCCATATCCATGTTGGAACTCACAAATCAAATACATAAACTAAAAAGCAACAAGGTCTCTGGAAATGATGGGATAATTTCAGAATTATACAAACTGATGCCTAAAAACATGCTAAGAATTTTACTACAAACATTTTAATCAGTTAAAAACCTAGTTACTATTCCCCCTTTGTGGAAAGATACATTAGTTTCACCAATTTTGAAAGCTGATAAAGATCAGACAGAATGTATATCCTATAGACTTATTTCATTATTAAATATTGACTATAAATTATTCATGTCCATTATAGCTAATAGGCTCCAACAGTTCGTACCACATTTAATAAATGAAGATCAAACTGGCTTTATTAAAAACATGAATACATTTGATAATATCAAAATAATATTAAGAATAATTGATTATGCCAATAAAATAAATTGAAATTGGTAAGTTTAGACAGAAATAGTGCATTTGATACAGTCAATTTGGATTATTTACTGCTTGTATTACAAGAGTATGATTTTCCAATAGAATTTATGCAACGTATAACCAACTTATATGAGAATTCTTTAGCCTATATAAAAATAGGTTCCTATATTTCACAATCAATTCCAGTTACAAAAGGCACAAAACAAGGTTGACCCCTTTCCCCATTATTATTCACATTAGTCATGGAAACTTTTGCAAATTACAAAAGGGTAAATCCAGATATTAAAGGAGTTCAGTTGGGACATAATTTACATTCCAAATTTTTTTTTGTTTGCAGATGATATACTACTAACATTAACAGACAATAGTAGCACCCTTATTTTTTATTTAGGATTATTAAAACATTTCAGTCTAAAGCAGGACTAACATTTAATGATGATAAAACCAAAATTTTATGTATAGATTCTAACCCTACTAATATACCACAACAATATATTAAATATCTAGTTGCTGATGATAAACTAAAATATCTTGGAATCCTCAACTAAAAATGTTAAGGATACAATAAACATAAATTTTAACAAAGTTTTAGAAAACATCAAAAAACGTATTAATCATTTGAATAAGTTATTTTACACATTTTATGAAAGATATATAATTATAAAAATGGTTATATTGTCTAAAGTATTATATATTGTTTAATCTTTAGCTCTCCCTATTCAAAATCACTTTATAAAATAATTTCTCTGATTCTCAAATTTCTTTGGTATCCTAATAGACCTAGATTAGCAATTAAACATCATGAGTGCAATTGGTTCAATGGAGGAATAGATATACCTAATATTGAAATATATTCCACCTCAGCTATTATAAACACAGTTATCTTATGGACTAATAAAAATTATTCAACCAAATGGAAATATATACAAAGTTGTATAATTATGGAGAATAGTCAAATAAACTATATATCACACAATAAAATAAACAATAATACCTTTTTATGTTACTAAAGGAGTGTTTGCTGGTATCTATAAATATGACAACAAATCTTTCTTATATCATAATGATAACTAGATTTAATAACCTTATATTTAGACATCCTGATTATAAGGCCTGGATCTTCTTAATTTTCCCATTGCATATACATATAATAATATCAACACATTTAGCATATTTACAATGGGCAAATTTACAATTAATATACTGGTTCCAATTAATGGAAAAAGAAAATATACACTCTCTTGATTTTATATTAAACAAGTTTAACTTAAGTAGGGAACTATGGACTGATTTACAAAATTGTAGATTTGCTATAGAAAATAGATTATCCTTAATGCAAACTACTATTAGAAAGAAGACTCCAAACTTATGGAATTTTTGATATTATCAATTCATCATAATACTCCTGAGAGAAATTATTTATCTAAACTTTATAAGATTATGAAAATCAAAATAGATTTCTATCAAGATAATTATTGGAATTACTTTATAACCATAAATGACTATCCTCCAACTGAATTGTAGAAAAAAAATAATACTTACATCCTCTTTTCAAACAACGAGGTCGCTAAGATGGAAATTATTTTCCTGGAAATTTTTGCATAAAGCATTTATCACACCACATAAAATGGAAATGATTACAGGAAAAAAGATTGGTTGTTGGAGTTGTAACCTAGATATCATGGCAAACTGGCAACATATGAACTGTGAATGTAATGTGATCAAACCCTTTTGGCTTAATATTAATTTTTTTCTACAGGCTCTCTTCAATGATAATTTCAATTTGAGTAATTCATTGATTCTATTTAATGCCTCTATTCCTTCCAGTGTAAAGAAAATTGACTTCCCCTCTTCTTTGGTCCATTTTAACAATTGCGAGAAAAGTGATAACAAGAAACTGGAAAAGTAATACAAGCCCAACTATGAGTGAATTCTATAACATTGCAATTGAAACTTGTCAGATGGAGATTTCAACCATCAAAGAAAGAACCACTAGACAGAACTCTGCATTAAATTCATGGATGAAACTGAAAAGTCTATTGAATAAGAAGACAATAAGTTGATTTTCTATTTTTTTCTTTCTGCTTCAACAAATTCTTAAGTTGCTGTTTTGATCGCTAGCTTTATAGGTAGACACCTTGTAAATAGTTATTATATTAGGTTTTTTATTCACTTGTTTATAATTGTTTATATTTTCATACTACACGTGATTCTTTTATTATCCATTTCTATATGATTTTCTTAAATTTTAATAAAAACATTCAATAAAAAAATATCTCACCCAGCATCCTTTGGCAGTTAATATTTTGTTTTACCAACATTACATAGATGATTTTTTTTTTTTTTTTTTTTTTTTTTTTTTTTGTGGAAGCTTTAACAGTTTTTTCATTCAAAGAGGTTATGAACCGGGTTGGCTTGCCAAATTTGCAAAAGAAGTTGTTGCCTTAAGGAGACATTATAAGTAGTGCAGATTTATTAGTTATTCTACATCAGTGTAATTTAGGCACTACGATAAGATAATTTAGGCCAAGTATAGGTACAGTTGTAGTACTAAGAATGAGGTATATTTTGCCTTTGTAATTCCTGTGATAGTTTTTACATTGAAAAGACAATTAAACCATTGAACAAGAGGATTTACGAACATGTCGTGGCTGTCAAAAAAAAGGACCTTTCCAATGTCTTGGCTAGACATGCTGTTGGATGTAAATACTTCAGGAAGTTTTCATTAAATTTTTTGTGCATGACAATGTTTGTTCAGATATCTTTTGTGGTGACTTGAAAACTTTGTTAGAGTGTCGTGAGAGTCCATGGCAAATCTTTTTAGCAGATGACCGGTCACCAGGTCTCAAGACCATTAATATTAAATGTTTTTTTACAGATGCAAAATTATAACAAATAATATTTTTAAATTATATATTTACTTATTTGTAACATTTTATGTGTTACATTTGATTATTTGTGGTAATAATTGTAATTTTTTTTATTTTATTTTATTTAATTTTACTTTTACATCACAGAAAACACCCACATTTTCTAATGATGCCATTGGTTATGGTGTTATATGACAGTTCAAATTTGGTATTTAAACAAGTGGTGATGGTTTTTGAGTTTTCCTTTCTGAAGAAGTTCTGTCATTCATTAAAAAGAAGGTAAGCACTAAGATGTTGTCCGGTTTCCTTTCCATCGATGGCTCGACTAGTTTGTGTCATTTTATTTTGTTGTCATTTCATATTTTTTCTTGGTTTGCTTTTTTATTTATCATATGAAAGATCCAGAATATATGGTTAACGAACTTTTTGAGAGAAAACAATTGTCAGGGTATTGGAGAATGGTTCATTATTAAGATTTACATTTATTTATGTACACATATTTAAAAATTGTCACAAAGATGTGTACGTGAACTGCCAATCCTCCAAAATGCCCATAATTGTGCATGCCATGCCATGTATGTGAGTATTATATGATACACTGGCATCTTAGAAAAGAATGGTTTCTGCTGTACTTTCACTAACTGAATAGAGAGTCCCTGCCTTCTCTGTGACCCTGAAATGAATATAACTAATATTCAAAGGGTAAATGACTAGATGATGAAATGGCTGAAATCAGAAGCAGGTGAATTGATATTCATAAGAATGGGGGAAAAGCAATACTACTATATGGGTGGGTTCTGAGACCTCCACAAGTCTTTATATATTGTCAAGTATAACAATGGGAATGACAAACAGGACAACTATCTGCATGAATAGCTCTAAAAATGATAATGGTAACAGTGGAGAATGGGGGTCCACTATGATAGTTCTATGTAGGTTTGCAGCATGCAACCAAGGGTCAGTCAAGATAACCGTCAGGGTGCTGCACCTTGGAATGAGCATTTCTTCAGGCCTTGAGCAAGAAATGGTCTTGAGAGTAATAATCACTGCATGACTGAAGCAACATTAACAGCATGGGGGGGGTAGTTAAAACCTATGATGCTGGACTTCACTGTAAGATAGGTATGTTTATACAATGTTCTTTTTCTTTCTATTACTGCCTAGCTCCTTAATGATTAAAAATTAATAATCATATGTATAGTTTAATATGAGAAGAGTAGAGCAGACAACAGGTACATGTGGTTGAGAAATAACTTAAGCAGGGGATTAAAAGAATTTAGAAACTGAAGGAGATAAAAGAGTAAGTTTCAAAATTTGACAGTAAAAGAGTACATACATAGACACAGGAAGAAATGAGACAGAGAAGAAAGAGTGATTGAGGACAACAGTCCCAAAAACTAACACAGGCAAATATTGAACTAGGCCTGTTGTAAAAAATAAAATTCATGGTGTATTTAAAGCCAAACATGTGAATTGAAGGTGCTTTAAGGCATTACATTACACAATAAGAAGTTTTGCAGATAAGCAAGGATGTCAAATAACACCTCAGTTTATTTGTGTCTTTCGTCTTTTCCCGGTTAGGGGTTGCCACAGCGGAACTCCGGTCCGCTAATGATTGGCAGTAGATTTTTACATACTGGCTTGCCGGGCCTAACGCACAACCTTCAACGAAGGAACGCCCATTCACGCATGTCGCCACACAGAAGACGCTCTAACTGAGAATCGAATGGGCAACGTCTAACTGTGAGGCGACAATGCTACCGCAGCACTACCACCGCAGATATTTAAAACACATCTTAGCAAACAGAGCTTAGATAAATAGCAAACTTTTATTCATTTAGTTAAAAAAGAACAAAATAACTAGCATTTTGTTTATTTGCCTTCTTAAGTTCTAAACACATCAAACACATCAAAAACAACCATCCTTTAAAAAGACATACTAATTCCATTCATCCAGTCAAAACATGTTAAATCAGAGAACTCCAACTTTTTGAAGGTGGAATTGTGAGTATATTTAAAAATTCTAAGTACTACCAGAAATACTGTGGGATGGAAGTCTGTATATGTGACATGAAATGACATTCCAAGTTCTGAGGACAATGGAAGAGAAGGCTTTGACATTTGATGTTACAGATTAATGGAAATGTAAAAAGAAAAGTAGTGATCCTCAATACAGCATAGGGAATGAATGGGAGGTCAATGTGCTCAGATATTCTTTATGGTGCAGCATTGTCTAAGATGCAGAAGTTGAAGAAGAAAGATGTGTGAATGGGGGTAGATTAGTACTGAATGAGGACACTATGGTTCATAGGGTCATAGGTTCATAGGAGGTTACTAAGCTAACAGACCCAGGGCCCTTACAAGCCTAGCCAAGTCAACCCATGTTCCCAAGGGTGTCTGGTTCAAGCAGATGCTAAAGTCAACATCTATTGACCCTGTCCAATTGGGACACAGGTGGAACTTCCAGGGTGAATTTCTGGTTACTCATCCAAAAATTCAAATTATGCTTGAATCGAACTAACAAGGGGCTTGTTTAACATGCAGAGGAAGCTTGTTCCAAAGGTTGAGCAACCTCTGTGAGACAAATTTCTCTCCAGCAAGTTTTGTCAGTGTTATATATCAGGTTAATGTCCTTTGAGTGAGTGACCTGAGTGACCCATGTGCCATTTGACTTGCAAATGTGAAACATTTCCATTAAGCTGGGTCAGAGATTACACTACAAGCAAGGCACAGGTTACCTCTGAACAGTCTGTATGATACAGAGTAAAGTGGCAATGATTTCAGTCTGTCCACAAAAGACAGATCTTGACAGATCTTGAAGAGCCTGAATTTTCTTTGTAAGGAACCTTTGTGGTCTCTCCAGTTGCTCCAGGTATTTAGAAAGGAACGTACCAAAGGGAGCATTGTACTACTGGTCTGATGAGGGGAGAGTACAGGGGGGATTTAACCTCTGTTTTTTTCTGGAGGCAATACCCTTACTTATGAGATGAGCATTATAAAATACCCTTCTTACCACTGTGGAGACATGGTGATCGAAGCTAAGGTTGCTTTAGACCTTTGAGTCCAGATCTCTCACCACCGACTGTGTGCTTAGGCTATTGCTATTGATGTGGTAGTTTGCAGTTACATCACCCTTGCCAAAGGAGATGATAATTCATTTTTTTGCATTAAGTTTAAGGCCATGACTTTGGCACCAGTCATTAGTCTGTGTAAGACCTTCTTGCAGGATGATGACATTGCTAGAGGTTTCAATGATCACTCCCAGTTTGCAGTCATCAGCAAACTTGGTCAGCCACAGTCCTTTAATTTTAGCCTGTACTTTGGAGAAGAAGATTCTGAACAGTAGGGGGTCCCAGAACCAATCCTTGTGGAACACCATTGGTTACAGATCTGCTGGAGGAGGTGGACTCCCCTATTTTAACTATATGAGGTCTATCATTGAGCCAGTTTGCAACCCACCTGACAATATATGGGTTGATACCTGGGTGGGTTTATCAATGATACCTGAGTGGGGGATTTTGTCAAAGGCCTCGGCTAAGTCTAGGTAGGCCATATGCACAGGTTTGCCCTTGATTTGGGCTTTGGTGACTGTTTTGAAGAAGTCCACTAAGTTTAACATGCATGATCTCCCCTTAACAAAGTGAAACTGGGTGGGGTTGAGTGTTTGAAGATTTTCTATATCTTTGTTAATAAGGTCTATGATGATTCATTCCATGGCTTTGCAGATAAGGCTGGTCAGGCTAATGGGTCTATAGTTCCCAGGGTCTGTGGATGCAACTCCTTTGTGCAAAGGGATGACAGTAGCTGTTTTCCATTCCACTGGGGCAAAGCCAGTGCTTAGGCTGTGATTGAAAAGTATGCCTAGGGGTGATGCTAATTCCTGTATTATCCCATGTACAACACAGCACAGAATGTTGTCAGGTCCAAAAGAGGCTGTGTTTTTGGCCTTGCTGATGGTGTTTAAAATCTGCTACTTGGTGAAACTAGGTGGGGGACAGGTGTTAGGGATGCTTTGGGGTACATGTGTTGGGGACAGGGGAATGAAGTTTTCACTGAACCTCAGCCAGCAGGTTTGCTATATCCACAGGTTCCATAGATGTAGTACCATTAACTATGACTTCAGCGCAAGTCTGGACCTTATCTTTCAGGTTACAGATGCAACTAAAGAATGCCTTGTGGTTATCCATAGTTAGGGAGGCTAATATGGATACATAGTTAGCTTTGGAGGACTTCACTAGGAGTCTTATTTGCTTGTTTAAGTTGAGGAGTGAGTATTTCTAGTTTTGAGACCATTCCTTCCTACTCTAGGACAGCAGTTTTTTTTTCTCTTATCGTATAACCTGTTACTGGCAGTTGTCCTCCAGGCAGGTTTGCTTTTCCTTGAAGATCTTGCTTTGGTTGTATCAGGTACAGCAAAGTCAATACAGTTGTACAGATGCTGGTATAAAGCATTGGTGTATAACTCAGCATAGGTGTTTGTTCCATCAGTGGGGGGAGGGGATATGAAGCTATTTAAGCTGTCATGTAAGAGGTTGTAATTGGCCTTGGAGAAGTTTTTAGTCTAGTTTTTGCAGGGGGGTCTTGTGTTATAGTTACTTCTAGCGAGACTGATTTGTGGTCATATCTCACCAGGGATGGCCACACACTGATGGTGATGAAGCAGTCCCCCATGTTGGTGAATACCAGATCCAGGATGTTTGAGCCCCTTGTGGATGTGTCAACCAGCTGGTCCAGGGCATTGGAGTTAACAAAGTCCAGGAACCTTTGGGGAAGTGAATTAGAAGATGTATAATTTGCCCAGTTAATGGATGAGTAACTAAAGTCACCCAAAACCAGGGTGCTTGGTTGTACCTTGATTAACTCAAGTAGATCCAAGTAGGCTGAGTGGATGTCCTGATTCATGGAGGGGGGTCTTATAGCTGGCAAAGACTTGAAGAGGGGTCTTAACTACAGTCAATTGCACCTGAAGTAATTCAAAGGAATTGTGCTGTTTAACCAATTCATTGGTACATTTCTCTTTAATGAATATTGATACTCCACCTTCTTTAGTTCTCACACCTTCAGTTTGTGGTCTTAATGTGTGGAAGAAACTGTAATCTGGTATAGCTGGGGTACGTTCCACAGCCATAAACCAGGTCTTAGTGACTGCACAAATGTCAGCATCTTCAAGGTGAGCACTGCTTCCAGTGAGTGCAGTTTCTTGTTTAGACGCCTAGCATTTCACAGCATAACCTTGAGGTTGTTTTCTAGAGAGCATTTTTGCATTGGGAATTTTGTTCTTGTGACATTGCCAAGAAAAGGCACTATGAGGATGTTAAGAGCCTTAGCCAGTAACCAAAATCCCAAGGGTGATAAATGAAAACTATCTCTGGCAAAGCACTGAGGTCTGTCAACCATGCCATCCCCAGCTGAGAGATACAGGATCCCCTTTGAATGACACCTGAAACTAAAGCAATTTTTGAAGTCAATCATTTTTTGTTTGTATTCAGCTTTCATACTAGTTGAAGGCAAAATGCTGCTTAAGACTAGGTACATACCTGCCTGAGGCACATAATCAGAGAGCTTATTCATGTCCCTTTTCATGTAGTCCAGTGAGATATGTCTCACGTCATTCACACCAACATGGTCTATAACAGAGTCATAACAGTGCCTGTTGTTGAGTGACTTAAGTGCATGTGTGATGTGGAGGATCCTGGCATCTGACAGACAGCTGACCATGACTTTTTCCTTATCCAACCTGGTGAGGGGGACATCTGTGTGTCTCTTAATTGAGTTGCCTATGATTAAGATGTTTGTTTTTGTGTTATGCCTTAGGGGCTTGACTGGTGAAACATTGGTATGTGATATATTATGAGTTATATGTTCTGCAGAGGATGTATAATATGAATAGTGCTTGTGTTTGTGTTTGGGAGGTCTCTGATTTTTAGGTAAGCTTCTGATAAAGATCTCCGCATATGTAGGTTTATGTGTTGTTGGTTTGGTAGGTGCAGGAGGTGAGGTATGTATGCTGATAACCTGCTTAGTGTCAGATGAACTGACTGGTGAGCAAGAGAGCCTGGATTCTAGGTTCTTGATATAGATGCATCTCTCCCATAATGAATTTGTGTGGACTAGAAGAAGTGGGCTGTCAGTGTACATGAGGTACTTGCTACATTACCTCAGTATGCCAATGCTGATCAGACTGGTTGGAGAAACTGTGGGAAATTGTCCATCCATAATTCTAGGTGTTTTAATGTGTTTATAAATCAGGGAGAGGACAGGAAGAACCAGGTAAAGTAGAGGACAGGAGAAGTGGACAAAAAATACAATGGGCTAGTGGGTAGGATCTTTTTTGGTACCTCAGGAGCTTCACTGAATGTATCAACTGTCAGTGAGTGACAATCATGAGAACTCACCAATGGAGTACCAGCAGAGTACTAAGGGAACATTTACAGGAAGAAGTGTTTGTGTCTATAACTGCCAATGGTGCCCACCTCTGTTCAGCAGTGTGCAATGCACAAACAAGTGCAAACCTGGAGCTTATGTAGCAAATGAGAGTAAACTGATGTAAGCAAATAAACCAATAAAAAAGCTCAGAACTGAGCCCTGTTCCAGCAAACTTCAATCAGATGAGCTCTAACTGCATATTCCTGCCACTAGGGTGCAATGGAACCTTCTCCAACAAAAGATGGCCTGGTTTAGTGCTCAAGTTGTACAAACAGAACTAGATTTAGCAGGTCTGAATTTTGTCAATTCTACAGCAAATAAAGTGCAAAAATTTCAGAAAAAAAAACAGTTCCAATAAGTAGTGATATGGTAAAAATGCAGTTCAAAAGTGCAATATAAAGTGACAAATTCTACTTAAGTTTTCCAGAGATCAGCAGATGGCTTGGATTGGTTAGATGAATACAGCAGAGCAGTAGCCGGTTGCCATACTTTGTGGAGCTTTGCTAAAACAAGCCCAAACCTATACAAACATGGTACTTATTTAAAAAATGAGAGCAAACTGATTTAAACAAATTAACCTATAAAAAGCTCAAAACTGAGTCCTGTTCCATCAACCTTCAATCAGATGAGTACTAACTGCACACTCCTGCCACTAGGGTGCATGGGAACCCTCTCCAACAAAAGATGGCCTGGTTTAGTGCTCAGATTATACAAACATAATCTAGTCTATGCTATACCAAAATACAATTTCAGGAAAAAAAAAGTTCAAGTAAGCAGGCACAATAAGCCTTCAACCAGCAACTCCAAGCACAGAAGGGCAGAGGCTACCTTCTCCTCCCACAAGAGTGTAGACCACAAACCTTTTTAATGTAAACTAACTGGCCTGAAGGCCAAGGGCTTAAACCGGAACTAAGACACATTTAGAATAACAGACACACTAAGCTTTCAACCAGCAATTCCCAAATTAGAAGAATGTAAGCTACCTCTTCTGCCACAATAGTGTATGTAAAACAACTGGCCTGAAGCCCAAGTGCTTAAACCAAAACTAAGAGGCTTAGAATAACAGTTACAATTTAATCAGGCTACCAAGTAATAATAAATGCAGCATAATAAATGCAATTGAACACTTTTAAGAACAAGCAGCAAAAGCAAAATAAAGTAATAAAGTAGGACAAAACAAGAAGCACAAATAAAGTAAAAGCAGCTGAATAAAGTGCAGTTTTTTATTAGTTTATCCAATGAAAATATTAGACATTGTAAAATACATGTACAGTTTAAGCAATGATAATATTAAAGTAAGGAATATAAAATGTTAAAAAAAGGTTAAGAAAATATTGAGGTTCCTTCATAATGAAACTAATTATTAGGCAATGTCAGTGACTGTGTCACCCCTAATGAAATTGTGAGCCTGTAGTATGTTGGGACAAGGAATAAATGCATTTATGAATGATATTATATTTAACAGAATTTGTAAGTCTTTACTTTAAATATGTCTAAGTGCAAAATAAGCCTCAATTTAGAGGTCATCGGGAGAGAGGACACTAAGAAAAGGAGTGTATGTTTTGGGAATACTAGAAGTAATTGTAAGCTAGAGTTTGTACACAAGAGTTCAGCCCAAGGACTCTGCATTCCATGAGTCATAATCAATGAACACATGGCAGGAAGAGTCGCAAAGGTGTCAGTAAGAAAGCCTAGTCCAGTCTTCCTTGAAGTAGTACTATCATCACACCTAGGACAGAGCAACACTTATACTCTATTATTGCATAACTGGTAGGTCTACTCTGTTTAATCACAATTCCTTGAATGTGTTTTAATATGTATAAATGCATCTAAACAGATCTTAGCTACATCCTCTTCCCCTGCTTTAGTGGGTTGTAAGACAAAAGGCAAAAATGTATTGCTGTTCATGTTGTACCCTGTCATGAGAAGCTCTCTGACTTAAAGTTATCAGCAGTAACTGAAGCCTCACTGACTTAAATATCTGGCCATTGTACCTGATTCAGTTGCTGTGTGATTTAAAAAACTGGTATTAGTAAGTGCAGATATGAACAACCATTTGAAAGACATTAGGAATCAAACATTAGAAGACTCTAATACATTCAACAAAACAAAAGGATAAATAAAAGAGCTAAAATATTCATGTTGATGCATGAGACATTTAAAAATGTTGGTTTATCTTTGCTGTCAGTGAACAAAAACTCATAAATCATCCTCTAAGTTAGAACAAGAATACTGTGTGAAAGATATACTTGACTCACTCATTTCCATGTTCGTCTGCCTACTATTGTGAAGATTAGTCTGTTGTAGCATCTCCTATATCATAACCAAACCCAACCTGTTCCTTTCTGACCCCTGCAACAGTAGTTCTGTAATAACAAGACCCACCGATGCCACTATCCCTATCAACTCAATGTAAGCAGCTATGCAGCCTGAGCCACCATCAACAGCAACAGCAAGCATGCTTTCAAAAGTAAATGCAGACTCCCTGGATCGAGAATGAAGAGCAGAGTTAATTAGAACAACAGGCAGCCATCTTGCAACTAAATGTTAATTAAAGAATATATACAAAGTCACCATGGATTAGAAGTCAAAGTGTAAATGAATGTCAAACATAAATGAACAAAAATAAAAAGATGACAAAGCTGGTACACCTATCTACTAAGAAATGCAAGGTCCACAAAGACTTGATCATGTTTACTATTTACTGTGTCTTTTTGTAAATGATTTTCCTAATACTAGGGAGGACCACTCAAAATTTAAACAGCTCTAGATTAATAAATTGCTATGATAATACATGTGATGACTTCAGTCAACTTTTACAAGCTGTTGTTATATCTGAAATAAAAAGAAAAACATTATTTACTAAAACTAAGTGGCTCAATGAAAGACATAATTTGCAAAATGTTGCCATATTTAAATAAAACAACTGTTGTTGCAAATAGTCTGATTTGTCAAAAATATATGCCTGTGGCCTAACTCAGTAGTGCAAAGGGATAAAGACAGTCTAGATAACCCATGTTCAAACATTAGAAAAACCATGGTGGGGTGGGTGAGAATGAACAGATAACAATAACTCACCTGTCATCATGGTGGGGGGGCTGTGGCTTTTGGTTGACCGATTACCACCATTCAAGTGGAGGCTTACATAGCACTGAAATATACATGACCATGAACATAAGCTTGGTGATTCCAAGTTGGTGAAGAAGCTCTCTTTAATGTGTAAGTAGAACCAAATACATGCACGGTGAGAGTATAGGATACCCTACAGTGAAATTCATGGCCACATTAGCCACCAGGGTGGGGGGTGGGCCTTACAAGGAAAATGCTGAAAATGGCATAGACTGCCTCCATGGAAATTTTGATGGCGGACCCTCTGATCATGTCTTGTCTCTGTTCTGGAGATAGCAAGTAAAGAACTAAAAATGGCTCAATAAGGAAGGCTCAGTGGTTGTCAGGCACTGAGACAAATGGAAAAATAATTTCTATATTCCCTCTCTCTATCACATAATAGTCCCACTTGTACCTTGGGTTTATTTATTGATAGGATTCTCAAGGCAATTCTGGAACCTATTGTGTATATCTTGAAAGATTTCTGGGATTTACTTAGAATAATTAAAAATGAATATTATTCTAATTTTTGTAGCTTTTCCATGACTGATGTAGTGGACCTTTTTACCTCTATTCCCAATATAGAGAGTTTAGAGTTGTTTTATGATGCCTTGGTGGAATTGTCAAACTTAGGTAATGAAATGAATAATTTCATTATGGTACTTATGCAGTACGTGCTTAAGAATAACTTATTTTCCTTTGAGGGGGAATTTTTTAGGAAAATTAAGGGAGTGGCAATGGGTGCAAGCTGTGCTATCTCCTCAAATCCCTTTTCCCTCAAACCTGTACCTACTAGCTACATCAAAACTCTACTCTCTAAATTAAAACCATGCTCAGCATCAGCTGACAATATTCCTTCCATTTTTCTTCTACTAACAGCCATCTCTCTTGCTCTCCCTGTATCGATCCTAATTATAGGTTCATAGGTTCGTACTAGGCTATCTGCCCTAGGGCATTTATAAGCCTAGCCAGAGTGTGTGTGGCTTTCACCACCCCTTAGGATGAGAATACTATGCCCTTTTAGGGTTTAGTTTACTGTGCCTCTGTCTAGTAGTGACACAGAGATGACCCCCGGGGTAAACCTACGATCTCCCATCCACTCGTCAAGATTTCTCTTGAATAGAGTTAGTGAGGGGCTCTGCCTAACATGGATTGGGATTCTGTTCCAGAGTGTGGGGAGCCTCTGGGTTATGAATCTGTCCCTCCAGCACGTCCTATTTATTTCTGTGTTGAGGTTTAAGTCTCTTGCTCTCGTGGCTCTGATGGATTTGGATTTTCTGAGGTGGAGCATGTCCATTAATTCCGGATTGGACATGGCCTTGTACGACAGGCACAGATCACCTCTGAGTAGGCGGTATGCGACTGAATAGAGCTGGAGTTTTTTCAGTCGGGCAGCATACGACATATGTTTAAGACCCTTTATCCTCTTGGTGAGGAACTTTTGGGGTCTTTCCAACTGCTGCAGGTGTCGGGTAAGATACATCCCAAATGGGGCATTGTACTCAATCATTGGCCTGATAAGAGAAAAGTACAGGGGCAGCACAATGACCTCTCTTGATCTAGATGTGAAACCCTTCATGATAAGGTGGGCAATATAGAAGGTCTTCCTAACCACTTTGGCAATGTGAGTGTCAAATGAGAGGTTACTGTCAACCTGGGTCCCTAGGTCCCTGATTACCTCTTCCGTACTTAATGGATTACCACCTATGTGGTAATTTGTGGGTACCTTGTTTTTCGCAAAGGGTATGACTATACATTTTTTGGTGTTCAGCTTAAGGCCATGGCTCTGGCACTAATTATCCGTTTCTATGAGGCCTCTCTAAAGGATGTTTGTGTCCGCTGGAGTATCAATTATGGCGCCCAGTTTGCAGTCATCTGCGAACTTTGTCAGCCACAATCCTCCTATGTTTGCCTGTACCTTGGAAAAATAAATGCCGAACAAGAGGGGTCCCAGGACTGAGCCCTGTGGGACACCGCTTGTGACTGGCTTAGAGTCTGACATAGCACCAGCAACTCTGACCCTGTGGGTTCTGTCCTTGAGCCAGTTTGCAACCCATCTTGTGACATATGGGTTTACATTTAAGCTGGTGAGTTTGTCTATGATGCCCGAGTGGGGTATTGTGTCAAAGGCTTTTGCAAGGTCAAGGTAGGCTGTGTGAACAGCCTTACCCTCATCAATGGCCTTAGTGACTGTTTCAAAAAAGTCGACCAAGTTTAAAAGGCAGGATCTGCCTTTGACAAAGCCGAATTGGGTAGGATCCAATGTCTGTAGGTCCCCCATGTCTTTGTTTATGAGTTCCATAATGATCCTCTCCATAGCTTTGCAGACCAGGCTCATCAAGCTTATGGGGTAAGTAATTTCCAGGGTCCGTAGAAGCACCGCCTTTGTGAAGTGGGACCACTGTTGCCGTACACCACTCTTTGGGTACGTATCCTGTAGTAAGGCTAAGATTAAACAGCAGCCTTATGTGTGGGTTTAGTTCCTCTTGGAGTTCATGTAGCACACAGCCCGGGACACTGTCCGGTCCCATTGATGCTGTGTTTTTAGCTTTAGAGAGGGCAGCTCTCACCTGGGCATCTGAGATGTTAGGGAGGCTACACTCTGCTGGGATAGTTATTTCTCCTTTTGGGGGGGAGGGGGAGGAGAAATTTGCACTGAACCTGTCTGCCAGAATGTTGGCAATGTCAGTGGGTTCAGTGTATTTTGTGTCATTTTGGACTAACTCTGAGCAAATCTGGGAGTTTCCACCCAGGTTTCTAACATAGCTAAAGAAGGCCTTGTGATTGTCTTTTGTGTCTTTTGCGATTTTTCTCTCAAAGTTGGCCTTGGATAATTTTATGAGTGATCGTAGTTTTTTGCTAGTACTGATCAGAGATGCCTTCCCTTTTAGGGATTTTGCTCTGTCATGTAGTAGCTTCCTCCTCCTGTTGTAAAGTTTGTTTATGGCTGGGGTCCACCAGACCGTGCGCCTGCCTTTGGGGGAATGGGTCTTGGTTTTATTTGGGATTGCATGCTCCATGCATTCTTGAAGGTGCCCGTAGAAGGCATTTGCAAAGGATTCAGCAGTGTGGGTTGTGGTTTCCACTGGCCCAGGGGCCTTGAAGGATACCACTTCAGTCTTAAGAAGTGTGAAGTTGGCTTTTGAGAAGTTCTTCACTGTGGGCTTTTGTGGAGGGGGGGGGGGGGGGATGTGAATTTCCAGTGAGATTAATTTATGGTCTGATCTTACCAAAGAGGGATATACTTCCAGTGTGGAGCATTTTGTCCCCATGTTTGTGATGATCAGGTCTAGTATATTGTCTCCTCTTGTGGGAATGGTGACTAGTTGTTCCATTGCATTTGAGTTTATGAATTCTAGGAACCTTTGGGCTAGGGTGTTGGGGCTTGAGTAATGTTCCCAGTCTATGTTTGGGTAGTTGAAGTCTCCCAATATGATGGTATTTGGAGAGAAATTCATACTCTCCAGTGTCTTCAGGAAGGCTGTGTGGGGTTCCTGAGTTTGAGAGGGTGGTCTGTAGCATGCTACAAACTGTAAGGCAGTTTTGCCTATGGTTAGTTACACCTGGATGGTCTCCGATGCTTCGTGCGTTGCCACTAACCTGGAGGTGTGGGTATCTTTGATGAATATGGATACTCCCCCTCCTTTTGTGGTTCGGTCCAAGTTTTGGGGCCAGAAAGCATGATATGAGGTAAAACCTGATAGTGCTGGGGTGCTCTCAGGAGCTTTGAACCAGGTTTCAGTCACTGCACAGACATCGATGTTCTCCATACTGAGGAGGACTTCGAGGGCGTGCATCTTGAGGTTTAGACTTCTGGCATTGAGCAGCATTACCCTTAGTTTTTTTACACTTGTGTTTTCTAGGGAGGTAGGTTTGTCATTTGAGCCTTGCCTAAAAAAGGCACTATGGGGGTGGCAAGAGCCTTGGCCAATATCCGGAAGCCCAGAGGTGACAGGTGCAAGCTATCCCTTGTGAAGCAGCGTGGCTTGTCAAGCATGTCATCCCAAGCAGACAGACATTGGATCCCCTTAGAATGACACCAGTAATTAAGCCAATTGTTAAAACTGATAATTTTGTCTTTGTACTGTGGCATCATTCTTGGTGAGGGTAAGATGCTGCTCAGGGTCAGGGTCATACCGGCCTGGGCTACATAATCAGAGAGCTCCTCTATGTCTCTTTTCATGTAGTCCAGGGAGGTACGTCTCAGGTCGTTCACACCAGCATGTACAATGACTGAGTCATATTTGTACTTGCTGTGGAGTGACCTGAGTGCTTGTGTTATGTGGCGGATTCTAGCTCCCGACAGGCAGCTTACTGTGACCTTTTCCTTGTTCAGTCTGGTGAGCGGGACGCCAGTGTGTCTGACTATGGAGTCACCTATTACAAGTGTGTCAGGCATGTTGTTTGGCCTTAAGGGCTGTGACTATTTAGCACACTGACTTTGTGAACTATGTGTTGCATGTGCTATGTCTTGAGGTGGCGGTTGCCTGGGTGTCTGCTTTGGAGGCCTCTGTTGTTTTGGTAGATTTTTAATCAGCGCCTCCAAATATGTTTTTGTGTGTTTATGTGTTTGGTTTGCAGTTGTGATAGTTCTATGTGAGACTGGGTTTGTGGTGTGCGTGGTTACCTTCTCCTCCTGACTGGTCTTGCCAGTACTGAATTGAGAGAGCTCAGCCTCCAGTTTGGCTATATAGTTGCATCTCTCACATATATTTGTATTTGTTGGGAGGAGGAGAGGGTTGTCTGTGTACATGAGGCAATTGTAACATTGCCTGAAGATTCCCAGATTCACCAGCTGAACAGGAGAGGACGCCAGCAACTGACCCTTCGACATGCTAGAAATAGTGAAAAAGATTGCTGTGTAACTGAGTCAGAAAGGACCTATAGGGAAATGGGTACTCAAGGGAATTTAGGTGAATGAAGTACTTTCTTTTGTTTAAGAGTGCTTTACATGTATAAAAAATGCTTTAGGAGCAAGTGCTGAGCTTTTCAGATAGAGTATAGGCTGTTTAGATTGCAAGTAGAACAGTTCTAAGGGAAAAATTGAAGAGCAGACTTTACGGAGCCAGAAATAGTTTAAACTTGATTAACAGGCGCTGCCCTATGCTGCTCTATGAGCAACTTCGCGCTAATTTGCGCTAAACCGCGCTAAAGCACGCAAAAGTGGGCTTAATAGCAGGGGGTTGAAAAGAGCCAGGAATTGACCCAAAATGGCCAATAAACTACAAGTTGCTGGGCTGGAACCAATCCTCTAGGGACAAATAGGTTGCTCAGTGCTCCCCACTCCCACTAGTGAACAAAGAAGCTTCCTCTTATCCAAATAAGGATATGGATAGCAAATTAACTAAGACAAAGCCCAGAGATCAGCAAAATCTGAAGATTGGACTATTCTAGTTCAGAAAAGCAGGAAAACAATGATTTTTTTTCTTTTTTTTTCTTTTTTTACAGGGAAAGGAGAAAAAGATGCAGTAACAAACAGTAAATGCTATAAAATGGCTAGCGCACTTGAGTGTGTTAGACTAACAATTAAATTAAACAAAAATAACTTTTTAAAGTGCTAACAGTATAAATTCAACACAAGTACAGTAAAAACAATATGCAGAGCTGTTTTTTAAGCGAAATGCAGTCGAGATGCAGCAATTTAAGTGAAAGCCAGAAAAAATACTTATAAATCCAGGAAAGTCACTCTTTCACTCTCTGCTGCTTGTAGAACTCTGCAGGACACCGCGAGGAGCTGTGCTCAGTCTTTTACAAGTGAAAAAGCGAGCAAAAGCGGGCTTTATAGCAGGGGGTTGAAAAGAGCCAGGAATTGACCCAAAATGGCCAATAAACTACAAGTTGCTGGGCTGGAACCAATCCTCTAGGGACAAATAGGTTGATAAGTGCTCCCCACTCCCACTGGTGAACAAAGAAGCTTCCTCTTATCCAAATAAGGATATGGATAGCACAGGAACTAAGACAAAGCCCAGAGATCAGCAAAATCTGAAGACTGGACTATTCTAGTTCAGAAAAGCGGGAAAACAAGGATTTTTTTTTTTTTTCTTTTTTTACAGGGAAAGGAGAAAAAGATGCAGTAACAAACAGTAAATGCTATAAAATGGCTAGCACACTTGAGTGTGTTAGCCTAACAATTAAATTAAACAAAAATAACTTTTTAAAGTGCTAACAGTATAAATTCAACACAAGTACAGTAAAAACAATATGCAGAGCTGTTTTTTAAGAGAAATGCAGTCGAGATGCAGCAATTTAAGCGAAAGCCAGAAAAAATACTTATAAATCCAGGAAAGTCACTCTTTCACTCTCTGCTGCTTGTAGAACTCTGCAGGACACCACGAGGAGCTGTGCTGAGTCTTTTACAAGTGAAAAAGCACGCAAAAGCGGGCTTTATAGCAGGGGGTTGAAAAGAGCCAGGAATTGACCCAAAATGGCCAATAAACTACAAGTTGCTGGGCTGGAACCAATCCTCTAGGGACAAATAGGTTGCTCAGTGCTCCCCACTCCCACTGGTGAACAAAGAAGCTTCCTCTTATCCAAATAAGGATATGGATAGCACAGGAACTACGACAAAGCCCAGAGATCAGCAAAATCTGAAGACTGGACTATTCAAGTTCAGAAAAGCGGGAAAACAAGGATTTTTTTTTTTTTTTCTTTTTTTACAGGGAAAGGAGAAAAAGATGCAGTAACAAACAGTAAATGCTATAAAACGGCTAGCGCACTTGAGTGTGTTAGCCTAACAATTAAATTAAACAAAAAATAACTTTTCAAAGTGCTAACAGTATAAATTCAACACAAGTACAGTAAAAACAATATGCAGAGCTGTTTTTTAAGCAAAATGCAGTCGAGATGCAGCAATTTAAGCAAAAGCCAGAAAAAATACTTATAAATCCAGAAAAGTCACTCTTTCACTCTCTGCTGCTTGTAGAACTCTGCAGGACACCACGCGGAGCTGTGCTGAGTCTTTTACAAGTGAAAAAGTGCGCAAAAGCGGGCTTTATAGCAGGGGGTTGAAAAGAGCCAGGAATTGACCCAAAATGGCCAATAAACTACAAGTTGCTGGGCTGGAACCAATCCTCTAGGGACAAATAGGTTGCTCAGTGCTCCCCACTCCCACTGGTGAACAAAGAAGCTTCCTCTTATCCAAATAAGGATATGGATAGCACAGGAACTACGACAAAGCCCAGAGATCAGCAAAATCTGAAGACTGGACTATTCTAGTTCAGAAAAGCGGGAAAACAAGGATTTTTTTTTTTTTTTTCTTTTTTTACAGGGAAAGGAGAAAAAGATGCAGTAACAAACAGTAAATGCTATAAAACGGCTAGCGCACTTGAGTGTGTTAGCCTAACAATTAAATTAAACAAAAAATAACTTTTTAAAGTGCTAACAGTATAAATTCAACACAAGTACAGTAAAAACAATATGCAGAGCTGTTTTTTAAGCAAAATGCAGTCGAGATGCAGCAATTTAAGCGAAAGCCAGAAAAAATACTTATAAATCCAGGAAAGTCACTCTTTCACTCTTTGCTGCTTGTAGAACTCTGCAGGACACCACGAGGAGCTGTGCTGAGTCTTTTACAAGTGAAAAAGCATGCAAAAGCGGGCTTTATAGCAGAGGGTTGAAAAGAGCCAGGAATTTACCCAAAGTGGCCGATAAACTACAAGTTGCTGGGCTGGAACCAATCCTCTAGGGACAAATAGGTTGCTCAGTGCTCCCCACTCACACTGGTGAACAAAGAAGCTTCCGCTTATCCAAATAAGGATATGGATAGCACAGGAACTAAGACAAAGCCCAGAGATCAGCAAAATCTGAAGATTGGACTATTCTAGTTCAGAAAAGCGGGAAAACAAGGATTTTTTTTTCTTTTTTTTTTCTTTTTTTACAGGGAAAGGAGAAAAAGATGCAGTAACAAACAGTAAATGCTATAAAACGGCTAACGCACTTGAGTGCGTTAGCCTAACAATTAAATTAAACAAAAAATAACTTTTTAAAGTGCTAACAGTATAAATTCAACACAAGTACAGTAAAAACAATATGCAAAGCTTTTTTTTAAGCGAAATGCAGTCGAGATGCAGCAATTTAAGCAAAAGCCAGAAAAAATACTTATAAATCCAGGAAAGCCACTCTTTCACTCTCTGCTGCTTGTAGAACTCTGCAGGACACCACGAGGAGCTGTGCTGAGTCTTTTACAAGTGAAAAAGCACGCAAAAGCGGGCTTTATAGCAGGGGGTTGAAAAGAGCCAGGAATTGACCCAAAATGGCCAATAAACTACAAGTTGCTGGGCTGGAACCAATCCTCTAGGGACAAATAGGTTGCTCAATGTCCCGACTCCCACTGGTGAACAAAGAAGCTTCCTCTTATCCAAATAAGGATATGGATAGCACAGGAACTAAGACAAAGCCCAGAAATCAGCAAAATCTGAAGACTGGACTATTCTAGTTCAGAAAAGCGGGAAAACAAGGATTTTTTTTTTTTTTTCTTTTTTTACAGGGAAAGGAGAAAAAAATGCAGTAAAAAACAGTAAATGCTATAAAACGGCTAGCGCACTTGAGTGTGTTAGCCTAACAATTAAATTAAACAAAAAATAACTTTTTAAAGTGCTAACAGTATAAATTCAACACAAGTACAGTAAAAAAAATATGCAGAGCTGTTTTTTAAGCGAAATGCAGTCGAGATGCAGCAATTTAAGCAAAAGCCAGAAAAAATACTTATAAATCCAGGAAAGTCACTCTTTCACTCTCTGCTGCTTGTAGAACTCTGCAGGACACCACGAGGAGCTGTGCTGAGTCTTGTACAAGTGAAGAAGCACGCAAAAGCGGGCTTTATAGCAGGGGGTTGAAAAGAGCCAGGAATTGACCCAAAATGGCCAATAAACTACAAGTTGCTGGGCTGGAACCAATCCTCTAGGGACAAATAGGTTGCTCAGTGCTCCCCACTCCCACTAGTGAACAAAGAAGCTTCCTCTTATCCAAATAAGGATATGGATAGCAAAGGAACTAAGACAAAGCCCAGAGACAGCAAAATCTGAAGACTGGACTATTCTAGTTCAGAAAAGCGGGAAAACAAGGATTTTTTTTTTGTTTTTTTTTTCTTTTTTTACAGGGAAAGGAGAAAAAGATGCAGTAACAAACAGTAAATGCTATAAAATGGCTAGCACACTTGAGTGTGTTAGCCTAACAATTAAATTAAACAAAAAATAACTTTTTAAAGTGCTAACAGTATAAATTCAACACAAGTACAGTAAAAACAATATGCAGAGCTGTTTTTTAAGAGAAATGCAGTAGAGATGCAGCAATTTAAGCGAAAGCCAGAAAAAAATACTTATAAATCCAGGAAAGTCACTCTTTTACTCTCTGCTGCTTGTAGAACTCTGCAGGACACCACGAGGAGCTGTGCTGAGTCTTTTACAAGTGAAAAAGCATGCAAAAGCGGGCTTTATAGCAGGGGGTTGAAAAGAGCCAGGAATTGACCCAAAATGGCCAATAAACTACAAGTTGCTGGGCTGGAACCAATCCTCTAGGGACAAATAGGTTGCTCAGTGCTCCCCACTCCCACTGGTGAACAAAGAAGCTTCCTCTTATCCAAATAAGGATATGGATAGCACAGGAACTAAGACAAAGCCCAGAGATCAGCAAAATCTGAAGACTGGACTATTCTAGTTCAGAAAAGCAGGAAAACAAGGATTTTTTTTTCTTTTTTTTTTTTTTACAGGGAAAGGAGAAAAAGATGCAGTAACAAACAGTAAATGCTAAAAAACGGCTAAGCACTTGAGTGTGTTAGCCTAACAATTAATTTAAACAAAAAATAACTTTTCAAAGTGCTAACAGTATAAATTCAACACAAGTACAGTAAAAACAATATGCAGAGCTGTTTTTTAAGCAAAATGCAGTCGAGATGCAGCAATTTAAGCAAAAGCCAGAAAAAATACTTATAAATCCAGGAAAGTCACTCTTTCACTCTGCTGCTTGTAGAACTCTGCAGGACACCACGAGGAGCTGTGCTGAGTCTTTTACAAGTGAAAAAGTGCGCAAAAGCGGGCTTTATAGCAGGGGGTTGAAAAGAGCCAGGAATTGACCCAAAATGGCCAATAAACTACAAGTTGCTGGGCTGGAACCAATCCTCTAGGGACAAATAGGTTGCTCAGTGCTCCCCACTACCACTGGTGAACAAAGAAGCTTCCTCTTATCCAAATAAGGATATGGATAGCACAGGAACTAAGACAAAGCCCAGAGATCATCAAAATCTGAAGACTGGACTATTCTAGTTCAGAAAAGCGGGAAAACAAGGATTTTTTTGTTTGTTTTCTTTTTTTTTACAGAGAAAGGAGAAAAGATGCAGTAACAAACAGTAAATGCTGTAAAACGGCTAAGCGACTTGAGTGTGTTAGCCTAACAATTAAATTAAACAAAAAATAACTTTTTAAAGTGCTAACAGTATAAATTCAACACAAGTACAGTAAAAACAATATGCAGAGCTGTTTTTTAAGCGAAATGCAGTCGAGATGCAGCAATTTAGGCGAAAGCCAGAAAAAATACTTATAAATCCAGGAAAGTCACTCTTTCACTCTTTGCTGCTTGTAGAACTCTGCAGGACACCACGAGGAGCTGTGCTGAGTCTTTTACAAGTGAAAAAGCGTGAAAAATCGGGCTTTATAGCAGAGGGTTGAAAAGAGCCAGGAATTGACCCAAAATGGCCAATAAACTACAAGTTGCTGGGCTGGAACCAATCCTCTAGGGACAAATAGGTTGCTCAGTGCTCCCCACTCACACTGGTGAACAAAGAAGCTTCCGCTTATCCAAATAAGGATATGGATAGCACAGGAACTAAGACAAAGCCCAGAGATCAGCAAAATCTGAAGATTGGACTATTCTAGTTCAGAAAAGCGGGAAAACAAGGATTTTTTTTTTTTTTTTTTTTTTACAGGGAAAGGAGAAAAAGATGCAGTAACAAACAGTAAATGCTATAAAATGGCTAGCGCACTTGAGTGTGTTAGCCTAACAAATAAATTAAACAAAAATAACTTTTTAAAGTGCTAACAGTATAAATTCAACACAAGTACAGTAAAAACAATATGCAGAGCTGTTTTTTAAGCGAAATGCAGTCGAGATGCAGTAATTTAAGCGAAAGCCAGAAAAAATACTTATAAATCCAGGAAAGTCACTCTTTCACTCTCTGCTGCTTGTAGAACTCTGCAGGACACCGCAAGGAGCTGTGCTCAGTCTTTTACAAGTGAAAAAGCGTGCAAAAGCGGGCTTTATAGCAGGGGGTTGAAAAGAGCCAGGAATTGACCCAAAATGGCCAATAAACTACAAGTTGCTGGGCTGGAACCAATCCTCTAGGGACAAATAGGTTGCTCAGTGCTCCCCACTCCCACTGGTAAACAAAGAAGCTTCCTCTTATCCAAATAAGGATATGGGTAGCACAGGAACTAAGACAAAGCCCAGAAATCAGCAAAATCTGAAGACTGGACTATTCTAGTTCAGAAAAGCGGGAAAACAAGGATTTTTTTTTTGTTTCTTTTTACAGGGAAAGGAGAAAAAGATGCAGTAAAAAACAGTAAATGCTATAAAACGGCTAGCGCACTTGAGTGTGTTAGCCTAACAATTAAATTAAACAAAAAATAACTTTTTAAAGTGCTAACAGTATAAATTCAACACAAGTACAGTAAAAAAAATATGCAGAGCTGTTTTTTAAGCGAAATGCAGTCGAGATGCAGCAATTTAAGCAAAAGCCAGAAAAAATACTTATAAATCCAGGAAAGTCACTATTTCACTCTCTGTTGCTTGTAGAACTCTGCAGGACACCACGAGGAGCTGTGCTGAGTCTTTTACAAGTGAAAAAGCATGCAAAAGCGGGCTTTATAGCAGGGGGTTGAAAAGAGCCAGGAATTGACCCAAAATGGCCAATAAACTACAAGTTGCTGGGCTGGAACCAATCCTCTAGGGACAAATAGGTTGCTCAGTGCTCCCCACTCCCACTAGTGAACAAAGAAGCTTCCTCTTATCCAAATAAGGATATGGATAGCAAATTAACTAAGACAAAGCCCAGAGATCAGCAAAATCTGAAGATTGGACTATTCTAGTTCAGAAAAGCAGGAAAACAATGATTTTTTTTCTTTTTTTTTCTTTTTTTACAGGGAAAGGAGAAAAAGATGCAGTAACAAACAGTAAATGCTATAAAATGGCTAGCGCACTTGAGTGTGTTAGACTAACAATTAAATTAAACAAAAATAACTTTTTAAAGTGCTAACAGTATAAATTCAACACAAGTACAGTAAAAACAATATGCAGAGCTGTTTTTTAAGCGAAATGCAGTCGAGATGCAGCAATTTAAGTGAAAGCCAGAAAAAATACTTATAAATCCAGGAAAGTCACTCTTTCACTCTCTGCTGCTTGTAGAACTCTGCAGGACACCGCGAGGAGCTGTGCTCAGTCTTTTACAAGTGAAAAAGCGCGGAAAAGCGGGCTTTATAGCAGGGGTTGAAAAGAGCCAGGAATTGACCCAAAATGGCCAATAAACTACAAGTTGCTGGGCTGGAACCAATCCTCTAGGGACAAATAGGTTGCTCAGTGCTCCCCACTCCCACTGGTGAACAAAGAAGCTTCCTCTTATCCAAATAAGGATATGGATAGCACAGGAACTAAGACAAAGCCCAGAGATCAGCAAAATCTGAAGACTGGACTATTCTAGTTCAGAAAAGCGGGAAAACAAGGATTTTTTTGTTTTTTTTTCTTTTTTTACAGGGAAAGGAGAAAAAGATGCAGTAACAAACAGTAAATGCTATAAAATGGCTAGCACACTTGAGTGTGTTAGCCTAACAATTAAATTAAACAAAAATAACTTTTTAAAGTGCTAACAGTATAAATTCAACACAAGTACAGTAAAAACAATATGCAGAGCTGTTTTTTAAGCGAAATGCAGTCGAGATGCAGCAATTTAAGCGAAAGCCAGAAAAAATACTTATAAATCCAGGAAAGTCACTCTTTCACTCTCTGCTGCTTGTAGAACTCTGCAGGACACCACGAGGAGCTGTGCTGAGTCTTATACAAGTGAAAAAGCGCGCAAAAGCGGGCTTTATAGCAGGCGGTTGAAAAGAGCCAGGAATTGACCCAAAATGGCAAATAAACTACAAGTTGCTGGGCTGGAACCAATCCTCTAGGGACAAATAGGTTGCTCAGTGCTCCCCTCCCACTGGTGAACAAAGAAGCTTCCTCTTATCCAAATAAGGATATGGATAGCACAGGAACTAAGACAAAGCCCAGAGATCAGCAAAATCTGAAGACTGGACTATTCTAGTTCAGAAAAGCGGAAAACAAGGATTTTTTTGTTTTTTTCTTTTTACAGGGAAAGGAGAAAAGATGCAGTAACAAACAGTAAATGCTATAAAGCTAGCGACTTGAGTGTTTAACCTAACAATTAAATTAAACAAAAATAACTTTTCAAAGTGCTAACAGTATAAATTCAACACAAGTACAGTAAAACAATATGCAGAGCTGTTTTTAAGCAAAATGCAGTCGAGATGCAGCAATTTAAGCAAAAGCCAGAAAAAATACTTATAAATCCAGAAAAGTCACTCTTTCACTCTCTGCTGCTTGTAGAACTCTGCAGGACACCACGCGGAGCTGTGCTGAGTCTTTTACAAGTAAAAAAAGTACGCAAAAGCGGGCTTTATAGCAGGGGTTGAAAGGAGCCAGGAATTGACCCAAAATGGCCAATAAACTACAAGTTGCTGGGCTGGAACCAATCCTCTAGGGACAAATAGGTTGCTCAGTGCTCCCCACTCCCACTGGTGAACAAAGAAGCTTCCTCTTATCCAAATAAGGATATGGATAGCACAGGAACTACGACAAAGCCCAGAGATCAGCAAAATCTGAAGACTGGACTATTCTAGTTCAGAAAAGCTGGAAAACAAGGATTTTTTTTTGTTTTTTTTTTCCTTACAGGGAAAGGAGAAAAGATGCAGTAACAAACAGTAGAAAAACAACCCCATTGGCCAAAATTAAATTCAAAAAAATTTTTTAAAAGGCAAAGAAAAAAATTCCACAAACGAAAAACAAAGAAGCTTTTTTAAACAAAAGATGAAGCAGTTTTTAAAAAAACCAAAAAAATACAAAACCCGGAAAGATTTTTACTTTCTGTTTAGAAGCGGCCCCCCCGGATTGTTCTTTAAAAGGAAAAAAGTGCAAAACCTTTAAGCATTAAAAGGCCAGGAATTAAAAATGGCCAAAAATAAATTTCCAAAATTTGGGGAAAAAAAAGGGTTTATTCCCCCCCCCCCCATTAAAAAAAAGCTTTTTACCAAATAAGGAAGGGAAGCAAAACAAAACCCCAAACCCAAAAATCGAAGACTACTTTCTGTTAAAAAAGGGGAAAAACAAGGATTTTTTTTTTTTTTTTTACAGAAAAGGGAAAAGGCAAAAAAACAGTTGAAAAAGGCAGGATTGATTTTGCCAAAATTAAATTCAAAAAAATTTTTTAAAAGGCAAAGAAAAAAATTCCACAAACAAAAAAAACAAAGAAGCTTTTTTAAACAAAAGATGAAGAAAAATTTTTAAGCAAAGCCAAAAAAATACAAAACCCGGAAAGATTTTTACTTTCTGTTTAGAAGCGGAAACAGGATTTTCTTTTAAAAGGGAAAAAAGCATCAAAAGGGGCTTTAACGGGGGTTAAAAAGAGCCAAATTAAAAAAAAAAATAAATTTGCTCGGAAAATTCAAAAAATATTTTCCATTCCCCCCCACTTTAACAAAAACCCCTTTCATCCAAAAAATAGGAAGCCGGGAAAAACAAACCCAGAATCACTCTAAACTCTTTCTGTTAAAAAAGCGGAAAAAAAGGATTTTTTTTTTTCTTTTTACAGGAAAGGGAAAAAAGGGGCAAAAAAACAAAAAGTTAAAAAGAAAATTGGGGAAAGCCAAAATTAAATTCAAAAAAATTTTTTAAAAGGCAAAGAAAAAAATTCCACAAACAAAAAAAACAAAGAAGCTTTTTTAAACAAATAGGAATGAGCTTTTAAGAAAAACCAGAAAAAATTTAAAATCCGGGAAAAACCCCTTTTATTTTTTTTCAGGAAAGAAGGGGCATTTTTAAAAGTAAAAAGAAAAAGCGGGCTTTTGAGGGGTTGAAAAAAAATTCCCCCAAAATCCTAAATCAAGTTTTAACCCAAACCCCCTTAACAAATAGGTTTGGGCCCCCCACCCCCAGGTGAAAAAAGAATTTCCCACCAAAAAATATAAAACCAGGAAAAAAACAAACCCGGTGAAAATCTAAAGACGGACTTTCTAGTTAAAAAGGGGGAAAAAAAAAAGCTTTTTACAGGGGGAAAAAAACAGAAAAACAAAATGAAAAAAAAACCAAGGCCGGGTTGACCAACTTAAAAAAAAAATTTTTTTAAATCAACGTAAAAAACCTACAAAAAAAAATATGAAGCGTTTTAAGCAAAGCCGAGATGCAAAATTTGAAAACCAAAAAAATATTAAAACCGGAAACATTTTTTTTTTCTTTGAGAATTGCGGGACCCCAGAAGCTGGCGAGTTTTACTAAAAAAAAAAAAATTTTTAAAAGGGGGGTTAAAAGGGAAAATTACCCAAAAGGAAAAATAAAAGGCGGGGTAACCCAATCCTCAGGGAAAAAGGGGGCCACCCCCAACTTAAAAAAAGAAGTTCCTCTTTAAAATTTGGGTCCCGGGAACTGAAAAAGCCCAGAGAAGCTCTAAAGTCTTTCATTTAAAAAGCAAAACGGTTTTTTTTTTTTTTTTCCGGGAAAAGGGGAAAAAAAAAAAACAGTTGTTTAAAAATCTAGTTGGGGTTGTTAGCCTCTTTAAATTAAACAAAAATTTTTTAAAATCAAAGAAAAATTAACAAAAGACAAAAAAACAAATGCAACTGAAAGAAATCAGTAGAAGCGAAAAGGGAAAAAGGTCTTTAAAAGGAAAATCTTTACCCGTTTGTAAATTGGGCACCACGGGAGTGTGTAGTTTTTACAATAAAAAACAAAATTTTTAAAAGGGGGGTTAAAAGGGAAAATTCCCCCAAAAGGAAATAAAACAATTGCGGGTAAAACCCCCTTAGGGACAAATTTTCCACCCCCCAACTTAAAAAAAGAAGCCCCTTTATCCTTTTGA
>NC_056735.1:1494973984-1495063608 GCF_019279795.1 Protopterus annectens | reverse complement strand
GAAATGCGGGAAAACAAGGATTTTTTTTTTGTTTTTTTTTTCTTTTTTTACAGGGAAAGGAGAAAAAGATGCAGTAACAAACAGTAAATGCTATAAAACGGCTAGCGCACTTGAGTGTGTTAGCCTAACAATTAAATTAAACAAAAATAACTTTTTAAAGTGCTAACAGTATAAATTCAACACAAGTACAGTAAAAATAATATGCAGAGCTGTTTTTTAAGTGAAATGCAGTCGAGATGCAGCAATTTAAGCGAAAGCCAGAAAAAATACTTATAAATCCAGGAAAGTCACTCTTTCACTCTCTGCTGCTTGTAGAACTCTGCAGTACACCATGAGGAGCTGTGCTGAGTCTTTTACAAGTGAAAAAGCATGCAAAAGCGGGCTTTATAGCATGGGGTTGAAAGGAGCCAGGAATTGACCCAAAATGGCCAATAAACTACAAGTTGCTGGGCTGGAACCAATCCTCTAGGGACAAATAGGTTGCTCAGTGCTCCCCACTCCCACTGGTGAACAAAGAAGCTTCCTCTTATCCAAATAAGGATATGGATAGCACAAGAACTAAGACAAAGCCCAGAAATCAGCAAAATCTGAAGACTGGACTATTCTAGTTCAGAAAAGTGGGAAAACAAGGATTTTTTTTTTTTTTTTTTTTTCTTTTTTTACAGGGAAAGGAGAAAAAGATGCAGTAAAAAACAATAAATGCTATAAAACGGCTAGCGCACTTGAGTGTGTTAGCCTAACAATTAAATTAAACAAAAAATAACTTTTTAAAGTGCTAACAGTATAAATTCAACACAAGTACAGTAAAAACAATATGCAGAGCTGTTTTTTAAGCGAAATGCAGTCGAGATGCAGCAATTTAAGCAAAAGCCAGAAAAAATACTTATAAATCCAGGAAAGTCACTCTTTCACTCTCTGCTGCTTGTAGAACTCTGCAGGACACCACGAGGAGCTGTGCTGAGTCTTTTACAAGTGAAAAAGCACGCAAAAGTGGGCTTTATAGCAGGGGGTTGAAAAGAGCCAGGAATTGACCCAAAATGGCTAATAAACTACAAGTTGCTGGGCTGGAATCAATCCTCTAGGGACAAATAGGTTGCTCAGTGCTCCCCACTCCCACTGGTGAACAAAGAAGCTTCCTCTTATCCAAATAAGGATATGGATAGCACAGGAACTAAGACAAATTCCAGAGATCAGCAAAATCTGAAGACTGGACTATTCTAGTTCAGAAAAGCGGGAAAACAAGGATTTTTTTTTTGTTTTTTTTTTTCTTTTTTTACAGGGAAATGAGAAAAAGATGCAGTAACAAACAATAAATGCTATAAAATGGCTAGCGCACTTGAGTGTGTTAGCCTAACAATTAAATTAAACAAAAATAACTTTTTAAAGTGCTAACAGTATAAATTCAACACAAGTACAGTAAAAACAATATGCAGAGCTGTTTTTTAAGCGAAATGCAGTCGAGATGCAGCAATTTAAGCGAAAGCCAGAAAAAATACTTATAAATCCAGGAAAGTCACTCTTTCACTCTCTGCTGCTTGTAGAATTCTGCAGGACACCATGAGGAGCTGTGCTGAGTCTTTTACAAGTTAAAATGCGCGCAAAAGCGGGCTTTATAGCAGGGGGTTGAAAAGAGCCAGGAATTGACCCAAAATGGTTAATAAACTACAAGTTGCTGGGCTGGAACCAATCCTCTAGGGACAAATAGGTTGCTCAGTGCTCCCCACTCCCACTGGTGAACAAAAAAGCTTCCTCTTATCCAAATAAGGATATGGATAGCACAGGAACTAAGACAAAGCCCAGAGATCAGCAAAATCTGAAGACTGGACTATTCTAGTTCAGAAAAGCGGGAAAACAAGGATTTTTTTTTTTTTTTTTTCTTTTTTTACAGGGAAAGGAGAAAAAGATGCAGTAACAAACAGGTAATGCCATAAAATGATTAGCGCACTTGAGTGTGTTAGCCTAACAATTAAATTAAACAAAAATTACTTTTTAAAGTGCTAACAGTATAAATTCAACACAAGTACAGTAAAAACAATATGCAAAGCTGTTTTTTAAGCGAAATGCAGTCGAGATGCAGCAATTTAAGCGAAAGCCAGAAAAAATACTTATAAATCCAGGAAAGTCACTCTTTCACTCTCTGCTGCTTGTAGAACTCTGCAGGACACCACGAGGAGCTGTGCTGAGTCTTTTACAAGTTTAAAAGCACGCAAAAGCGGGCTTTATAGTAGGGGGTTGAAAAGAGCCAGGAATTGACCCAAAATGGCCAATAAACTACAAGTTGCTGGGCTGGAACCAATCCTCTAGGGACAAATAGGTTGCTCAGTGCTCCCCACTCAAACTGGTGAACAAAGAAGCTTCCTCTTATCCAAATAAGGATATGGATAGCACAGGAGCTAAGACAAAGCCCTGAGATCAGCAAAATCTGAAGACTGGACTATTCTAGTTCAGAAAAGCGGGAAAACAAGGATTTTTTTTTTTTCTTTTTTTACAGGGAAAGGAGAAAAAGATGCAGTAACAAACAGTAAATGCTATAAAATGGCTAGCGCACTTGAGTGTGTTAGCCTAACAATTAAATTAAACAAAAATAACTTTTTAAAGTGCTAATAGTATAAATTCAACACAAGTACAGTAAAACAATATGCAGAGCTGTTTTTTAAGCGAAATGCAGTCGAGATGCAGCAATTTAAGCGAAAGCCAGAAAAAATACTTATAAATCCAGGAAAGTCACTCTTTCACTCTCTGCTGCTTTTAGAACTCTGCAGGACACCATGAGGAGCTGTGCTGAGTCTTTTACAAGTGAAAAAGTGCAAAAGGGGGGCTTTGTAGCAGGGGTTTGAAAAGAGCCAGGAATTGACCCAAAATGGCCAATAAACTACACGTTGCTGGGCTGGAACCAATCCTCTAGGGACAAATAGGTTGCTCAGTGCTCCCCACTCCCACTGGTGAACAAAGAAGCTTCCTCTTATCCAAATAAGGATATGGATAGCACAGGAACTAAGACAAAGCCCAGAGATCAGCTAATTCTGAAGACTGGACTATTCTAGTTCAGAAAAGCGGGAAAACAAGGATTTTTCTTTTTTTACAGGGAAAGGAGGAAATGATGCAGTAACAAACAGTAAATGCTATAAAATGGCTAGCGCACTTGAGTGTGTTAGCCTAACAATTAAATTAAACAAAAATAACTTTTTAAAGTGCTAACAGTATAAATTCAACACAAGTGCAGTAAAAACAATATGCAGAGCTGTTTTTTAAGTGAAATGCAGTCAAGATGCAGCAATTTAAGCGAAAGCCAGAAAAAATACTTATAAATCCAGGAAAGTCACTCTTTCACTCTCTGCTGCTTTTAGAACTCTGCAGGACACCACGAGGAGCTGTGCTGAGTCTTTTACAAGTGAAAAAAAGCGGGCTTTGTAGCAGGGGATTGAAAAGAGCCAGGAATTGACCCAAAATGGCCAATAAACTACAAGTTGCTGGGCTGGAACCAATCCTCTAGGGACAAACAGGTTGCTCAGTGCTCCCCACTCCCACTGGTGAACAAAGAATCTTCCTCTTATCCAAATAAGGATATGGATAGCACAGAAACTAAGACAAAGCCCAGAGATCAGCAAAATCTGAAGACTGGACTATTCTAGTTCAGAAAAGCGGGAAAACAAGGATTTTTTTTTTTTTTTTTCTTTTTTTACAGGGAAAGGAGAAAAAGATGCAGTAACAAACAGTAAATGCTATAAAATGGCTAGCGCACTTGAGTGTGTTAGCCTAACAATTAAATTAAACAAAAATAACTTTTTAAAGTGCTAACAGTATAAATTCAACACAAGTACAGTAAAAACAATATGCAGAGCTGTTTTTTAAGCGAAATGCAGTCGAGATGCAGCAATTTAAGCGAAAGCCAGAAAAAATACTTATAAATCCAGGAAAGTCACTCTTTCACTCTCTGCTGCTTGTAGAACTCTGCAGGACACCACAAGGAGCTGTGCTGAGTCTTTTACAAGTGAAAAAGCATGCAAAAGCGGGCTTTATAGCAGGGGGTTGAAAAGAGCCAGGAATTGACCCAAAATGGCCAATAAACTACAAGTTGCTGGGCTGGAACCAATCCTCTAGGGACAAATAGGTTGCTCAGTGCTCCCCACTCCCACTGGTGAACAAAGAAGCTTCCTCTTATCCAAATAAGGATATGGATAGCACAGGAACTAAGACAAAGCCCAGAGATCAGCAAAATCTGAAGACTGGACTATTCTAGTTCAGAAAAGCGAGAAAACAAGGATTTTTTTTGTTTTTTTTCTTTTTTTACAGAGAAAGGAGAAAAAGATGCAGTAACAAACAGTAAATGCTATAAAATGGCTAGCGCACTTGAGTGTGTTAGCCTAACAATTAAATTAAACAAAAATAACTTTTAAAGTGCTAATAGTATAAATTCAACACAAGTACAGTAAAACAATATGCAGAGCTGTTTTTTAAGCGAAATGCAGTCGAGATGCAGCAATTTAAGCGAAAGCCAGAAAAAATACTTATAAATCCAGGAAAGACACTCTTTCTCTCTCTGCTGCTTGTAGAACTCTGCAGGACACCACAAGGAGCTGTGCTGAGTCTTTTACAAGTGAAAAAGCATGCAAAAGCGGGCTTTATAGCAGGGGGTTGAAAAGAGCCAGGAATTGACCCAAAATGGCCAATAAACTACAAGTTGCTGGGCTGGAACCAATCCTCTAGGGACAAATAGGTTGCTCAGTGCTCCCCACTCCCACTGGTGAACAAAGAAGCTTCCTCTTATCCAAATAAGGATATGGATAGCACAGGAACTAAGACAAAGCCCAGAGATCAGCAAAATCTGAAGACTGGACTATTCTAGTTCAAAAAAAGCTGGAAAACAAGGATTTTTTTTTTGTTTTTTTTTTCTTTTTTTACAGGGAAAGGAGAAAAAGATGCAGTAACAAACAGGTAATGCCATAAAATGGCTAGCACACTTGAGTGTGTTAGCCTAACAATTAAATTAAACAAAAATAACTTTTTAAAGTGCTAACAGTATAAATTCAACACAAGTACAGTAAAAACAATATGCAAAGCTGTTTTTTAAGCGAAATGCAGTCGAGATGCCGCAATTTAAGCGAAAGCCAGAAAAAATACTTATAAATCCAGGAAAGTCACTCTTTCACTCTCTGCTGCTTGTAGAATTCTGCAGGACACCACGAGGAGCTGTGCTGAGTCTTTTACAAGTGAAAAAGCACGCAAAAGCAGGCTTTATAGCAGGGGGTTGAAAAGAGCCAGGAATTGACCCAAAATGGCCAATAAACTACAAGTTGCTGGGCTGGAACCAATCCTCTAGGGACAAATAGGTTGCTCAGTGCTCCCCACTCAAACTGGTGAACAAAGAATCTTCCTCTTATCCAAATAAGGATATGGATAGCACAGGAACTAAGACAAAGCCCAGAGATCAGCAAAATCTGAAGACTGGACTATTCTAGTTCAGAAAAGCGAGAAAACAAGGATTTTTTTTTTTTTTTTTTCTTTTTTTACAGGGAAAGGAGAAAAAGATGCAGTAACAAACAGTAAATGCTATAAAACGGCTAGCGCACTTGAGTGTGTTAGCCTAACAATTAAATTAAATAAAAAATAACTTTTTAAAGTGCTAACAGTATAAATTCAACACAAGTACAGTAAAAACAATATGCAGAGCTGTTTTTTAAGCGAAATGCAGTCGAGATGCAGCAATTTAAGCGAAAGCCAGAAAAAATACTTATAAATCCAGGAAAGTCACTCTTTCACTCTCTGCTGCTTGTAGAACTCTGCAGGACACCACGAGGAGCTGTGCTGAGTCTTTTACAAGTGAAAAAGTGTGCAAAAGCAGGCTTTATAGCAGGGGTTTGAAAAGAGCCAGGAATTGACCCAAAATGGCCAATAAACTACACGTTGCTGGGCTGGAACCAATCCTCTAGGGACAAATAGGTTGCTCAGTGCTCCCCACTCCCAATGGTGAACAAAGAAGCTTCCTCTTATCCAAATAAGGATATGGATAGCACAGGAACTAAGACAAAGCCCAGAGATCAGCTAAATCTGAAGACTGGACTATTCTAGGTCAGAAAAGCGGGAAAACAAGGATTTTTTTTTTGTTTTTCTTTTTTTTTTTTCTTTTTTTACAGGGAAAGGAGAAAATGATGCAGTAACAAACAGTAAATGCTATAAAATGGCTAGCGCACTTGAGTGTGTTAGCCTAACAATTAAATTAAACAAAAATAACTTTTTAAAGTGCTAACAGTATAAATTCAACACAAGTGCAGTAAAAACAATATGCAGAGCTGTTTTTTAAGTGAAATACAGTCAAGATGCAGCAATTTAAGCGAAAGCCAGAAAAAATACTTATAAATCCAGGAAAGTCACTCTTTCACTCTCTGCTGCTTTTAGAACTCTGCAGGACACCACGAGGAGCTGTGCTGAGTCTTTTACAAGTGAAAAAGCGCAAAAGCGGGCTTTGTAGCAGGGGATTGAAAAGAGCCAGGAATTGACCCAAAATGGCCAATAAACTACAAGTTGCTGGGCTGGTACCAATCCTCTAGGGACAAATAGGTTGCTCAGTGCTCCCCACTCCCACTGGTGAACAAAGAATCTTCCTCTTATCCAAATAAGGATATGGATAGCACAGGAACTAAGACAAAGCCCAGAGATCAGCAAAATCTGAAGACTGGACTATTCTAGTTCAGAAAAGCGAGAAAACAAGGATTTTTTTTTGTTTTTTTTTCTTTTTTTACATGGAAAGGAGAAAAAGATGCAGTAACAAACAGTAAATGCTATAAAATGGCTAGCGCACTTGAGTGTGTTAGCCTAACAATTAAATTAAACAAAAAATAACTTTTTAAAGTTCTAACAGTATAAATTCAACACAAGTACAGTAAAACAATATGCAGAGCTGTTTTTTAAGCGAAATGCAGTCGAGATGCAGCAATTTAAGCGAAAGCCAGAAAAAATACTTATAAATCCAGGAAAGTCACTCTTTCACTCTCTGCTGCTTGTAGAACTCTGCAGGACACCACAAGGAGCTGTGCTGAGTCTTTTACAAGTGAAAAAGCGTGCAAAAGCGGGCTTTATAGCAGGGGTTGAAAAGAGCCAGGAATTGACCCAAAATGGCCAATAAACTACAAGTTGCTGGGCTGGAACCAATCCTCTATGGACAAATAGGTTGCTCAGTGCTCCCCACTCCCACTGGTGAACAAAGAAGCTTCCTCTTATCCAAATAAGGATATGGATAGCACAGGAACTAAGACAAAGCCCAGAGATCAGCAAAATCTGAAGACTGGACTATTCTAATTCCGAAAAGCGGGAAAACAAGGATTTTTTTTTTTTTTTTTCTTTTTTTACAGGGAAAGGAGAAAAAGATGCAGTAACAAACAGTAAATGCTATAAAATGGCTAGTGCACTTGAGTGTGTTAGCCTAACAATTAAATTAAACAAAAATAACTTTTTAAAGTGCTAACAGTATAAATTCAACACAAGTTCAGTAAAAACAATATGCAGAGCTATTTTTAAGCGAAATGCAGTCGAGATGCAGCAATTTAAATGAAAGCCAGAAAAAATACTTATAAATCCAGGAAAGTCACTCTTTCACTCTCTGCTGCTTGTAGAACTCTGCAGGACACCACGAGGAGCTGTTCTCTATCTCAGAATCTGAAGTCTCTTCCATCTGGAAGCAATGCTACACTCTACCTATACACAAAGGAGGTAACTCCTCTGATATCGCCAACTTTAGACCTATTGTTATCCTCTCCCCTCTCTCTAAATTACTAGAAAAATGTATTCATAAACAAGTTATGCAGTGTCTAATAAAATAAAATCTGCTTACACCCACTCAACATGGCTTCAGACCCTAACATAGCACTACTACAGCTCTATTATCCTTCCTCAACACAGTCTCTATAGCCATGGATGACCATAAACTTATTTCTTGCCTATTCTTGGACCTCTCAAAAGATTTCAGCACTGTCTCACACTCTCTTCTGCTGCACAAACTGTATAACCTCAATTTCTCCTCTGATACTGTTGCATGTTTCTCCAGCTACCTCACTGATAGATCTCAATCTGTGAGATGGCACTCTACACTCTCCCCTCCTCTCCCTGTCAAAATGGGTGTACTTCAAGGGTCTATCCTAGGGCCTTTACTTTTTAATATCTTTACTAATCAGCTCCATACCTCCTGTCTTTAGTCATCTTTAGTGCAATAAGCAGATGACTCTACAGTCATCACCACAGCCAACTCTCCCTCTAAGCTCTTCTCGGCTACTCAGGCATCTTTTAACTTAGTTGAAACATGGCTCTCCAACAACCAGCTGATCCTTAACCCTAAAAAAACAAAGCTGTTACTCTTCCTGCCTAAAAAGTTCATAAATATTAAAGCCTCCTTCTCCATACAGTCCCTTAATAACACTCCCATTCAGGTAGAATCTAGTACTAAGCTCTTAGGCATAACCATCGATGATCAACTTAAATTTGACTTGCATGTTAATAACTGTATAAAAAAGACACATTCAAAACTAGGGCTCCTTTACCATAACAAGAAATTCCTTACCTCTGAAGCCAAGATTACTCTCTCTCTCTCTCTTACCTACCTTCTACCCAGTCTAATGTACAGATCTCAAATTCTCACAAATCTTAACTCAGCACTCCTGACCAAACTCAATTCTACCTATAACAAGGTAGCTAGATTTGCTGCCCAACAAACCTACAAATCCCATCACTGTCTCTCTCTAAAACACCTAAACTGGCTTGAATTACCCCCACCAGCTTCTTCTCTCTCAGCTCCAGATCATCCATTCTATCCTGTACCAACATTTCTACTGCCCAGCACTATCCCCTCTCATCTCCCATTATTCCCCCTCCAGACCTCTCCGAAGTTCTAACCAAGACCTACTACAAATCTACAAACCCAAGTCTAAATTTGGATGCAACTTGTATAGCTATCACCCCACTATTGGCTGGAATAGGCTCCCACTAGAAATCAGGACCCTTACACATCCTAAATTTAAGACAGCCACCAAAGAGCACTCTCCCTCCTTAACATCCCCTACTTCTCATACCTTATTCTACTTTCTGCCCTTAACTCACTCTTCTCACTAGCTCTCTCTAATCTTCCTTGACTACTCTTTCTACTGTCTCCTAAAATCTGTTAAGCAAATTGCCACAGAGAAACATTCTATTGTAATTGTCTTGCCTTCATGCAACTACATTATGATAAAACTGGGTTTTTGTAACCATTACCCCAAAAACTATATTCATCTTAATGACATATTTCTTTTTATACATCTTGAAATAGTTATGCTATGCTCCTGATTATTGACACTGCATAACATTGTATTGCTACTTAATGCCTTGTAATAATCCTGTAGCATTGCTGTTTAATGCTAATTTATAATGAAAATTGTATAGTATGTTGGAGCTTTCTCCATGGGCCTCCGCTGAAAAAGGGCTCTTCAGCTCAGTCGGACAATCCTGGTCAACAAATGTAAAATAAATAAATAAATAAATAACATAACATAACATATATGCCAAACTTGTTATGTACTCCTGAGAAAAAAACTATGTATTCCATTCTGGATTCCAGCAAGAATGGCATCTATATCTGCATTATCTGGATGAATTTCTCATCCCATGAAAGGAAAGTAATATTGACGTAGATAGGTTTTTGGAGTTCATGAATGGTATTTGCCCCTATTTTAAATTTACAGGAAGTTAGTCTTTGAATAGCATTGACTACTTGGATGTTACTATTTCTAAGGATTATGGGAAGGGATGTTTTAGATCTAAATTATTTAGGAAAGCCATGCATTCCAATTCTTATTTAGACTTCCATAGTAGTCATCCTTACTATATTAAGAAAAACTTGGTTAGGGGACAATTGATTAGATCAGCACGTATGTGTCCTAACATGGAAGAATTTCAAAATAAGATAGTTATCCTAATGGATATGTTTTGTGAGCGAGGTTACCCCTCTAACATGGTTGAAGAATTTAGCAGAGAAATTTTAGAAGGATGGGGTAAAATGTTTCCACCTATCTTGGGGACAGAAGTAGTGTCTGAATCACTGCTAAATTTTTCCAGCAACCCTAACTTTGAACATTCTATGGTGTTGCAGTATTAGTATGTTTAGCAGGGATATTAAATCTATTTTAAGTAAAAATTGGGTGTTGTTTCATACCCACACAGATATGATCTTGAAGTTGGGGGACCAATCGCAGTTTATAAAACCAATAAGAATCGTAAATATTATTTTGAACACCCCATTTGTAAGAACGAGAATGAAAAGGGGATGAATAAATGTGACAGGTGTAGGTATTACCCATTTATTTTAATTGGTCACAAAGTGGTGGTTGGTAATCCTCCACATATGGTAAAATTTAAGACAGGTAACTGTGGGACTTCAGGTTGTGTATATATTGCAATTTGTGAGGCCTGCCTGTCATTTTATATTGGCAGGACCGAGAGGGTGTTAAGACGACGTATATATGAACATTTATATGCCATTAAGAATAGTCAGCTTACAAATGCCCTGTACAAGGATAAAATGGGGTGATATAATTTAACCCGATTTTTATTTGGGATTATAGATAAGATTCACCAAGGTAAGGTTAGTGGGAGCTGGGAGAATTTACTAGCCACTAGGGAGTATTATTGGCAACTTAGGTTGAACCCCTCAGTACCCCTTGGTTTGAATGATAGTATCAACTTAATGACCCTTTTAAAATACAGAGCTATTAATATATATATTAGGAATAGGGGGCTTTTTAGTTAGTTAACATTGTAATTTTATGATTATTAGTCTTATTTTTGTTTTTTTGCCATATATAATAATATAGTAGCTATGTTTTACCATACTTTTTTATATTTATATACTGAGTTTTTTTATATTTTGTTTTTTTTTTTTTTCAAATATATTTTTATTGAATTTTACAAACTTTTCAAACATACAAAGGAGTCATTACAGGAAGCAGTAAAGTAGAGATATATATATAACAGTACAAAAACTATGCATTTATAAAACAGCAGTTATCTTACAGGGAAACTTACATCTTAAAGAATAATATAAGCAGTAAAGACCCCCAATAACCTATTACAGTCAAAGTCAACAAATACAAATGGAAAATGGCTTGGAAGAAGGAGTATATGACTGTCTTAAGAAGAAAGAAAAGTGGTAAGGAGGGTATATCCATATAAACCAACTATTTACACCACGTACAACTATTTATACCATATTTACAACATATTTACACCATGGATGCCAGAGGATAACAAAAAAATATAACAAAATACTTTGTAAAATCAAAAGTTACAGTGTGGTGATAACAATGTCTAATGATTATAGGGCCAGATATGATTCCGATGGAGGATTTCTTGGAATGTAATGTTAGTGACTCACATTTTCGAAGATTATTTAGTTTGGATTAGGTCAAAAAGGCTACACCAGTAATTCTGAAAATATTGTTTTTTTCTTTTTGTTATTATTGCATAACTTATGTGCAGATATATATTTGATTGCCATTGATGTAAAGTTTTCCCATGCTATTGCTGAGGGATTGACCCAATTCTTGGCTGTAAAATATTTGAGAAGAAAGCAGGCCATAACACAGATGTGGCGATGGATACCCTTACGAGATTTAGGAATTATATTTACAATCATGGTTTGCCAAGAAAATGTGTTTTTTTCGTATCCCCATTTTTTCTTACTGAGTTCTGAGAGAACACCAAAGTTTGTAAATATTCTTACAGCTCCAAAAGATGTGAAGTATATCTACATGTAGGAGGGAACAGAACGGACAGGTTAGGTTTTTATTGTATCCGAATTTCAGTAAGACTGCTGGGGTATAGTAGGAATTGTTGTTTATCATAAGTTGAGTGTGAATTAGGTTTTTGAAGGGGTTAGATTCAGGGTATTATTGATTGCTTCGCACTTAGACTCAGTAGAGATTTCTCCTTGTATACCATCCCAATATTTGGAAAATAGAAGTGAATGATCATACTTAATGCTTGACACAAGTTTATAAGTATTCAAATGTTCCGTAGGGAAGGTGATTTAATGATAGATTGTGATACTGTAATGTCTTGCTCCTTCACTCTATAGCAAGATATTTTTTTGTTTTTTAAGTGTGCTAATTTGTTTTAAGATAGGATCTTATTTGTTAGGAGCACCAAATAAGGCTTTGACCTCAGCAACATTTTTAGAGTTATAAAAGTGCCAGACTATGGCTTTCTTAATAATAGGGAAGTTTGTTAGATTGATCATTTTATGAATGATTTTTAAGTTAGGGTTTAGGTGAATAGGTTGGAGAATGGGAACAGTATTGTGTAAATTTAAGGAGGTCATCAGAGTTTGAAAGATGCAAATTTTATTCTTTAGTGTAGGCAAGATTTTGAACTTGTAATCACCATCAGGTGCTAGAAAAGGGACAGCATATGGATTGAATTTTAACGAATATATATAGTTGCACCAGATTTTGATCCAGGTTGGGTACCAAGATTCAGCAGAGTGATGACAGCAGGCTATTTGAATTAGACAGCTAGCATTAATGATGTGGTAATATAAATTAAAGTCTGGGAGACTTAAACTGCCTTTGGTCTTTGGGGTAATTAGTTTCCTGTATGATATTCTGGTTGATTTGGGGAACCATAAAAACTTTGAGATTGTGGTTTCCATTTTTCTGAAAAAAGTTTTCGGAACATTTAAGAAGATGGAGTTAAGATGAAAAAGAATTCTATGCAAAATATTAATTTTTATGATAGCAGATTTTGATAGCAAAGAAAGAGTGATGTTTTTCCATCTAGTTAGATCATTATTTATCTGATCCCAGACTCTATATAGGTTTGCTTTTATTAGTTCTTGGTGAGGGTGTGTGAAATTTATTTCTAGGTATTTGAGTGTATATTTGAGAGGAATGTCAGACAGGGGGAATTAATATTCTAAATATTTGCAGGGTTTAATTTATAATTAGCAGCCTCAGCAAAAAGATTAATAGAATTTCGGATTTTATGAAGATCGGTGTTGGGAAGCTCAAAATAGATGTTTAGGTCATTTACAAATGCAGAATAATTTATATCAATGTTATTAAAGACTTTTGGGATATGGTGATAAGTCTTTTGTTTAACCCAGAGAAGAAAAGGTTTGAGATATAAATTGAAAAGATAAGGTGAGAGTGGGCAGCCCTGCCTAGTGCCATTGGTAATTTTAATAGGACGTGATAAAGTTTTATTTATATACAGAAAAGTAGAGGCATTGTTATAAAGGATCTTAATAGTGTTGATAATAAGATTGGGAAAGTTAAAGTATTTCATGGTTAGGTAAAGGAAGTTTAGATCAACATTATCAAAGGCTTTGGTAGCATCTAGTGTGAGTGCATAACGCATGTGGTTATCACTTTTTAGAAACAGCATTAATGTGTTTAAGGTAAGAGTATTGTCACACAGCTGCCTCTGTTTCATAAATCCCAACTGTTCAGAAGAAATGACTGTAGCTATAACTTTCTGAATTCTATTAGCAAAAATGGTAGATAAGATTTAGATGTCAATGTTAATAAGGGCAATGGGCCTATAACAGAGAGGGTTGGACTTGTCAGAGTTTGGTTTTGGGATGAATATCGTTTTCGAATTGTTCATACACTTATCAGTAATCCCTTTAGAGATGATATAATTATACATGGCAAGGAGAGTTTTAGAAAGATGACGGCTAAAAGTTTTATAAAAATCTCCTGTAAAACCATCAGGTCCTGGCGCCTTATCTGGTTTAAGTTTTTTAATAGCTAGCATTATTTCATTTAGTGTTATGGGCTGTTTAGAAAAGTATTTTGTGCGGAGGATAATTTTGGAACAGATAGCTCAATTAGGAATTTTTTGTGCATTTCATTTGGGGTCTGGTTTTTGGGATTATAGATTTCAGTGAATATATTTACAAAAGCGTTAACAATATCTTCACTACTGTATAAGTTTTTCCCTTTGTATTTTATTTCATTAATATAGTTTGGTCCCTCTTTGATGTTTATGAGTCTAGCTAGTGTTCTGGAGGGGGGTTCAGGCCCATTCTGAATATCTGTGAAGGAGTCTGAGTTCTACCAAGGATTGATTTTGTAAGTGAAAGGAGTAATTTTTTTTTTGTATCTCATATAGTTTATTTTCCAGTTCAGGAGAAAAATTCTTTTGTCGTTGTGCATCAGTCATCTTTTGCTCATTGATGAGGTTATTGATGTGCAATTTCTCTTTTTTTTTTATAATAAGATGATTTTTGTATGAGTTTTCCTTTGATGACCACTTTGGCCGTAGCCCATTGGATATCTAAGGGGATGTTGAATAAACAAGATTCAAGCTTTTTTATATTTTGGTGTGTAATTATTAGTACTAGTATAGTTTTACTATTCATTGGTTTATTGACAATTGTAGGCATGTGACCAATTAAGAGCTGTTAAAAGGTTGATTATTGTTGTATCTGTTATTCTGATGAAGTCTTGGGTATTCCCAGATGAAAGTGCTCAATTTTCTAATAAAATAAATTCCTTTTGGAGTATTGGGCAGTCTTGCAGTTGTTCCTACAGTGGCTTTTATTTATTTAGCTTATTTGTGCCATTGAGTTGCTGGTTTTAGTTTTCCTTGATATATATATATATATATATATATATATATATATATATATATATATATATATATACTTTCATTAAACGAAAGTACGATCCACTGAATCTTACTTACCTAAGCTGAATCCACTGATACACCACTTCAGCAAATGAGCGGACTGCCAAATTCCTTTCACAGGGAAAGGAACCACTTGATCATCATGGTGAATGATGCCCTCTCTTCTGTGTAGTGTGATTTTGGAGTTAGTATATTTAAGTATGGGGGTGGGGGGCAAAGAACCCCATTTTGGTGGGCTTACTTTTCCTCCATTAGTTTGTTTTTCATGGTGGTCAAGTGGTTCCTTTCCCTGTGAAAGGAATTCGGCAGTCCGTTCTTTAAAGAGGTGTTTTGGTGGATTCAGCTCGGGTAAGTAAAATTCGGTAGATCGTACTTTCATATAATGAAAGTAAATCCATACATATACATATACATATACATATACATATATATATGTGTGTGTGTGTGTGTGTGTGTGTGTGTGTGTGTATGTGTGTGTGTGTAATGCATATATATATATATATATATATATATATATATATACATATACCAATAGGTACGTAAATGTGAGACAGTATGCTTGAATGTTTCTTCACAGTTAAATGAAACAGAGAAGCAAGTAGACAGAGAGATGACACACTGCTTGGAAATATGTGATATTTGGCAGTTGATCTAAGAATTGTTTGCCTGGGCAAGCATTTTTATCTTTAACCACCTGCCCAAGAGGTTCATTTGAGATAAGTGGAAGGATTGTTGGTATGTTACATGTAAGTTAGATGGGAAAAGCAGGACTGAGTTGTGTATTGAAGAGGAAATGAGGTAGCTTAGTATCAATTTTAGGACTGTGAGGGTGTGTATGTATTTAAAGATGGAACTCATATGTTTCAATCTCTTTGGCATAGGTGTTTAAGTCAGCAGTACATATTATTTCCAGTACATTAATGACCAAAAAGCCAAGCCAAGTCAGGTACTATGTCTATACCCTAGGGCAAGAAAGCTTTTGTGCTTATAGAATCCATTAGGTGAGTGAATAGCTATGTGTTTAGGTAGGATCTCTGTGCTGAAAAAGTGAAGGTAGAACATGATTTCAGAGTTGTGGATGTGGTCAGGGCAGTAACTAAGACTGCAGGCATTGTTGATTTGAGTTAATAACAAAAACAGAAGATAAGTAGGTAGGGATAAGGCATGGTAGCTTGGGAAAGTGGGCATATGGGGATTGTACCAGCAGTTGGATGTGAGACTCTGAGGGAGGGAAGGAGGGAAGGATGCTTGCAAGAAGATACAAGCAAGGTCTGGGATCTTGCTCTTCCAAAATTCCATGTGCTTCTGGGGGGGGGCTCAAGCATCTGCCATTAAAGCCATGAGCTATAGCAATGCATTGGGGTTTGGGAGGCTAATATTATGGTGCTCAGTTGGAAAGGACCATTTTGTTTTTTCAGCAATGGTAGGGAGAAGTGGGCGTGTCATGCTGGCAGTTAGTATAGAAGACAAAGGCAGTTAATGAGTTGCTGCTAGTGTAAGGGGATTGCCTCTCAGTTGTCAGGATTTCACAGAATGTACAGATTTTGTGTCATAATTTGGGCTATGCCTAACAAAAATGTGTGATGTTCTGGATAAGCAATGAGGATTGCATTGGATAAATAAATGATAGACATTTTAGTTTTAGACTTCATATTCTCCAGAAAATGCATAATAAACCAAAACCTGCTAGGCTAGCAACTTTCTTTAGTTTCTAAAAGGAATATTTAAAATCTGTCCCTGATTTTGGATCCTTGTCACCTCGTTATGTTTGGTGTTGTCCAGAATTCTTCGTTTAAGGGCCTGAGACATACGGTTGGTTGAGTGATGTTTAGCAGTTAGTACCAAGATTTTAGGAAATTAGCTGTTAATGAACTGCTTCCAAAGATGAAAGGTATTGGATTTGATTTCTCCGGATTAAGGGCTTTTCATTAATGTAGTTCATGCAGCCACACAGGTCGTTTCTGAGGTATGTTTGTTGCACTTAAACATTTAATTTTTTCATGTTTTCTATTTTATTATTTATAATTAAATATTTGTATACCTTTTATTGTTACTGGTCTTTTAGAGATTACGTTTAACATCTTGAGAGTACTTGTGTTTATTCTAGTGATGCCTTGGCCACACCGAAAAGCACTGCTGCTTGGGTTACACTCTACCATTTATGTTAGTATGGATTTTACTCAGTATTATTGGTTACCCTTGTAAGAGCCTGTCAGTGGCATGCTGGTCAGAGCATCATTACCTTATTGTCTGGGCACAAGGGGGCACAGTAAGTAAATGTGTGCCAGCCTTTCTCAGAGTGTGTGTGTGTGTGTGTGTGTGTGTGTGTGTGTGTGTGTGTGTGTGTGTGTGTGTGTGTGTGTGTGTGTGTGTGTGTATGTGTGTGTGTGTGTGTGTGTGTGTGTGTGTGTGTGTGAAAATCAGGTGTCAGTGTGTCAGGCACTTGGAACTTCTCTTGGGGAAAATTGTGCTTGATGCAGACAGCTGCATTTGAAATTACTGTCTAAATCCATCCCTCTTTTAGTGAAAGTCTCTCACTGGTATCAGTGGTGAGGATTGAGGCTCCTTGATTACTGGCCCAGGGTAAAGAGGATCCGTCACATATTGGTGTCAGAGCAGTGGGATGTTTATTGAACTTCAGTGGCCTGTGGGCAGTTGTCACTGAAGATGTGTGTGCTCTCAACAACCACAAGGTAAACATTCAGATTTTCATTGTCACCATTTTCTTTATTTTTGTTAGTTTAGTTTAGTCAGGGAAAGCAGGCAAAGATGTTGTATGTTGACTAAGAACCAGTTGGCTAAGGTGTGCGAAGCCAAAGAACTGGTGCATGCTAATTGGACTAAAGAGGAAATTATTTCAGCTTTAATCACAGCTGCAGAGCAGATCAGTGGCCAGGAGGACAACCAGTCTGGTGTTCGGGATATGCAGTCTTTAGAAGCAGAACAGTTCACCTTTTCCTCACAGGACTTAGAAATCCATCTGGAGTTAAAGAGATTTGAACTGGAGGTCATTTATTTTGAGGCCAAAGAAAAACTGCACCATTTGGAGGCTGGAGAAAAGGAGAAGCAGTGTCAGCATGAACTGGAGACTGAAGAGAGACTGCTACATTTGGAGGCTGAAGAAAAGGAGAAGCAGCATAAGCATGAACTGGAGGCTGAAGAGAGACTGCTACATTTGGAGGCTGAAGAAAAGTAGAAGCAGCGTCAGCATGAACTGGAGACTGAAGCGAGACTGCTACATTTGGAGGCTGAAGGAAAAGGAGAAGCAGCATAAGCATGAACTGGAGGCTGAAGAGAGACTGCTACATTTGGAGGCTGAAGAAAAGGAGAAGCAGTGTCAGCATGAACTGGAGGCCATAACATTTGGAGATCGAAGAAAATGAGAGACTGCAGTGATTGGAGGTTTAAGAAACAGAGAAGCAGCAAAAACATGAGAGGGAGATGTTGACTCTTCATCAGGGTCATGGAGGTAATGGGGAAGGGAATAACTGGACACAAGAAGCAATAAAGGTCAGTAAATTAGAAGCAATAAAGGTCAGTAAATATCTTCCACAATTTGCAGAGGCAGATAACTTTCAGTTTTATTAATATATTTGAAAGAGTATGTAAACAATATAATGTTGACCAAGAGGTCTGGGTACTGTTCCTGACCACCTTACACCATGGTAAAGCTGTAACTGCTCTTTCTAAATTGTCTGATACTGACTGTTTAAAGTATGATAGAGTAAAACAATATTGATTGAACTGTTATAAGTTAAAACATGAAGTTTACAGAAAAAGGTTTCATGAACAAAGATGCAAGGCAAATAAAAGTGTATGTTATTATATTGCTGAGTTAAGTGCTTACTTTCACAGGGGGTGGGTGATTGTGTGCCAGGTTGCCACTTTTGGAAGGCTGGCAGACCATTCATTGAGGGAACAAGCCCTTAATACTTTCCCTGAGGACATGGGAATTTGGTTGGCAGACTGACAGTATACCTCTGCAGATAAGATAGGGGAGAAAAGGGGATCTCTACTTAGCAAGCAGGGCATCACTGCACAAAATGGGGATACCCAGTGTTGCATATGGATATAAGGGAACTCATGATGGGCAGCCTAAACCACATCAACAGAGTCTACCAGTAACAGGGGAAGCCACTAGTTCAGGTACATGGCCAGGATTAGGGGTTAGATGTTTTAAATGAAACTAGTGGGACCACGTACCATACAAATTTCCACTGAAGCAAGGTGAGGAACAAAGGTGAGGGTGCCAGTAAGTGGGAATAACAGCATGCCAGTAGTAAATTGTTTGAAGACAACAGGGGTACCAAACTATCACTGGAGTTTATATCCTATCTTAGTGGATGGAAGACAGTCCACTGCTAATGACATAACTCTTGTGAGGCCTGCAGTGGTTAAAGAGGAACAGTACTTACTTGGACAGTACACTCCAGTCAGAGCTTTAGGAGGAATCCCATTCCAAATATCTTTGGCCAGGGTTCATCTTGACTGGGAGGGTGGAAAAGGAAGTAAGCTGGTAGCTGTGTTTGATGATATTCCTGCAGAGGTCTTGATAGTAAAAGATTTTGATAATGCAGTACCTTGTGTGCATGCAGTTACATGCAGTCGGGCTTGGAGACAAACATGTACAGTACATAGATATAAAATGTTTACACACCCCTGTTAAAATGCCAGGATTTTGTGATATAAAAATGAGACCACAATAAATCATTTCAAAACTTTCCCCACCTTTAATGTAACCTATAACCTGTACAATTCAATTGAAAAACAAACAAATCTGTAAGGGGAAAAATATAAAAAATAAAAAACATACAATATGCTGGTTGCATAAGTGTGCACACCCTTAAAGTAATACTTTGTTGTGTGTGCACACCCTTAAAGTAATAATTTGTTGAAGCATTTTTTTTTTATTTAATTACAGAATTCAGTCTTCTTGGGTACACACCTGCCATTTAAAGAAACTCTGATTAACCCCAAATAAAGTTTGGGCTGTCCTAGTAGGAATTTCCTGACATTTACTCAGTTGCCTGCTACAACAAAAGCCATGGTTTGTAGAGAGCTTACAAAGCATCAAAAGGATCCGATTGTTGAAAGGTATCAATCAAGAGAAGGGTACAAAAAAAATGGCCCCAGCATTGGCTATACCATGGAACACAGTGAAGACAGTCATCAAAAAGTGGAGAAAATATAGGACAATAGTGACATTGCAAAGAACTGGACATTCCCCAAAATTGATGAAGAGACAAGACAAAAACTGGTCAGAGAGGTTGCCAAAAGATGTACAGCAACACTGAATGAGGTGCAGGAATTTCTGGCAAGTACTGGTTGTGTACTACATGTGACAGAAATCTCCTGTATTCTCCATAAGTCTGGACTATGGGATAGGGTTGCAAGATGGAAGCATTTTCTTACACAGAAAAGCATCCAGGCCTGACTAAAATTTGCAAAATAATACATCAAGTCTCCCAAAAGCATGTGGGAAAATGTGTTATGGTCTGATGAGACCAAGGTTGAACTTTTTGGCCACAATTCCAAACGGTACGTTTGGCACAAAAACAATACTTTGCATCACAAAAAGAACACCATCCCCATGGTGAAGCATGGTGATGGCAGTACCATGGTTTAGAGTTGCTTTTCTTCAGCCAGAACTGTGGCTTTAGTCAAGGTGGAGGAAATTGTGAACAGTTCCAAATACCAGTCACTTTTGGCCCAAAACCTTCAGGCGTCTGCTAGAAAGCTGAAGATGAAGAGGAATTTCACCTTTCAACATAACAATGACCCCAAGCATACATCCAAATCAACAAAAGAATGGCTTCACCAGAAGAAAATTAATGTTTTGGAATGGCCCAGATAGATCCCAGACCTAAATCCAATAGAAAATCTGTGGGGTGACCTGAAGAGGGCTGTGCACAAGAGATGCCCTTGCAATCTGACAGATTTGGAGTGCTTTCGCAAGAACAGTGGGCAAATATTGCCAAGTCAAGATGTGCCATGCTGATAGACTCCTACCCAAGAAGACTGAATGCTGTAATTAAATCAAAAGGTGCTTCAACAAAGTATTACTTTAAGGGTGTGCACAAACAACAATGTATTAGCTTAAGGGTGTGAACACTTATGCAGCCAGCGTATTGCATGTTTTTTATTTTTTATATTTTTTCCCCTAACAGATTTGTTTTTCAGTTGAATTGTACAGGTTATAGGTCACATTAAATGTGGGAAAAGTTTTGAAATGATTTTTTTGTAGTCTCTTTTTTATATGTTTTTTTTTATTTTATTATATTTTTTTCCCCTAACAGATTTGTTTTTCAATTGAATTGTACAGGTTATAGGTCACGTTAAAGATTGGAAAAGTTTTGAAATGATTTATTGTAGTCTTGTTTTTTTTTATCACACAAACCGGCATTTTAACAAAGGTATGTAAACTTTTTATATCCACTGTTAGGTCTGGTAGACTGGGGAGACCCAGAAATACCCCACACCTTAAGCTGGAGCTGGTGATGTGACTATTTCAGGGAGGGAGCAACCTTGTATCAGTGAACCTGAAAGTGAGACACAGCTGCTGATAGGTACTGATGTTCCCATGGACAATGTGACTGCAAGGACAGAGGTGAGTGGTAGTACCCAGGTTGACAGTGAGGCACCACTGTCAGAAGATACTAGGCTTCCTGTGGAAGGGGAGTTTGGAGGGGTCACAAAAGTAGAGTTGAGACAGGCTCAGCTTTTTGACCCTACCTTATGAAACTTGAGGGAGGTAGCTAAGGAGACATTTGAAGCTCAAGGAAAAGGGGAGTCTGTATACTGGAACAAAGAGTTGCTGTATAGAAAGTGGACCCCTGAGGGAGGGCTAGATGGTGAGGAAATACAGCAGTTGGTAATGCCCAGAGCATACCATCTAGCACCTCTAGACATAGCCCATGACATTCCTTTTGCAGGTCATATGAGCTTGAAGCATACCAAGGGATGTATTATGCAGAATTTGTATTGGCCTGGGATTGCAAAGGATGTAACAAGGTACTGCAGAACCTGTGAGCAGTGCCAAAAGGAAGGTAAGGCATAGGAAAGGGCCAAAGCTCCATTGATGCCTTTGCCTGTAATTGAGGAACCATTTCAGAGGGTAACTATGGATATTGTGAGGCATTTCAGTACCCCAAGTTCCACAGGGAAGAAGTATATCCTGGTGGTAATAGATTATGTTACTAGATACCCTGAGGCAGTGGCTCTGTCCTCCATCGAGGCAGAGAATGTGGCAAATGCATTGTTAGGGATTTTCAGCAGTGTAGAATTCCCAAGAGAAATGCTAACTGACACAGGCCTGCTGACTTGCCTGTGGAAGCATTGTGTTGTGAAGCACCTAAAGACTATCCCCTACCATCCCCAGACTAATGGTCTTGTGGAGAGATTAAACTTTACACTAAATACCATTCTATGGGAATTTACAGTCCAGTTTAAGAAACAGTGGGGCAAATATTTGCTCCATCTATCATTTGTATACAGAGAGGTATCCCAGGAATCCATAGGTTTTTCACCTTTTGAGTTGCTGTATGGGCATAGGGTGAGGGGGCCTTCAGATCTGATTTGTGATGACTGGGAGTGTGAGTGTGAATCCCACAAGGAATCTGTTGTGGCATATGTTACAAACCTCAGAACAAGACTTAGGAAGCTTGTGGGCTTGGCCCAGGAGAACCTGGCCAGAGCCCAACAGCAGAAAAAGGTCTGGTATGACAGGAATGCTTGAGCCCAAGAGTATGCTGTCAGACAGCAGGTTATGCTGCTCATTCCTGTCAGACACAGTAAGCTGCAGGCAGCTTAGAAGAAATGCTTCAAAGTGATAAGGAAGGTCAGTAATATTAATTATATGGTAAACTTGATAGGCAGGAGATAGGGGCACAAATTGTACCATGTTAACATGATGAAGCCTCAGCATGTTAGGAAGGTCCTGAATAACTGCAAAGGGCAGGGTTGACCATTAAGCCCAGTAAGTGTCAAGTGGGTATGGCTGAGGTCTTTTACCTGGGACATAGATTGGGGAATGGTAAGATTAGGCAGAACCTGCCAAAGTAGAAGCTATTCAGGCATGGCCTGCTCCTGTTATCAAAAAGCAGGTGAGGGCATTCTTGGGACAGTGGGGTACTATAGAAAGTTATATTATAGTACAATAGCTGCTCCCCTCAATGACTTGAAAAGGAGAAATGGGCCAGATAAGGTACTGTGGACCCCAGCTTGCGAGCAGGCATTCCAAAAGCTTAAAGGGGCTTTGTGAGGACCCCTTGTGTTAGCCAGTCCAGGTTACATCAATACTGAGGCAAATGGACTCACAAGACAGGGTATAGGTTAATATGTTCTCAGACAGGCCCATTTGTCTCAAGTGACATTTTACCAGGGTCACTGGAAAAACTAGCTTGGGTCTTCAAAGGGGGGAGAGATGTGACAATGTGAGGTACTGTCATCTGTACCAGGTAGAATAGGGCAGTGCATGTATAACATGTGCTGGCATATTTGGTGGAGGTTTGTAAATAATTTTCTGTCATTTGACTATCACACTGACGTTTACAGATATTTATGTTAAAAAATGTATTAGTGCTATTTTAAATGATTAAATGTTTATGTTTAAACAAACAATTCTATATTTTTTTAATATTCCAACAGCTCTTAGAAAAGCTCTGAATGTGTACTGTGCCAGAGTCATGTGATCAAATGTGATGTCATTCTACAGCCAGCACTGAGGGGTTGGAACTCGCAGATCAGCTTGTTTTGTCTTGTTTTCTTTGGAACCTGACATAAAAAAATCTCTGTCAGTTATCGCAATCATTTCAGTTGTGTTCTGTAATTGGGAAGAACACCATTTTACCTTGTGGAAGTAAGGAGCTCAGCATTTAATCTTGCCTTGCTGTAGTAATTAAGTTGGATAGGGAACAGTTCTTCTTTAGGCAGTCATGAATTACAATGAGATTAGCTAAGTATTATTTTTATGCATCTGCTTGAATCTGTCCAACTATGTTATTTTTATTTCTCCTCTGTTTGAAACTCTGATGTTTATTGCACTTAAATATTTAATATTCTCATGTTTTCTATTTTATTATTATTAAATATGTTTATACATTTTATTGTGGCTGGTCTTTTAGAGATTACTTTTAACATCTTGAGAGTACTTGTGCTTATTCTAGTGATACCTTGGCCACTCAAAAAACATTGCTGCTTGGGTTACACTCTACCATTTATGTTATTATTGATTTTACTCAGTATTATCGTTACCCTTGTAAGAGCCTGACGATAACTGGCTGGTGGCAGCATCATTACCTTATTGTCTGGGCATAAGGGGGCACAGCTAGTAAATCTGTGCCAGCCTTCCCCAGGAATGTGTGTATGTGAAAATCAAATACCCATGTGTGGGTGTGTTAATCACTTGGAACTACTCTTGGGAAAAACTTTGCTTTATACCGATAGCTGCATTAGAAACTACTGTTTAAATCTATCCCTCTTTTAGTGTCAGTCTCTCACCAGTATCAGTGGTGAGGATTGAGGCTTCTTGATTACTGGCACTGGGTAAATAGGGTCCATCGTACTTGCTTTAATGTAATTTGGTAGTCTGTTCCATGCATCAGACAGTTACTCTGTCAGAGAACCAATTAGTACACTTTTGATTCCTATAGAATATTCTACATAGGTTGTCTGGTGATTCTCTACTACTTTTTGATAAACCCAAACATTGCCAGAGGTAGTTGTCTCTAAATGCCCTATATACCTGAATAAGATCTCCTCTTAGCACTTGGATCATTGGGAAAAGAAGCTAGCCTAGGTACAGAACTAGATCATGGGATAACTGGTCACTGGGATTTCAGTGTTTCATGGGCATATTTTTAGAAAAGGATTCTAAGCAGGGCTTTCCTTAATGACTTCTTTTTGACAATAATGGAAGAGCAGCAGCTAAGGGGTGGGAATGTTTGGTTGCAGTATGGCCAGAATTTAAGGAAGTTGAAGGCAATGTACAATTCTCTCTATTGCAAGTGTAGACATGCAGATACTTGGCTTGGAACTATGACAGATAGGGTACAGGTGATGCTTAGAACTGAACAACATACGGGAGTAAATAGGTTAAAAGCTTGCTTAGCTTTTAATGCTGGCAGATGTAAGTGGCCAGTGTACAGGTTACTGCACCTGTGTTCATTATGTGGTGGCCCATATAGTGGGGTCAGGTGTTGGCAGAATGAAACAGGACAATGGGATTGGAACCTCCTGGTGCTGCAGGATACTGCTAGGGTGGTGCTATCAAGGTGGGTGGGGGGGGGGCAGGACACTAGCCATTTCATTCCCCTATCAGGGTTAAGTTATTTAAGGTGGGTTTGTAGAACTATACCAATAGTGAAGTAGCCCTAGAGCTAATATATGTTTTACTAAGGAGTTTTCTATTTAGCCAGTTGTTTGGGGCTGGGAGTGAGAGAGTGTGTGATTATCTGCGATCTGTTAAAGGCAAAGAGCATACTGTCCAGGCTTTGTTAGATAAAGAAGTGGGTAGGCAGGGTTTTTGGTCTCTTGGTTTTGCCCCTTTATAAACATTTAGGATTTCACTTTTGGGCTTTGTTCCTAAACAGAGGCTCAGGAAATATCAGCTGATCCATCACCTTTCTTTTCCTAAGTTTTTCTCTGTGAATAATCACATAGATAAAAGTGATATTAGAGCTCAATAGACATTGTTAGATGACACAGTCACTGTGAGTCATATTTTCATTGATCCATAGTCGGTTAAGTTAGATAATGAATTCACTTTTCATTTGTTAGCAATCAGGTAGAGCAACTCACTGATATTAGGGATGTGCTTATGGGATAACTTTTATTTTGGTAAGCCTATGTCCATGGGTTTTGTGGTAGTTTACTTAGGTTTTGAGAGGTTTAGAACAGCTTTACAAGGGAAGTGAGAACAAAAGGTACCATATCAGGCATCTATGCACTGTTTAGATTATGAAAGCAAGAAAAATGCTGGGATGAGGCTCCAAAATCCAATACAGAACATAAAATGATGAAAATAGATTCTTCGCAATATTGCCTTTATTCACAAACACAAGAGCTTTCACATAGCTTCTTCAGGTGTATATTAATCAACTAAAGAACACACCTTTATATAAAAGAAACAAGTCACATGTTCACATATCAATTATATTAAAGGTGCAAAGCTATCTTAAAAAATATGTACAAATAAATACATTCATGTTAAAAAATAATAATAAATATAAAATATTTAATTATATCTACTTCATAGTGATATATATAGAAATGTAAATATATAAAAAATGTTTATATAAAATCATCTTTTCAGACCTCTGGTACAAAGTATGGGCTTCATAGGTATACATTCATTGAGACCATGTCCTATATTAGATCTCAGCATCACTATCCATCTTGCTTCTATTTCTTCAGACCTGAGTCTAATATCCCCCCCTCTATTACTCTCAAAGGACTTGGATAGCACCTTAAATTGAAATTTATGAAATTCACCCATGCTTTTAACATGCTTAGCCAGTGCATTAATCTTGGATCCTTTCTTAATATGATAAGCATGTTCCCTTATTCTCTCTCTTAGGGTGCGATCTGTTTTGACCACATAAAAATGTTGACAAATGATACAGTGGGCAAGATAGACAACATGTGAACTTGCACATGTAGCATTGACTCTAATGTCATAGAACTTTCCTGTATCTGGATGCTTAAATGACAAAAATGTATCTATAAAACTGCATTGTCCACATTTACCACAGGGTTTAGTACCAGGCGTCAATTTATCACCTGCAACTTCTTTAACTCCACAAAGTCTTCTCTGTAAATTCTTTTTATTCCTAAAAGTAAACTGGGGCTTCAAACCTACTAGGCTAGAGATGTTAGGTTCAGTCATTAATACCTCCCAGTGCTTATTAATAATGTCAGTATACATACTGACATCTCTTGTATAAGGAATACATACTTTTAACCTATTATTTTTCAAAAATGTTTGTTTAGGAGTAGGTCTTGAAAAATAAGGTTTGGCTCTAGTAAGTCTTAACTGTCTAACCACTTCCTCATTCTTAGTCACCATGCCATATTGATAGCCTCTCTCCTTTAGCTCTGTGGTAGTAATATGCATCTGTCTCTCATACTCATGGGCTCCAACACTTAGCCTGGAGGCTCTATAAAACTGATTTTGAGCAACATTATTGAAGACATATTGTGGGTGCATACTGTCCCTGGATAGTAAATTATTTACTCTACATTCCTTCCTAAACATCCTGGTGGTAATCTTACCAACTGAGTCTCTTTCAACAAAAACATCTAGAAAGTTAATTCCTATATCTGAATGATTCAAGGTAAATTTTAAAAATGCAGTAGTCTGATTCAGATAGTCAATAAACTCAGCAAGTTGATCAACAGTGCCTTTCCACAAAATAAAACAATCGTCAACAAATCTTCTGTAAAATAGCACTAGAGAATTATAAGGTCCATTAAATACATGCTCAGTCTCCCAAGTAACCATTACTGCATTGGCGTAGCTATTCGAACATGAGCTACCCATTGCTACACCATTTTTCTGCCAATAAATTTGTCCATTAAAGAGAAAAACATTATTGTATAAAACAATCGCAATTAGCTTCTGTATCAAAACTATTTCATTTGCTTTATATACGCCCACTTTAATTAATAACTCCCTTAAAAAATCTATACCTTGTTCATTAGGTATAACAGTGAATAAAGAGACTACATCAAGGGTAACAAATATAATTTCATCTTCAATAGTTCCATATTTAGTAAATTCATATAAATTATGTAAGAAATGCTCAGTGTCCCTAAGAACATGGTGTAACATGTCCAAAACAGGTCTCAACTTCTTCTCAACATAGATGGAGATGGCCTCAGTACACCACCCTCTGCCTGAGACTATAGGTCTCATAGGTGGTCTTATATTATTCTTGTGTAGTTTGGGTAGCCCTTGAATAATTGGTATAGTGGGTTTAGAAACCAAAAAGTAAGTAGTTAATTCATCACTTATTAAGCCTGTGAATTGCATAGACCTTATTTCATTATTAACTGTTTCAATCATTTTGCAAACATATGTTGTGTCAATTTTTACATAAAAAATGCTCTCATTCAACATTTCATGCATTAACATTTCATATTCATACCTGTCTAAAAGCACTATCTGCATTAGAGTCAATGCTACATGTGCAAGTTCACATGTTGTCTATCTTGCCCACTGTATCATTTGTCAAAATTTTTATGTGGGCAAAACAGATCTAAGATAGAGAATAAGGGAACATGCTTATCATATTAAGAAAGGATCCAAGATTAATGCACTGGCTAAGCAAATTTCAATTTAAGGTGCTATCTAAGTCCTTTGAGAGTAATAGAGGGGGGATATTAGACTCAGGACTGAAGAAATAGAAGCAAGATGGATAGTGATGCTGAGATCTAATATAGGACATGGTCTCAATGAATGTATACCTATGAAGCCCATACTTTGTACCAGAGGTCTGAAAAGATGATTTTATATAAACATTTTTTATATATTTACATTTCTATATATATCACTATGAAGTAGATATAATTAAATATTTTATATTTATTATTATTTTTTAACATGAATGTATTTATTTGTACATATTTTTTAAGATAGCTTTGCACCTTTAATATAATTGATATGTGAACATGTGACTTGTTTCTTTTATATAAAGGTGTGTTCTTTAGTTGATTAATATACACCTGAAGAAGCTATGTGAAAGCGCTTGTGTTTGTGAATAAAGGCAATATTGCGAAGAATCTATTTTCATCAATTTATGTTCTGTATTGGATTTTGGAGCCTCATCCCAGCATTTTTCTTGCTTTCAAGTTATTCATATTCAGTGTTGGGACATTTAGTGTTTTGGGGCATTTTTGACTTTTGCTTTTTCCTGTTTCGAGCCCATTTACGCTAATAATATGGCTGATGTTAAAGAGGAAGTAGAATTGGACTACAATCCTGAAAGTCAACCTCATGCTGATGGCAACGTTGACTTTTTTCTATCTAAAGTGAGAGATGTAGACAATCCGTTGATGAAAAAAAGTTTGAAGGTAACAGGTGAAGACGATGCTGATGTGGACTTTTTAACACTTAGGTCTGACTTGTTAGACCTTGAAAGAATTCTATGCAAGTTGGCGAGAACGCAATACCAAAGGTTTCACCTTGAGGTATGTCTAGAAGAAAAATTGATACCGCGTGGTCTTAGACTTTTAAAAATGCCAGCGGAAATAGACTGTGATACTATTTTATTAACTGAATGGCAGAAATTGAATATTGCCACCAGTTTCAATTATATTAAACTTCTTTTATCAGCAGCTGAAAGACGCAAATTAAATTTGTTAAATAGCATCACCGATAAATATTCATGTTTGAATAGTGTCTATGCTGGTGATTTTTTTTTACTAAATTATTAGCAGACACGATCAACAATGTTGACACTTATAAGCAGAAACTATTACAGATTAAACTTAAAAAGTTACAAAGAGACCGCACTGATTTTTCATTGGGCCACATCTTCACGTGGCCACGTGAACCTATAGTATTCAATGATAGACCAAGAGTGTTTGAAGCCCAACAGCATACTGAAGTGACTATACAGCGTAATGAAGAAGATTCAAGCAAGAACTTGACTGGCTCTAATAGAGCTATTAGCAGTGACCTTCGCATTACTAACATTGAGGACACAGGTTCCTACATAGAGGCGAACAATCAATCTACAGTTAACTCATCCAGCTCGAGTGCTCCTACTTCAGGGGCAAGAAAGAAAGTTTTTCAGACTGTAGCCCAAGTACACAGAACTGGTGATTGTGCCTCTCCCACCTTATCCCATTCGGCGTCTGCAACGCATTCTAACACAGGAAATTATCCATTAAATTTTCCGTTACCAGTGAGAGACCTCTCCCTGGGAAGAACAGAAGGGCAGAGGAACAAGAATTTACCTCGAGGAAGAAGCAATACGAGGAACAAAAGAAAACATGAAGAAGAGACGAACAACACCTATACAATCAAGAAAGCATTCCAGAAAGTAAGACTTTAGTCATGAATCTGTCGAAACATTGTTTAACTGATGTTGAAATGAAAGTTTTAATGAAAGGTTTGTCTTTTATACCTACAACTGATATGAACATAACAGATATTATTTTTGATCTAAAAATGTTCACTAGAAATTTAACTTTAAAAGTCATGTTTCAACACACACAGAATGAACAAGAATTTATTTTTAAAAGACCTAGTGCTTTCATTCCTAAACCAAATATACTAATCAATGCTTTTGAACAAATGTGTGTGACAGATATTTATAATACTTATAACAACAAAAAATATAAAAATAAGAACTATAATTTGAGTAAAGAAGAATTTGAAGCCCTACATAGACTTGAAAATGACAATGATTTAATAGTTAGACCTGCAGATAAGGGAGGGCAGATAGTGCTTTTAGACAGGTATGAATATGAAATGTTAATGCATGAAATGTTGAATGAGAGCAATTTTTATGTAAAAATTGACACAACATATGTTTGCAAAATGATTGAAACAGTTAATAATGAAATAAGGTCTATGCAATTCACAGGCTTAATAAGTGATGAATTAACTACTTACTTTTTGGTTTCTAAACCCACTATACCAATTATTCAAGGGCTACCCAAACTACACAAGAATAATATAAGACCACCTATGAGACCTATAGTCTCAGGCAGAGGGTGGTGTACTGAGGCCATCTCCATCTATGTTGAGAAGAAGTTGAGACCTGTTTTGGACATGTTACACCAAGTTCTTCGGGACACTGAGCATTTCTTACATGATTTATATGAATTTACTAAATATGGAACTATTGAAGATGAAATTATATTTGTTACCCTTGATGTAGTCTCTTTATTCACTGTTATACCTAATGAACAAGGTATAGACTTTTTAAGGGAGTTATTAATTAAAGTGGGCATATATAAAGCAAATGAAATAGTTTTGATACAGAAGCTAATTGCGATTGTTTTATACAATAATGTTTTTCTCTTTAATGGACAAATTTATTGGCAGAAAAATGGTGTAGCAATGGGTAGCTCATGTTCGAATAGCTACGCCAATGCAGTAATGGTTACTTGGGAGACTGAGCATGTATTTAATGGGCCTTATAATTCTCTAGTGCTATTTTACAGAAGATTTGTTGATGATTGTTTTATTTTGTGGAAAGGCACTGTTGATCAACTTGCTGAGTTTATTGACTATCTGGATCAGACTACTGCATTTTTAAAATTTACCTTGAATCATTCAGATATAGGAAATAACTTTCTAGATGTTTTTGTTGAAAGAGACTCAGTTGGTAAGATTACCACCAGGATGTTTAGGAAGGAATGTAGAGTAAATAATTTACTATCCAGGGACAGTATGCACCCACAATATGTCTTCAATAATGTTGCTCAAAATCAGTTTTATAGAGCCTCCAGGCTAAGTGTTGGAGCCCATGAGTATGAGAGACAGATGCATATTACTACCACAGAGCTAAAGGAGAGAGGCTATCAATATAGCATGGTGACTAAGAATGAAGAAGTGGTTAGACAGTTAAGACTTACTAGAGCCAAACCTTATTTTTCAAGACCTACTCCTAAACAAACATTTTAGAAAGATAATAGGTTAAAAGTATGTATTCCTTATACAAGAGATGTCAGTATGTATACTGACATTATTAATAAGCACTGGGAGGTATTAATGACTGAACCTAACATCTCTAGCCTAGTAGGTTTGAAGCCCCAGTTTACTTTTAGGAATAAAAAGAATTTACAGAGAAGACTTTGTGGAGTTAAAGAAGTTGCAGGTAATAAATTGACGCCTGGTACTAAACCCTGTGGTAAATGTGGACAATGCAGTTTTATAGATACATCTTTGTCATTTAAGCATCCAGATACAGGAAAGTTCTATGACATTAGAGTCAATGCTACATGTGCAAGTTCACATGTTGTATATCTTGCCCACTGTATCATTTGTCAAAATTTTTATGTGGGCAAAACAGATCGCATCCTAAGAGAGAGAATAAGGGAACATGCTTATCATATTAAGAAAGGATCCAAGATTAATGCACTGGCTAAGCATGTTAAAAGCATGGGTGAATTTCATAAATTTCAATTTAAGGTGCTATCCAAGTCCTTTGAGAGTAATAGAGGGGGGGATATTAGACTCAAGACTGAAGAAATAGAAGCAAGATGGATAGTGATGCTGAGATCTAATATAGGACATGGTCTCAATGAATGTATACCTATGAAGCCCATACTTTGTACCAGAGGTCTGAAAAGATGATTTTATATAAACATTTTTTATATATTTACATTTCTATATATATATCACTATGAAGTAGATATAATTAAATATTTTATATTTATTATTATTTTTTAACATGAATGTATTTATTTGTACATATTTTTTAAGAGAGCTTTGCACCTTTAATATAATTGATATGTGAACATGTGACTTGTTTCTTTTATATAAAGGTGTGTTCTTTAGTTGATTAATATACACCTGAAGAAGCTATGTGAAAGCGCTTGTGTTTGTGAATAAAGGCAATATTGCGAAGAATCTATTTTCATCAATTTATGTTCTGTATTGGATTTTGGAGCCTCATCCCAGCATTTTTCTTGCTTTCAAGTTATTCATATTCAGTGTTGGGACATTTAGTGTTTTGGGGCATTTTTGACTTTTGCTTTTTCCTGTTTCGAGCCCATTTACGCTAATAATATGGCTGATGTTAAAGAGGAAGTAGAATTGGACTACAATCCTGAAAGTCAACCTCATGCTGATGGCAACGTTGACTCTTTTCTATCTAAAGTGAGAGATGTAGACAATCCGTTGATGAAAAAAAGTTTGAAGGTTACAGGTGAAGACGATGCTGATGTGGACTTTTTAACACTTAGGTCTGACTTGTTAGACCTTGAAAGAATTCTATGCAAGTTGGCGAGAACGCAATACCAAAGGTTTCACCTTGAGGTATGTCTAGAAGAAAAATTGATACCGCGTGGTCTTAGACTTTTAAAAATGCCAGCGGAAATAGACTGTGATACTATTTTATTAACTGAATGGCAGAAATTGAATATTGCCACCAGTTTCAATTATATTAAACTTCTTTTATCAGCAGCTGAAAGACGCAAATTAAATTTGTTAAATAGCATCACCGATAAATATTCATGTTTAATATAATTGATATGTGAACATGTGACTTGTTTCTTTTATATAAAGGTGTGTTCTTTAGTTGATTAATATACACCTGAAGAAGCTATGTGAAAGCACTTGTGTTTGTGAATAAAGGCAATATTGCGAAGAATCTATTTTCATCATTTAATGTTCTGTATTGGATTTTGGAGCCTCATCCCAGCATTTTTCTTGCTTTCAAGTTATTCATATTCAATGTTGGGGCATTTAGTGTTTTTGGGCATTTTTGACTTTTACTATTTAGATTATGTTCATTTTGTTGGTGAGAGCAAAGAAGGGGTACAAGAACATTCTAGGCTAAGTCAAAAGCTAGGATCAAAGTGGTGATTGAGTTATTATTTTTTTTTAATTTTGTGGGCAGTGTGATTGGACCAAGGACAACATTTAATAAGTCATTAACCGATCTCTTAAGAGGTATCAAGAAAAAACATCACAGAGTTCAGGTTACTAAGAGAAATATGGAAGAGTTGCTAATTTGGAGTGAATTCCTCATGCATTTCAACGGCACAGTAATATGGCAGGATGAGTGGGTCGCCACCTGTGAGGGGAAAACAAGAATACTTTTAGTCAGGAAGAAGTAACCTGGATAGTTCTTACAATTTTCAGAACTCCTGCAGCATCACAAACGTGCTCATGACTCTAATTAAGCTGCTTTAAGCTGGTCCTCATAACAAGGGCTTGTCATCATCTGGTTACTGATATCAGATGGCCCTAGGGATGATGGCTTATGTTAAAGGTAAATGCTTTATGACAGCTTGTCCACAGGATTGGTCATTAAGGAAAAGGAAGGGCATTACATTTCTGAAGATAATGTCTATTTCCACAGCTATGGTGGTGTGGTAAGATGACTTGCACACATTTTCATTTAGATTATAAAGCTGTAGTGCGGGTTTTGTAAAAGAAGGTCTGTGATATGGTTCAGCTTTTGTTGAGAAAGTTGGTTTTACATTTCCTCAAAATTAATTTGTCTTTTTTCTATCCAAGGACGTTTGAATGTATAGGCTGTTTGTCTTGCTTTCAGTTTTATAACTTTCAAGCTATAGCTGCAGGGGCCAAAGAACTACGGTCAGCTGTATTGGTGATGTGGGAGGTGAGCATGGTGGTTAATTCAGCAGTCATGGGCTAGGTCAATGAGGAAGTCTTACAGTGCAGCTTTAAGTGTTTTGTGAAGTGATATGGATGAGTTACCTTTCATGGATAAGTTATAATCAGAGATAGGTTAGGAGTGAGATATGTGGTGCACAGATTGGTGAGTCACTTAAAAAGGCCATTGTGGTCGTTTGCCTAGTAAACATTTATGAACCTATTAACTGAAATATATCTGTGTTAACAGCATTAAGTGCTACTGCCAGGTTTGCAGGACGTTTAGTCTGAGAATGTTGATGGGAACGGGTGAGGAGTGTACCAGTTGTTAGTCAAATGCCTACTGGTGGACAGTTATTGAAGATTGTGTTGAAGGGTTTTATTGAGGTTTCGCCCATAGCTGAATTATATGTGCTGAAGGCTAATTCCTCATTTTTGTTATGTATAAAGGTACATTTAGAATAAGTAAATTGTTGGTAAGACTGATACAGTCAAATCTGTGTATGACAGATTAGTTTTGTGATGGTGGGGAAGAATCAGCAGGTTGTATTAAAAATAAAAATGAGACTTTGTTATGTCCAATGAGATAGGCTTGTTCTTGGGGAAGTTGGCTTTATATATTTATATTTGTAGAAAAAGGTTTATTTTTTTCATTTTGTGGACAGAAGACCTGTTAAGTGGTTTCCTTTCAGTGCAGTTTAAAAAAGACCTTGAGGTGCCAGGGTATTGTTGTGGGTAAGCAATACTCTCATTTGTTTCATATAGGTAGGGCTTTGGTTCGTATGTTCATAAGTTCATAGGTGTTTACTAGTCTAATGACCACAAGGGTCTTTTTAAGCCTAGCCGTGCATCCCAAATCTCTGACTAGTTCTGGTACCCTTGATAAGTGAAAGCTGGGGCTTGGCAGATAAAACATTTACAAGCCGTGGCTTGAGAGATGAACCATTTATAGGCTGATTGCATCCATTAGAGACATAATCAGCCTTCCAGATGTGACTTATGAAGAAAAGTCCATTGAGTGTATCAAAAGCAAAAGTGAGTGGACATCCAAGACTTTTTGATTTTATGGTTTGCTTGGCATTGCTAAGTTTATTGTTGAGGTTGCAATTGCTTTGCTTTGCGTCTCTGGCATATGCAAGTCTTAATCTTGGGATGTTCTTATACATTTTGGGCAATGGGGTGAACTGCGGTAAGACCTAGAGGAACTTTGTTGTGTCTAGATTTATCTAAATTGCACATGACCTGGATGCTGTGGAGTTAGCAGTCACCAGCCATGGAAGAATTGAAAGCTGTTGGAATCAAAGCTTTTTTTGATGCACTTCGGGACTGACAATTTAGGTAAGGCACCTACGTGCAAATTGTTGCTGTTGGTAATCAGGGATCTGTTGTTATAGCAGGTATTTTCAGAAACATTGTAGTCTGGTCAGTTATTACTCTTAGACTTGTTTGGAGAGAGGTGATAAAGTTTGCAGCTTTAGAAACTGCTAAGAAATGTATTAACCACACGGTATCTAGGATTGCCACTTCATCACGTTTTTAGTGCTTAAGCACTGGGACTTTGCAGACAGAGATCTGCTTTGGCACATGGCAGAAGGTATTCAGTTAAATGATATTGGTTTGGATTAATTTAATGTTCCTATTTCTTTATTAATTAAAGATTTAGTGGTGGAGATACCTACCCTACGTGGGGGGGGGGGGGGGTCTATAGAACTAGGAGCCCAGAAGTAAAAAAAAAAAGGGGCACAGTAGGGCCAGATTAACAAGGGCAGCTGTAGACCCACACATCTGAAATATGTTCTGGGGGTCTCTACTCTCCGTTTAGTTTGAAATCATGTGTTATTATCACACCAGATAAGTAGGCCTATTATACTTTTCACTTCCCAGCCCTTTAGACATCTCATCTAGCACTGTGAAGCAGGAGGCCAAGTAGACAGCCTGTTTGCAATTTATGGATGGCTTTTGGTACAAAAGAAAATCCACCCTCCCTTTTCCCATTCTTGAGAAGTTAGTTCTGATGCTATGAATGAACAGTGCAGAACACTGATCCTGGGGATATACTGCCTTATTTAGATGAGTGAGCAGACTAAATATGCATGTGAGAATAAGTTATCTTTAAACACTGTCAGTTTATTAATTCTGCATTTATTAATTCTGCAATCTTATATGAGATCTTACTGCATTTTTGTTGCATTTAAATAAAGGTTATGCCATGATGTTTGGTATGGCTAATACATATTTTGGTCACTAGTCAGTTTTGATGAAATTATTTTGTTTGGGCAGGGGTTCATGAACAAAAAAAATGTTTGCCTGGGCAGACTTTTTTGTATATGAATTTCTGCCCTGAAGGTTATTGTCAGTTAAATATGTGCAGAGAATGTTAGCAGGTTACATGTATGTTATACAGGAAAGAGGGATTGAGGGAATTTGTGAAGAGGAAGTGAGGTAGCTTAGAATCAGTATTTTTACTGAGATGTGGTGTAATTATTTAAGGATGGAACCCACAGGTTTTAGTTTCTATGGCTCAAGTGTTTTTGTCACCCTCTTACCCACCCAGTTGTATAGTGTATCTTGGCAAAGTATTTTTTTTTTGGGGGGGGGGGGGTTGTTTCTGAATGATTTGTAGAAAATAAATCTCCCCCATCCTTTTCCCTTCTTGGACAGCTACACTTAGTTGTAGGAGTGAGAGGTGCAGGGCACTGTACCTGGGGATATAGTGCTCCGGTTTGGATAACAGTAAATAAACTAGAACATTGATAGTGAAGTGATGAGTGGGTATTGAATGCTTACCAGCATGTTGTTTTATTAATTTTACACTATGTGAAATTTTATTGCATTTGTTGTTGAATTCAGATAAAAATAATGCCATGTTGATGTTTTGTCAGGCCAATTAATAGATTTGTCATGTCAGTTTTGGTTTGGTTATTGTGTCTGGGCAGAAGATCATGGACAAATAAGTTTTGGACATCTTTTGATGCTTTGTTATTAATACAAGATGCTAAATCTGCAACATTATTCTCAAACCTGATGGGATCATATCGATGCACGGATATTATCAGTACAAGTGTTTATGACATTTGCTTATGTTTATCTTTTGTGTGTTTTACTAGTTTAGTTTCTTACTGCAGATTTCTTGTTATATTGGTCCTGAAGTCTAACTTTTTAATGGATAATCTGGAAAATTTACAATTCTCCAGGCTCTAGAAATGTTGTTCTTAATACCACTAAAGGCATCATATCTCAGGCCTGACTCCTCAGCTGACATATCTAGCAATCAGTGAATTATGTCCAAGTTTATCGTTTTATTTTACTACTCCTCTGCATTATCATCAACAATATTCTTCTAGCATTTTTTTGTGCTACAAAAAGATAATGGCATGGAAGGAATAAAATTAATAATTGGAGATGTGAGAAGATAGCCAATCTTCCATTATTGTCTAACATTCAAGTGCATTCTGAATCAGAATAGTGATTACAATGAGCATGTTTCTCCTAGGAGTAAATAGCTTGGCTAAATATCCCCAAAAATGGCAGTTATTTGGACTCATTACATAATAATTAATCCTTCTTTTATAGGAGAATTAATGAAGTTTTCTAAGAAGCAAATGAGAAAACTGGAGCCTAAAGCTCTCAATAAGTCAAAATAATTAACAAGGTACCTTTGGTGTTTAAGGTGTTTGTCTCTCTTAGCCCTTGGTAATGTGATGGCATTAACCATATATTGCACTTCCAATGTGTTATTTCACACTACTAATGTATCATTACTCTTAGAGCTTTAAACTCCTTAGGTGAAACATCAACAGCTAGTCATAAATGTTTTTGCACAGTTATGGACAGAAAAAATATCACTGCATAAATTGTTTCTTGACAGCAACTCATAAAAAAAAGAATCGTTTTGAGTAATTAATGTGATTAGTGCAGGTTTGATTTTACTTTCTATTTAAAAAGAACATACTTTGAATTTTAATCAGTAGAGATTATTTCTACATTTGTGTGGAATAACAAACTTAAATATGTAGGACTATAATACCGTAATCATCTATTTTTTTCTGTGTCTCTATCTCCCTCTCTGAATGTCTTTCTCTCTCTCTCTCATTCACACACACACACACACACACACACACACACACACACACACACACACACACACACACACACACACACACATGCACACAGACATACATACACTCCAACATATATAAATGTTATTGTATAAATCAGAAGCTTTGGGTCAGAAATTCAAACCCAGGAAGTAATAAGAATGTGAAAAAGCAGAAACCTTTTTTTTTTCTGTGTTAAGTTTCCAGTTCAAATCTATTGGATATACTAAAAGTGGTCAATGTTTCATTTCAAGTACTTGCAGAAAAGTGTACTTTTATCTGATCGATAAGTTATGATTCTGAGACCAAATGTATTTTTAAATGTCCCATTCCAAAACTGTAAGCAGAGAGGCAGACTGTTCATACTCCATGTATTCATCTAGCACACAGTACCTGCAAATGCTGTCATTTTTTTTTATGTAAAAGCATTATGCACAGTTGGTATCTGAGTTTGTGCTACGGCACTGAAGATGTAGGGAGATATGACAAACTAATGCAAATTGTGAAAGTGAAGACTTTATGAAACACAACTGTTCTCTGCGCTACATGAAGTAATCAGAAAATGTTACAGCAAGAAAACATTCATTTCTTGTATTTTGAGCTTTAAAGCTCGAGACCAGAATAGGATGACATTTCACTAAGTGAATGTTTCTTCTAGGAAGTGCAATTTTATTATGCCCTTTGTGACTTTGTCCTTTAAAATGGATAGCTGATCCATGTTACAGTATAGCATGGCACCTAGGAACTGAGAAGAGGTGATGTGCCTTCTGTAACACACTTCTATTCTTTGTTTCCATTCTTATCATTGTGGACATGAGTAATTGCTTGAAAAATACCAGCAGATAACAAACATCTTTCTAAACCTTTGTCACATTTTCGTTGTGTTATGGCTACTTTCATGATGACAAAGAGCAGAGAATACTTATGGAAATGAAAGGAAAGCATAGCCTCCTCCAGGGATGGTGGGATACAATGCCCCTTATGTTTTTCTTTCTGTACACATGTTGACACTTTTTCCTGCTGTCATGAATTTTTATGAAGTTGCTATTCAGTTTTCACTGTATTGAAATGCATGTTTCAATCGGGTGCTCTTCATGTAAGTATATTACTCTAGCTGCATACACTTGACTAAGTTGTCTAATTCTCTATCTACTCCACAGACCTTTAATATGCTATTCAGATGCCACAGTGAGCAAACTGAGCATCTTTCTTATAAAAGATCAGCAGTTCTGTTTTGCTATCTAAATGCCATTCATTTCATTAGCTTGGGGTTCTTCATTAATTACTACTGGATGCAGTTACAAATTGTAAAAAGGATTCCAACACTACCAGATAGATTCACAGCAGATGCTAAGTGCATCACTCTACTTACAAAATCTGTACTTAGGCACCATAGCTAAGGCAGATATTCACATCAAACCATGCACCACTTTACAATTATTGTCAATGAAATAATGGTATTATTTCTAGATGAACACTTTTTATGAATGGTGTGGGTTTGTTATTACATTTGATGTTAGGATTAGGTTAATTATTCATTAATATTTTCTTGTGTTGACATGCACATTTCTAGAAGCTGATTTTCATGTAAGTATAACGTACTAACCCGCCACATAACTCATGCACTCAAGTCACTCCACAACAAATACAAATATGACTCTGTCATTATCCATGTTGGAGTGAATGACTTGAGACGTACCTCCCTGGACTACATGAAAATAGACTTGGAAGAGCTCTCGGATCATGTGGCCCAGGCAGGTATGACCCTAGCCCTGAGCAGTATCCTGCCTTCGCCCGGAATGATACCACAATATAAGGACAAAATGATTGACTTCAGCAATTGGCTATGCTTCTGGTGTCATTCAAAGGGGATCTGGTATCTGTCTACCTGGGACGACATGCTCGACAGACCACAATGCTTTGCCAGAGATGGTCTGCACCTGCTGCCCCTGGGATTCAGGTTACTGGCTAAGGCTCTTGCCACCCCTATAGTGCCTTTTTTAGGCAAAGTTCAAAGGACAAAACCACCACCACCGTAACAGGTGCAAGCATTCAAAATCTGAAGGTAATGCTACTCACTGCTAGAAGTCTAAACCTCAAAATGCATTCTCTCGTGGCACTCCTAAAAATGGAGAACATTGATATCTGTGCAGTAAGTGAGACCTGGTTCAAGGCTCCAGAGAGCACCCCTGCAATACCAGGCTACAACTATTACCACACTTTTCGGCCACCAAACCAGGATCGAAACACTAAAGGTGGAGGAGTGTCCATATTCACCAAGGATATAGACACCACCAGGTTAGTTGCCCAACACAATGTGTATGAAATTCTCCAGGTGCAACTAACACTAGCTAAGGCTGCAATCCAAATTGTAGCTTGCTACAGATCCCCCACCATGCCCCAAGATTCTCACTACACCTTTCTAAACATATTGGAAAATATTAATATGCAAACAAACACCCTAATACTGGGTGATTTCAACTACACTGCCATTAATTGGGAAAACTACTTGTGTACCAACACTTTTGCCCAAAGGTTCTTGAAATTCATAAATTCCAATGCCCTGGATCAACTAATCCATAGTCCCAACAGGGGCTCCAATATCCTAGACCTGGTCATTACCAACATGAAAAATCGATGCTCCTCACCTATGGTCACCACCTCATTGGTCAGGTCAGACCATAAGCTAATCACCCTTAACATCCACATCCCACCCCCACCTCCCAGTAAGGAAACCTCCATAAAAAACTTCTCCAAAGCCAACTTCATGTTACTCAAGTCAGAAGTTACAAACTTCATGACACCCATACAGACGAGAACTGAAAGTTTGACTGCTGAGTCCTACACTAAGGCACTGTAAGAGCACATCCACTCATGCATGAATCGCGCCATCCCAAAGAGATCCAAGATGCTCTCCTCCAAAAAAGGAAGACAATCTGGTGGTCCCCTGCCATAAACAAACTTTACAACAAAAGGAAGAAACTGTTGCAGAAAAGAGGAAACTCCCAGGATACAAAAAACTCCCTTACCAGCCTCACTAAGAAGCTGAGATCCCTCATAAAATCCTCCAAAGCTAGTTACGAAAATAAAATTGCCAACGATTCCAAAGACAACAACAAGGCATTCTATAACTATGTCAAGAATCTAAACGGCAATGCTCATATCTGCTCTGAGCTACAACGGAATGACATTAGCTATACTGATTCCAAGGATATTGTCAATATCCTGGCAGATCGATTCAGTGCCGACTTCACCCCCCTCTCACCCCCTCAATACCGGAAGATTGCCAAATTCCAGTAATAATGGCCACACAGTTAAAAAATGCACTCTCCAAAGCTAAGAATACAGCATTCTTGGGACGAGATGACATCCCGGGTTGTGTACTACATGAACTACAAAATGAACTGGCACCTCACCTAAGTGTTATGTTTAATCATACTCTCACCTCAGGCATCGTGCCCACTGAGTGGCGCACAGCTACAGTTATCCCACTCCAAAAGGGGGGATCCACCTTAGATCCAGGGAGCTACCGCCCCATCTGTCTGACAAGCCTGATCTGCAAGGCCATGGAACGTGTTATCATGGAACTTATAAACAAAGTCATTGGCAACATTGAAACACTGAACCCCACCCAGTTTGGGTTCATGAAGGGCTGATCTTGTCTCCTAAACCTGACAAACTTCTTTTAATCAGTCTCCAGAGTCGTGGACGAGGGTAAGACAGTCCACACAACCTATATGGACCTTGCCAAGGCCTTTGACACCATCTCCCACTCTGGAATCATAGATAAACTTACTAAGCTTGGCATTAATCCCTACGTCACTCGATGGGTTGCCAACTGGCTTACTGACAGAACCCACACTGTAAAAATAGCTGACTCCAAATCCATCTCCAGACAAGTGACAAGTGGAGCACCTCAGGGTTCAGTCCTGGGACCTCTCTTGTTTGGCATCTACTTCTCTGAAGTACAGGCCAACACTAAGGGACTCTGGCTAACAAAGTTCTCATAGGTTCATAGGTTCTTAGGTTCATACTAGGCTATCTGCCCTAGGGCATTTATAAGCCTAGCCAGAGTGTGTTTGGCTTTCGCCAACCATTTTAAATTAATTTTGCTATGCCCTTTTTTGAGGTTAGTATACTGTGCCTCTGTCTAACAGTGACATAGAAGTGATACCTGGGGTAAACCTACAATCTCCCATCCACTCATCAAGATTCCTCTTGAAGAGAGTCAATGAGGGACTCTGCCTAACCTGGACTGGGATTTTATTCCAGAGTGAAGGGAGCCTCTGGGTTATGAATCTGTCCCTCCAGCATGTCCTATTTATTTCAGTGCTGAGGTTCAAGTCTCTCGAGCACGTAGCTCGATGGGATTTGGATTTTCTGAGGTGCAGCATGTCCATTAATTTCGGGTTGGACATGGCTTTATACGTCAGGCACAGATCGCCTCTGAGCAGGCAGTATGCCACTGAGTAGAGCTGGAGTTTCTTTAACTGGGCAGCATATGTCATCTGTTTGAGCCCTTTGATCCTCTTGGTGAGGTACTTTTGGGATCTTTCCAGTTGCTGCAGGTGTCTGGTAAGGTACATCCCAAAAGGGGCATTGTACTCAATTATGGGCCTGATGAGGGATGAGTAAAGAGGCACGATGACCTCCCCTGATCTAGATGTGAATCCCTTCATGATTAGGTGGGCTATATAAAATGTTTTTCTAACCACTTTGGTCACGTGGTTATCAAATGAGAGATTGCTATCAACTTGGGTCCCCGGGTCCCTAATTACTTCTTCTGTACTTAATGGATTACCACCTATGTGGTAATTTGTGGGCACTTTGTTTTGCCAAAGGGGATGACTATACACTTTTTGGCATTTAGCTTGAGGCCATGGCTCTGGCACCAGTTGTTTGTTTCTATGAGGCCCTTTTGGAGGATGCTTGTGTTGGCTGGAGAGTCGATTATGGCACCCAGTTTGCAGTCATCTGCAAACTTGGTCAGCCACAGTCCTTCCGTGTTGGCCTGTACCTCAGAGAAATATATACCGAACATGAGAAGTCCCAGGACTGAGCCTTGTGGGACACCACTTGTAACTGGTTTGGAGTCTGACATGGCTCCAGCAATTCTAACCATGTGGGTTCTGTCCTTGAGCCAGTTGCAAACCATCTAGTGACATAGGGGTTTATATTTAAGCTGGTGGGGTATTGTTTTGAAGGCTTTTGTGAGGTCCAGGTAGGCTGTGTGGACCACCTTTCCCTCGTCAATGGCCTTGGTGACTGTTTCAAAGAAATTGACCAGGTTTAAGAGGCAGGATCTGCCCTTAACAAAGCCGAACTGGGTAGGATCCAGTGTCTGTAGGTCCCCAATATCTTTATTTATGAGGTCCATGATGATCCTTTCCATAGCTTTGCAGACCAAGCTAGTCAGGCTTATGGGGCGATAGTTTCCAGGATCCGTTGAGGCACCACCTTTGTGGAGAGGGACCACTGTTGCTGTACGCCACTGTTTGGGTACATATCCTGTAGTAAATGTGAGATTGAACAGTAGTTTTATGTTTGGGTTTAGCTCTTCTTGGAGTTTATGTAGGATGCAGCCTGGGACACCATCTGGTCCCATTGATGCTGTGTTTTTTGCTTTGGAGAGGGCGGCTCTTACCTGAGCATCTGAGATGTCAGGGGGCAGCACTCTGCTGGAATAGATATTTGTCCTTTTGGTGGGGGGGGGGGAGAAGTTTGCACTGAACCTGTCAGCTAGGATGTTGGCAATGTCTGTGGGTTCGGTGTATTTTTTGCCATTTTGGACTAATTCTGTGCATATCTGGGAATTCCCACCCAGGTTCCTAACATAACTAAAGAAAGCCTTGTGATTATCCTTAGTGTCCTGTGCAATTTTTCTCTCGAAGCTGGCCTTAGACGATTTTATGAGTGCCCATAGTTTTTTGCTAATACTGATCAGAGATACCTTCCCTTTTTGGGATTTTGCTCTATCATGTAGTAGCTTCCTCGTTCTATTGTATAGTTTGTTTATGGCTGGGGTCCACCAGACAGGACGTCTGCCTTTGGAGGATCGGGTCTTGGTTTTATTTGGGATTGCATGATCCATGCATTCCTGAAGGTGTTCATAGAATGCGTTTATAAAGGATTCTGAGGTCTGGGCCGTATTTTCCACAGGCCCGGGGGCTTTGAAGGATTCCACCTCGGTTTTGAAGAGTGAAATTTGCTTTAGAGAAGTTTTTCATTGTGGTTTTCTGGGCAGGGGGTGGGGTCGGGATGTGAATATCCAGTGAGATTAGTTTATGGTCTGATCTTACCAGTGAGGGATACACTTCTGGTCTGGACCATAGAGTCCCCATGTTGGTGATGATCAGGTCCAGTATGTTTTCCCCTCTTGTGGGAGTGGTAACAAATTGTTCCATATCATTTCAGTTTATAAATTCTAGGAACCTTTGGGCTAGGGTGTTGGAGCTAGAGTAATGCTCTCAGTCTATGTTTGGGTAGTTGAAGTCGCCCAATATAATGGTGTTTGGAGAGACCTTCATATTTTCCAGTGTTCTCAGGAAGGCCGAGTGGGGTTCCTGGGTTTGGGAGGGTTGTCTGTAGCAGGCTATAAACTGGAAGGCAGTTTTACCCACTGTTAGTTGCACATGGATAGTCTCTGATGCTTTGTGCTGTGCCACCAACCTGGAGGTGTGAGTATCTTTGACGAATATTGATACTCCCCCTCCTTTTGTGGTTGGGTCCAAGTTTTGGGGCCGAAAAGCATGGTATGAGGTATAGCCTGATAGTGCTGGGGTGCTCTCGGGAGCATTGAACCAGGTTTCTTTTACTGCACAGATATCGATGATCTCCATGCTAAGGAGAGTTTTGAGTGCATGCATCTTGAGGTTTAGACTTCTGGCGTTGAGTAGCATTACTCTTAGTTTCTTATCCCTTGTAATACCTATGGAGGTGGGTTTGTCTTTTGAGGACTGCAAACTGGGAGCCATTATTGAATCCCCAAATGATGTGGATACTCTACAAAAGGGCCTTACAGAAACAGATGCTTGGTGCCAGAGCCATGGGTTCAAGCTCAATGCCAAGAAATGTATAGTTATACCCTTTGGGAAAAAAACATGTACCCATGAATTACCACATAGGTGGCAGTACACTAAACATTGAAAGTGTGATTAGAGACTTAGGGACACAGGTGGACAGTGGTCTCACCTTCAATAACCACATTGCCACAACAGTCAGGAAATCCTTCTATGTTGCACACCTCATCACTAAGGGGTTTTCATCCAGAAAAAAGGAGGTCATTGTCCCACTGTACTCATCCCTCATTAGACCCATTATAGAATACAATGCCCCATTTGGTATGTACCTCTCAAGACATCTGCAACAACTAGAAAGGTCACAGAAATACCTCATTAAAAGAATCACAGGCTTAAAGCAGATGCCCTATGCTGACCGCCTTAAAAAACCCCAGCTATACTCTGTCGCATATCGTCTACTCCGAGGCCATCTCTGCTTAACATACAAGGCCATGTCAAACCCAGAGCTGTTGGACATTCTACACTTAAAGAAATCACAATCCCTCAGAGCCACATGCTCCAGGGATCTAAACCTTGTCATCACAATAAACAAAACATGCTGGAGGGATAGGTCCTTGACCCAGAGAGTCCCCAGACTCTGGAATAGACTGCCCATACATGTCAAGCAGAGCGTCTCTTTGGCCCTCTTCAAAAGGAACCTTGATGATTGGGTGGGAGAAAGGAAATTCACCCCGGGGAACACGTCAGTCACCCTGCTAGACAGGGGTCCAGGGAAGTAATTAGTGTGGGAAGAAATAGCCAGGGAATTGTTATGGCTAGGCTTGCATAGGCCCTAGGGCCGATAGCCTAGTACCAACCTATGAACCTATGAACTAACCATAGATACATTCTATTATTGTCTAACATTGAAGGTAACCACTGATTTGTACAATATACATGCAATAGTGTGCAAATGACGCCCAAGAGTGCAAGATATGGTTTACGTGTAACCCATCACCTTTGCTTTAAAAGCCATCCTGTCAGTCTGTCATAAATCCTTGTCACCTGGAAAGTAAGCAGTGTCATATTAGTCATACATATAAATAGATTCTTCTTCCTGAGGTATAAAATGATCTAATTGGGCTACAACAATTGTAGCAAAGTTATTTGTATTTTTGTGTATTCCTGTTTATTATACTTATCAGAAAGAAATGAGTGATTTGAAGTATAATATCTCCTAGGTAAGCAGAAACGCAGAAAACAGACATGTTAAGATATAGCATTTGCACTATCATATTGGTATTGGATATTACTGAGGGTATTCCTAAATTAGTGCCTATTGTCTGATTACCAGGAAAACTCATTAAAACATTTAATACAAAGCATAACATGGATGTTTGGGTCACTGTCCCCCCTAGTAGTGTGATTTCTCAAAGTTGAGGAGAAGTACATTCAGAGCAACTGTGCATAAGTCACATGATGCAAGGTCCTTTGTTCCCAGAGACAGAGTGGATATTAGTGAAAATAACTCCATGGGTATATATTAGCCTGTTTCATTTTTGAAATATGGAGAGTGGTTGAGAGTACAGGTGAATAACTGTACTTAGTTTTCCAGGTTTTTTAGCATCAGACTACCTTCATCCCTTCCCTAACCATTCGACTGGCTCAGCACTCCTCTTACTATAACCTAACACCTCTTAAACCTAGAATTATTTCTTGGTATCCTCCCTAAACTAGGTTTTATAACACTAGCCATACTTTTCCATAAGTGAAGCCCAAATATGGGAGTCTATCGCAACACAACTAAAAGAAACCAATCCATCTGCAAGGTTCAGATCTCAGAGAAAAACATTCCAGTTCAAAGATGCCTCCTGCATGTTTTGAGCATGACAATGTAGTATAATTCAATCTGCACTAAAATCTTAACCAGCCCACCTTAGTCTATCTTCATATAAAAGGAGGTGGGTAAAGTGGCATCCTCTCCTATCACAACTGTTTCTAACCCTCATTCCATTTCAGTATTTCCTTCAAATTCAGCCCCATTTTTTTTATCCTTCCCAGCATCCTCTTCTTTCACTCTGCCTGTATTGTCCCTATTCCATCTTCCCATCTCTGCACTTATCTGCCTTCTTCTTCAAGATACCTATCTTTCCTACCCTTTCTAAACTCCATCATAAGTAGTTTTACAGAATGTAACTATTCTAATGCAAACATCCTTTGAGTTTAACACTAAATGTATATGAAAAGAACTTGTGTCATCTTGGTAAGTAGTAATCAATTGAAGCATAGTTCTTGTTAATTATGTAATTGTTCATTCTGTTAATCTCTCCATTTTTTCTTCCCCGCACTGTGCTGAAAATAATCTACTAAGAGGCAATGTTCTGCCTTGGTTAACAAATTAAAATTAAATTAATTAAAATAAGATTATTTTCATGAATGTCCTTTAGAACTTAATTTATCAGTCTGGTGATAAGGTTCAGCAGTACGGCTAGATCTGTCGCTGATTTAATACAGATGACCAGATGTTATAATAAGACAGAAAAAAGTAATTAAACTTCTTAAGCACATGACCATAGCAAGGGGTGTGCAGTATAGTGATTTAAACATCAAATAAAAAATAAGATAACTTGCTTATGGTGAAGTGACTATAACAAAAGTACAAGGTATTGTTTCAAGCCGAGGTTTTGTGGTGTACCCTTAATGCCAAACAGTCAAAGTGCTTTGTGTTCTTCAGCATTTGGTCAAGGCAGAAATAAAACTGTCTCATGGGTTTGGCAACTTCATGATCCTTAATGAAACAAAAGAGGATAATAAAGCAGGATCCCTTGTGCTGGTCCCTTTCTTTGCAAACTAGTTGAAAGTGAATTGTTGCAGCAGTGAAGTCATGTTGGATTTGTCATAGCAGAGTATTTCCAGTGTACAGAAATCCTTCCTAGTCATAACTTCAGAGTGAGTAAGATAAGAGCATAAGTGAAAGCAAGAAAATCAAAAATGTCATAATACTACAGAAGAGACTGCATAAACTCAGATAACGTATATGGTCATATAGAAAAAATACTATTAGAAAGCTGCAGTGTTCATTATAACCATCTAACCCTCTTCCAGTTGTAAACAGAGAAATGGGGATGTTAGTACATTTGTGACCAAAAAATGATTGTATTACTCATTAGTAAAAATAGAAGTAAATAGATGTCATTTGTTACTCTGTGAGGTCTGCCCAGCAGCCTAGTAATAACGCTTATCCCCATACCACACACACAAACACACACACACACACACACACACACACACACACACACACACACACACACACACACACACACACACTCATTAAGAAAAGACCATTAACATCATGATATACATCAACAAGATGTTCTGCATACAGTGAGAAGGTGGCTAAGATGAGGAATATGGGAATATGCACATAAATGTCTGAGCAGCCACTCACAACTTTTCTACATTTCTCAAAAGATGCAAGTGACATGAGACACTGCTTACAATAAAAGAATAAGAAAATGTGTAAAAACTGATAGAGTTAAAAGGCTATATCTTCCAAATTAAATATTTGCTTTCATGTTTTGAGATTTTCAGCTGTCACTTGTTAACATCAGAGGGTTAGGAGCTGAAATACTAAAATGACTAATGTGTAGGTAGAATGGTCATTTTTTTTAACAGTGAATACAAAATCCTCTTCTGGATTTGTAAAACTAATCATTCAAGCCTACAAATGAAAAATGCTTTTCGATGCAGATCCAGCATATTTACTACCTGAATTCAATATGTATTTCCTTGACACCCCAAAACCACATAATCCTCACTGCATTACCTTAACAAGGAAAGTGAGAGTTATCAAAGTCCCTGTAGGCCTAATTGGTCGATTACCATACTTATCTAAAGCTGTTTACAATACACGCTTCAAATTCATATAAAATTCATTCCATGTATTTCATATCTATCACTCATTTTATATTTGCTTTTGTTTAGCATGACATTATACTGTGCCAATCTATTTAACACATATAACAGTTTCTTGTCCTGCTTTTTCGTGTCTGATCCACACGAATACATTACCAGTTATGCTTACAGCACTTTCATTTGCTCTATGGAGCACTCTGGTGTTGATGAAATAACAAATAGAGGTGTAAGGAATCTGTGCCTAAAAATGCCTACCTTGTCACTCAGTACAGCTGAAGCATTCCACCCTGCCTACACCACCAATCCAGTGCCACATGTGCGAAGTCCTGTTGCAGAGGAACTACAAGCCACCCCTCAGATGGCCGAACTAACCTTGGATATTTAGTCTTTCCTCTCCTGGCTAGCTTTTCAGATGCCCAGGCACACTTATTAAACCTGCTTGGCTGATTATAGCATTCCTAAAATGTGTATAATATTAGAATGTCCAGGAACATGGCAGTTAGTGCAGAGAATTAAGGCTATGAACTGTTATCAAGCAACTTCTTGTAGTTCAGCCTCCATTTGCAGGTTGTGACAAAGGCAGTCTCCAAGACTGTCTCTGAAAGGTTAAACTTGTATCTATCTGGCTTATTATGTAAAAAAAGAAAAAAATCAAAACAACAACAAAACAATTTCACAAAGAGGCTTAGATAAATTTCTGAAAAGTGATAAATCTGGAATATATTGTTCACCAAATTAATAACAGTCCCATAATTCCAATAGCGACTAGTAAGTTTTACCTACATTTTCAGCAGATTTATTTCAGGATTCCCTCCCCCACCCCTCAAAATCTATTCAGTGCAACAACACTAAAGGACATTTGTCTGTGAAAGTTATGAATAAATGCAATTTCTCCATCTCCATCTATATGCAATATTTCTTTTTCTGATCTCATCATGGCTTAACTTTATTGCACCTGCATATATAGTTTATATAGTCTGCATGCCTCACGAGTGAGTGGTTGCAGGTTACACAACTGTCTGTATTGCATCTGTGTATTATCTCTTTTTGTTAAATTTCACATTTTGTGCATGGAGTATTGTACAAGTGCAGTCTGTAAACAACTAAGTACAGTCTGTAAACAACTAAGTATTAGATGCTAGCTTGTGTGTTTGATATTTGTAAACCCGGGGATGAAACAAAAAAAAAAAAAAAAAAAAAAAACAGTCCACATGAATCAGTGTTATTACTTAGTTAACAAATAAATGTACACACATGCATAAATGAATAAATAAGTGAATGAATAAATAAATGCATGCCTTGAGGATAGGTGTCAGATATCACATTTATGAAGCAGTTTTATATATTTAAAGCATCGATACAGTTGTACAAATTTAAATATTTTCTATTTTCCATGACTTAGGCCATGTATAATTAATAGACAAAAATATTGAAAAATGTATATTTATAAGCAAGCATTTTCCATATTAAATACAGAGTAATATTTTTATTTCTTATTAATAATTTGGTTAATGTTTTAAAATATTCATTTTACTGGTCCACTTTTCAGACTGTGGAAGAATAAATGCACAGCTCCATTCCTAAGTGTGATTTTGAAATTTGAGTAGATACTTTTTTTTCAAAACAGAACTTTGCAATCACAGAGCCATGATTAATGATCTGCGGCCTCATAAACAACATGATGAATATCAAAGACTAACATACTGAATGCAGGTAAACATACAAGAAAAAATTATGCAAACTTAACATAAACTCAGTTGTAACAATTATCAAGAATTCCAGGTCAAACTGTCAGATGAATCATATTATGTCTTTAATTTATGAAATAAAAGAGAGTTATTGTGCAATTGCATCCACAAGGATGATTTTTGGGTTAATATTTGACAATCTTCTGCAGGACAGAAATGCATTATTTGAGAGTCACAGTAATTGTGATAAGGCCAGATCCACTGGATTTTGAAGCATTTGGTTCATTGTAGGCAATAGTAATTTGCAAACCCATCCACTGAAAAAAAACACTAAACTGGCAAACCTAACTGAACTGTATTGTAAAGAGGAAGTCTCGGTTTGCTGTCACCGGCAAATTGTCAGAGCATGTCTGTAGTTCAGGAAGAATATGGCCCTACAGCTGCCAGGAGAATCAATTGGAGGATTATAAACTACGGTGATGGTAATGGTTTAGAGCTTCTATTAGAGGTTTCAAAATAGGTGATTCCTTTTTATATAAGGAACAGAACTGCTACACTGGACATCAATAACTGTTATAAACTGGAGGAAGGGGCATGTAATAGTGTATGAACAATAAGTGACAGGGGACTTAAACACCATTGAGCATCATTGACAGATCAATGTAGCAGGGAAAGGCACATGAAGGAGGAAAGATTGATAATTTACTGGTGTAAGTAATTTAACGAAATACTTAACTGCATGAAGTTCACATCTCAGGAGTGGACAGCAGTATACTTTTTATATCTTAACCAGCTAATGCTAGTGCTTACAAGTACTATGGCTGAGAGTTGACTTGGAAGTATAATATGTCTGTATTCTTTTGTTGTTACTCTACTGTGAAAACTGTGATTACACTGCACTGTTTTAAGTACCTGCTTATAACTGCTGCAGTCTTCAATGGTTCTCAATTGACGTGAGCAAGATAGAGTTTAATAAAGCATTGCTTAAGCTTTCATTCCATCTTGACTTCATCACATTTAAGAGTCAGTGTTATGCTAATTATGTTGTGGTCAAATTAGGTATTTTATTGCAGTAGCATAGCTAGGGCAGGGCGAGAGGGACAACAGCCCTGGGCATAAAGTGTTGGAGAGGACAATTAGCCAATCTCAATCACTCTTTAATGTAATACTGGCTTTTAAAAGCTGGTATTGCATTTGTGGTCAGTCCTGAGCACTGTAGTGCTCTGTGTGTGGATGAATCTGTAGCAAACAGTTTGCTACAGTTTAAAAGTAAAATAAAAATAATTTTTTAAATTAAAACCGAAGCATTGTAGCACTTCATGCAGACAGGGTATAAACTGTAACAACTATTTGCTACATCTGTAGCAAGCAATTTGCTACGGTTTATAAAGCAAACCTAAATGGCTGGAGGGAGGGGGGGCATGTCCTGTATTTGGCCACCTGGTTGGTGTGCAAATAGATGACTAGAAGACTGAAGGTGTATGTGGGTCTAACTGCAATCAGCCAGTTATGGGTTATTATAGTGAAGTGTTTTTTGGAGTTTTTTTTGCAATGGGTGTAGTGTTGGTTCATAGCATTGGCCCACGGCACTATTTGAACCAGCTATTCTTCAGTTTCACTGTACCAAAACAATTTATGTAATGTTTACAATAAACAATTGTGGTAAAGTATAACAACATAGAATAATAGGTTAATCTCCATTTTTCACATGTTGATTCCAACCTTACTCCCTTGCTTGACTGACTCTGGCTTAATTTTAAATGGAAAATACTTACTTTGTGCACTTATAGATTCCAAAATGCTGTACAAAAACATTCTTCCTTTTTGGTAGTCTCATATGCCAAACACAGCTGAAGATTATGGTCTGAATATGCTACTATAGGTTACATGCGGCCTGCTGATCACATCTGTATGACAATAAACACATTGCTGTTTGAGATTTTCAGCAGATAACATAAATGCCTTTTTCTAAACCAAAGCAGCTGACTGCTGGAATATTTCAGAGCTTTTTTTACACATCTGTAGTGATTTGAGAAAGTGCTCACTTGAGTTCAAGTCCTGCAGGATTTCTGCACCTCTAATATCAATGTTGTGACAGCAAAATAAGAGGACACATGCTAGAGACAGATAAAGACCAGCCGAAGGTAAAATGGTACCCTAAGTGAAAGGTATCCATGTCATCCTATAATGCCCACCCCACTACACATATTCATAGACACACAATTCAGACATGGATTCCCATATTATCCAGATTACTTTTTTTCTATTTCTGGCACATTTTTACTTATTTTTCAGCTGTTTCCTGCATTCTTTCAGTACACTGTAACTGGGGTCTTATATTACTGTAACTGTGAAGGAGATAACTGCATTTTAGAGTTTTCCCCCACCTTTTTGATTAAATAATGGCCTGAAGAAAAGTCATGACTATGGTAAGAAAGTCAGTCTTTTTCTTTGTCTTTGCTTTTTCCTGCAACCTTTCAATCGCCTAGCTGTCCAAGAAAACACTGCAATAACTGTGGAATAAATAGTCAAATAAAGCAAGTGTATGGTGGTCACATTTTGGAGCTATTTTCCCAACTTTTCATCTAATGATGATATGAAGAAAATCTCTAAACAAGGAAATAAATTCTGTATCATTCTTAACCTCTGCTTTTTCCTGCATCTTTTCAACATACTCTATCTCTAGTTAATATTTTATCAGCACTAAAGTGTTCCATAACTCTTGAAAGTGCTGTAGCCATAACTGGCGATGTATTAGTGTGTGTCAGACACAAGAAAAGCATGACATGACATTGATATTATTGTGAAATAGATTGACACACTTCCTAGCTATCCAGGATTGCACTATGATTCCACTGTGATAAATATGGAATAAATAATCAAATTAAAATGGGGGTCTTGGGGCCTGTGATGAAAGGAGATACTGCCAGCACAGCTAGCTGGAATTTTGTAAATAATTATATGTCATTTTTGAATATCAAAATGTTTTATACAAGATGCATGTGTTACATGTGATAGAAATGTAAGTCATGTGTATATCAAACTGCCCTGTACAGATGTTTGTGTTCAAAAGATATTTCTAAAAGTTCTGTGTTTAAAATGTATCCACGGTGTGCCCTACTGGAAGAGAGCAGAAATACTTCCTATGATCCTATAATCCTATGCGCATGCACTATTGTATCTGACTAAATGTATATATTTTAACAGTGGAAACTGGGATACAGGAGGTTAATCTCAGTCTAGTAAACTTTAGAAAAACATCTGAAATTAAATGACTTTAATGACTTAATAAAGAGATTACCTCTCAAGTTTTCAATACAGCTAGAGACACAGAGTCTCTGCTAGGAAGCATTCTGTATTGTCCTTGGAGTGACCTAATTGCTACTTTTCAAGCATGAAGGAATACAATTGTTTTATGACTTTTGTCATCTGTTAAAGATTTGAGGGAAAAGCCCTTGTCTGTATATTTTTAAAGGTACAGTGGATATAAAAAGTTTGCACACCCCTGGTTTTTGTGATATAAAAAAATTAGACCACACTAAATAATTTCAAAACTTTTCCCGCCTTTAATGTGACTTATAACCTGTACAATTCAATTGAAAAACAAACAAATCTGTTAGGGGAAAAAATAAAAAATGTACAATATGCTGGTTGCATAAGTGTGCACACCCTTAAATTAATACTTTGTTGTATGTGCACACTCTTAAACTAATGCTTTGTTGAAGCACCTTTTGATTTAATTACAACATTCAGTCTTCTTGGGTAGGAATCTATCAGCATGGCATATCTTTACTTAGCAATATTTGCCCACACTTCCTTGCAAAAGCACTCAAAATCTGTCAGCTTACAAGGGCATCTTTTGTGCACAGCCCTCTTCAGGTCTCCCCACAGATTTTCTATTGGATTTAGGTCTGGGCTCTGGCTGGGCCATTCCAAAACTTTAATTTTCTTCTAGTAAAGCCATTCCTTTGTTGATTTGGATGTATGCGTGGGGTAATTGTTATGTTGAAAGGTGAAATTCCTCTTCATCTTCAGCTTTCTAGCAGACACCTGAAGGTTTTGGGTCAAAAGTGACTGTCATTTCGAACTGTTCATAATTCCCTCCACCTTGACTAAAGCCCCAATTCCAGCTGAAGAAAAGCAACTACAAAGCATTTTACTGCTACCACCATGCTTCACTGTGAGGATGGTGTTCTTTTTGTGATGTGAAGTGTTGTTTTTGCGCCAAACGTACATTTTGGAATTGTGGCCAAAAAGTTCAATGTTGATATCATCAGACCATAACACATTTTCCCACATAAACAGTTCGACTAGTGAAAATCCACAAAACAACCAAAAGCGAGTAGGAACACAACTGGAGACAGCTTGGAAATATGTAAAAGAATTTAATAATTCCAGATACACGTAAGCGCTTTCGGCCGAACCAATGTCCAGCCTTCATCAGACAAACAGCGGAATATCTGATATCAAGGGTTTTTATATTGTTAAAAAGTGGTAGTACCAATCCAAACGAAATGCATTACTTAATAAAAATGTTACCATGGTAACCTTAAAACAATATTACAATTAAGTAATATCAGACATGATTTGATGTTACTTGAATCAAATACTAGAAGCAGAAAATCAGATATAAAAATTACTTATACAATATGTTATAACATGAAATAAAAAATCCATGAATTAAAGATCAGACTCTGTATTCACTTTTTTAAATGTAAACAGATGTAAGTATGTTACATTACATTTCTACAACCGATAGATAGAAGCGGACCTCTTTAAATTGATTTTCAATTTTTATATTTTTATATTTTTATATTTTTAGTTTATTGTCCTTTAAGTTAGGGAATTTAGCATATGTGTGCATATAAAAATTTAAAATCAATTTAAAGAGGTCTGCTTCTATCTATCTAAAAAAGTGAATACACAGTCTGATCTTTAATTCATGGATTTTTTATTTCATGTTATAACATGTTGTATAAGTAATTTTTATATCTGATTTTCTGCTTCTAGTATTTGATTCAAGTAACATCAAATCATGTATGATATTACTTAATTGTAATATTGTTTTAAGGTTACCATGGTAACATTTTTATTAAGTAATGCATTTCGTTTGGATTGGTACTACCACTTTTTAACAATATAAAAACCCTTGATATCAGATATTCCGCTGTTTGTCTGATGAAGGCTGGACATTGGTTCGGCCGAAGCGCACGTATCTGGAATTATTAAATTCTTTTACATATTTCCAAGCTGTCTCCAGTTGTGTTCCTACTCGCTTTTGGTTGTTTTGTACATTTTCCCACATAATTTTGGGAGACTTTATGCATTCATTGTTTTGCTAATTTTAACCAGGCCTGGATGTTTTTTTATATAAGAAAAGACTTCCGTCTTGCAAACCTACCCCATAGTCCAGACATATGGAGAATGCAGGAGATTGTTATCACGTGTAGTACACAACCAGTACTTGCTAGAAATTCATGCAGCTCCTTCAGTGTTGCTGTAGGTCTCTTGGCAGCCTCCTTAACCAGTTTTCATCTTGTCTTTTCATCAATTTTGGATGGATGTCCAGTTCTTTGAAATGTCACTGTTGTCCCATATTTTCTCCACTTTTAATGACTGTCTTCACTGTGTTCCATGGTATATGCAATGTTGTGGAAATTTTTTTGTACCCTTCTCCTGACTGATATCTTTCAACAACGAGATCCCTTTGATGCTTTGTAAGCTCTCTGTAAACCATGGCTTTTGCTGTAGCAGGCAACTGAGTGAATGTCAGGAAAATCATACTAGGACAGCTGAACTTTATTTGGGGTTAATCAGAGTCTTTTTAATTGATGACAGGTGTGTACCCAAGAAGCCTGAATGCTGTAATTAAATCAAAAGGTACTTCAACAAAGTATTAGTTTAAGAGTGTGCACACTTATGCAACCAGTGAATTGTATGTTTGTTTGTTTTTTTTTTTTTTTGTTTTTTTTTATATTTTTCTCCTAACAGATTTGCTTGTTTTTCAATCGAATCATACAGGTTATAGGTCACATTAAAGGTGGGAAAGTTTTGAAATGATTTATTGTGGTCTCATTTTTTTATATCACAAAAACCTGGCATTTCAACAGGGGTGTGTAAACTTTTTTATATCCACTGTAGATGCTAAATGCTGCCAGCTTCTAGCAATGGGTGGTTTGGAATAGGGAACTAGAAGTCAGATGACCAGAAATTATGTCATTCTGCAAGCTATACCAGCAGTAATATTTTAGATATTAATTTGAGAAGTCTCTTAGACAGACCATTCTGTTTTCTGTCTTGGACCTGACAAGAACCATTCACCACATCTGCCTTGCTCTAATGAAGTAAGTTTCTAAGGAGCAGTATAACTCTCTTAGATACAATCATGAATATAATAAAGCTTAGTTTAGATGTTTTTCTTTATTTGTGTGAGCCTGTACTGCAATGTTATTTTAAATATTTCCTTTGGTTTTGAATTCTGATGTCACTGTGAATATATATTTACTATTGTCTTATTCTTTTATTATTTATCACTAAATATATTTAAACCTTTCACTGCGTCTGATCTGTGCACAAATATTTAAGTTTTCAGAGTACTTGCATATTTTTGGTGACACTGTGGGGGCCACTCCTAATAGCTTTGCTCTTGGTCAAACTGCCATTTGCATTAATATTAATATTAAAATTAGTATTAGTATTACACAGCAAGATTGGACACCCTTTGTTAAGGGAATTAAAGTAGCTGATAAAGAGTGACTGGTGACATTAGAAACTACCTTATAGTCTGGGCAGAAGGTGGCATAGCTAGTAAACCTGTGTCAGCCTTTCCCAGGTGTGTGTGTGTGTGTGTGTGTGTGTGTGTGTGTGTGTGTGTGTGTGTGTGTGTGTGTGTGTGTGTATGTGTGTGTGTAAATCAAACCAGAAAGGGTGTGTGTGTGTCAGCTACTTGGGCAGGAACATGAAGCACTGGATGGATAGAGAGTGTGCTGGAAGCCTTGGCTTGGTTACTCAGCTGAGATCTCCACTCTATAGCTATGCCAGTGGGGAATCTTATTGGGGATCTGGAGAAAGAGGGAGAAACCAGCCCAAGACTGACTGTGGTCACTGTGTGCTCTTAAAAGAAATTGCACTTGATGCAGAGGGGTGCATCTGCACATATTGTGTGTGTACCTGTCATCCTCTCAGTGAACGTTCCACACTGTTGCCAGTTGATGCTCCTTGATTACTGGTCAAGTGGAGAGTTTTCACATGGCCACTACCCCTCAGAACCCAAGGGGATATATTCATGCTATGATGTGCATTTTAGATCTATTTCTCAACTTTTCTATACAATCATAGTGTGAGCCAAATAAAATTCATCATAGAAATAAATTTAGTCTTATTTTTTTTTTCTTTCAAGAAGAAATAATTTGTGTCTAATAAAACAGCAGTAAACAATAAAACACTGGTGAAGTAACAAACATCATATCTGTCAATAGTGTCTGACACAGTTATACAAACAGGTAAGGACATATCTTATAAGTCAATAGAGAAACCATCTGGCTTGGGAGTTTTCCCTCTTGCCAGCACATCAATTACTACCATGACTTCCTTCAGAGTACAGGATGCAACCAGATGTCTTTGGTGTTACTCAGAGACTTTGTTGGTTGAGCAAGAGGTGAGCCTGTGTACCTAGTGTCATCCACAGAGGATACCCAATTACTTGGGTTTGTGTATTCTGTAATTGGGATAGCATTGATGTCCACTGGATTGCTAAAAAGATCACATGTTCTGCTTCTAATAGCCAGGATAGTCATTGCGTAGGACTACGCAAGCGAAATCCCAGTGAATGGTGTCAAAGTCTTTATGAAAATCAAGTAGTAACATTCCCACATGCTCTTTCATGCACAGATCATGGAGCTCCTGCTATGTTATTTATATTTCCAAGCTAACAGTTTAGGAGATGATATTCCCTTCATCCAGTTATAAAGTTTAACTCTTTCCCATTTGACATTAATTTTATGATACTGTAAACTAGCAATTTCATACTTTAACTGCTTTATTGAGCTAACCATTTACTTTTTCCATTTTCTGGTCTTACTTAGAGTAGGTAGAATAAACAGGCTTGTATAACATTCGTAGAAACATAAATGTCTGTTATTGTTTAGCGACTGAAACTCTTTATGATTGAACAAAAAACACAACTTATAGGATGAACAAACCAAAAAGATGGCACAAACTCAAGGACATTCATACCTCTTAACTTAATAATGCAGGGAGTGGGGGTAAGAAATGCCCAAAACCCAGGGAAAGGTTTTACATATTAATCAGTCACTTAATATGTGAAATAGAACAACAGTCTTTGAAGAAGTATGAAACTTTAATGTAACGTATTATTGACTAACTGTAAACTAGAATGATTTAGATGGGACTTCAGGAAAAAATATGTCACTCACTTTCCTTTCCTACTGGAGCAGAAACCTTCCATGCTATTGAAATAAGCCACAGCCTGGCAATAGTGTCAGTGATAGCCAATTCATTAAACAGTGTGGATATAACACAAATATCATTGTTTATCATATTTTAGTTTACCGTACAGAAATTCTAACAAAAACTAACAGATGTTTAACTTAACTGCATGTCCTTGGATGGAAGTGATTGAAAAACTGAAATAAATACTTTGTAATTAAAGTATAGCAAAGCTAATGCAGCTATAAAACCAATGAACTCAGTTAAGAAACAAACTAGTTTACAGATAGCTAAAAAACAGAAATGGAGGCCCAAGTGCTACAAATACAGCTTTTCTTCCAGAGCTGTGGGAAAAAGGCTATGTAAAACTCAACCTTCTACTTGCCAACTACCACCTGATGAAGCCCAAGCATGATGAAAAGGCAGATTAAAACACAGGCTGACCACTTCATATCTGCAATACTACAAAGGGTATAGGTTCATAGGTTCATAGGTTCATACTGGGCTATCTGCCCTAGGGCATTTATAAGCCTAGCCAGAATGTGTTTGGCTTTCGCCACCCATTATAAATTAATTTTGCTATGCCCTTTTTTGAGGTTAGTATACTGTGCCTCTGTCTAACAGTGACACAGAAGTGATACCCGGGGTAAACCTACGATCTCCCATCCACTCATCAAGATTCCTCTTGAAGAGAGTCAATGAGGGACTCTGCCTAACCTGGACTGGGATTTTATTCCAGAGTGAAGGGAGCCTCTGGGTTATAAATCTGTCCCTCCAGCATGTCCTATTTATTTCAGTGCTGAGGTTCAAGTCTCTCGAGCGTGTAGCTCGATTGGATTTGGATTTTCTGAGGTGCAGCATGTCCATTAATTCTGTTGGACATGGCTTTATACGTCAGGCACAGATCGTCTCTGAACAGGCGGTATGCCACTGAGTAGAGCTGGAGTTTCTTTAACTGGGAAGCATATGGCATCTGTTTGAGCCCTTTGATCCTCTTGGTGAGGTACTTTTGGGGTCTTTCCAGTTACTGCAGGTGTCTGGTAAGGTACATCCCAAAAGGGGCATTGTACTCAATTATGGGCCTGATGAGGGATGAGTAAAGAGGCACAATGACCTCCCCTGATCTAGATGTGAATCCCTTCATGATTAGGTGGGCTATATAAAATGTTTTTCTAACCACTTTGGCCACGTGGTTGTCAAATGAGAGATTGCTATCAACTTGGGTCCCCAGGTCCCTAATTACTTCTTTGGTACTTAATGGATTACCACCTATGTGGTAATTTGTGGGCACTTTGTTTTTGCCAAAGGGGATGACTATACACTTTTTGGCGTTTAGCTTGAGGCCATGGCTCTGGCACCAGTTGTCTGTTTCTATGAGGCCCTTTTGGAGGATGCTTGTGTCGGCTGGAGAGACGATTATGGTGCCCAGTTTGCAGTCATCTGCGAACTTGGTCAGCCACAGTCCTTCTGTGTTGGCCTGTACCTCCGAGAAATATATACCGAACAAGAGAGGTCCCAGGACTGAGCCTTGTGGGATGCCACTTGTAACTGGTTTGGAGTCTGACATGGCTCCAGCAATTCTAACCATGTGGGTTCTGTCCTTGAGCCAGTTTGCAACCCATCTAGTGACATAGGGGTTTATATTTAAGCTGGTGAGCTTATCTATAATGCCCGAGTGGGGTATTGTATCGAAGGCTTTTGTGAGGTCCAGGTAGGCTGTGTGGACCACCTTCTATGGCACTGGAAGCCTCTGGGAAAGAAAACCCTGGAAGAAAGCAGGACATACTCTTCTAAACTGGACATGTCCTTCATACTGCAGCACAACTGATAATGGCAAATAAGAGGCACACGCTTAGGTCAACTTACATGGAGCTCTTTTGGGAGGAGTATAACGGCTAAGTGAGGCAAAATATGGCAATAAAAATGAAATACATTTTTCCTTCACACAGCACAACTAAAGAAATTAGCTATGCCAAATAGAGTGATTTACATGGGATCAGAGGCAAAAGTATGAAACAATGACATTTTACTCAACAAAATACAAAGAAGAAAACAAAATTTCAGGTGACATTAGGCACTATTGGCAGCTACTCCATCTAGCCTGCTATGTCCACTATATATATCTGGTTGTGCCACCAGTACCAAGAGTAAAAAAAGGACTACCTCCTTCTCTCAAGCAACCTGCTACCCTCCACAGTGCCTAATCACTTCTGCCTTAAATTTTGTTACCTTTCTTTCTATTCCTCATCATATAATGGCAAACATTAGAAAATGACTCAGACTGCACCTGCCCAATCAATACATTTATCTTTCTATCCCTTACCATTCACAGCAGAAGTAGAAAGTTGGCTCCTCTTCCATTGGATGATGTTTAGCTAGGCATTCTTTTCTGCCCTTTATTTATTTATTTATTTATTCTAAGTAAAGGAATGGGTGCATTTCTTTATTTAGAAAAAATAAATAGATGGAAGAAAAGTATCCTTGGGCAAATAGTACACTGGACACTGCCTATTTCACCTGGCCTTGGAGCTAAATTAGACCCAGAAGAGAAAGGCCAGCTGAGAGAAGAGCCAGTGACCCAAAGGAAACTATAAAATTCTTTAGAAGCAGGATAAGAGCAGAGGTTAAATGCATCCGCAGTGATTTTAGTTATTTTACTTATATTATGGTGGTAAATATGAAGGTGAATTCATGCATACTGAAGTCTGCTATACCAATTAGCCAGTGGATGAATGCATGACAGAAATATGAGTGAGGTCTTGTATTTATAGTTCAGTATGGGAAAATGATGTTACCAGTTTGACTGTAGTCATATATATGATTAGGTTGAGTAGAGTGTCTTTTGAAATGTTGTGTATATTTAATTGCCGTAAAGACCAGCAGTGTTTTGTTCCTATCATTAATTCAAATCCTTTCCATATGTTGTCTTCAACTTATGGGTCATAAGCTTATGTTATACTACACAAAGATTATTTGTGCTTGCTAAAGGGCAATAAAATGTTTGATTAAAAAAAAAGAAATAAAAGAAATATAAGTGAGATTTATGGTTCACTAAAGTGATTTTGGTGAATTCTGCACCAGTGATGTGCCTGTCAGTATGGTAATAATAATAATAATAACAACAACAACAATAATAATAATAATAATAATAATAATAATAATAATAATAATAATAATAATACCTCACACAAAACAAAACTGCCTTGCAGGAATTAGTTGTGTGTGTTTGTTGATGATGGAACAGTTGTGGCAGTTCAGAAGAAAATGTACCCATTTCAAGCATCATTTACATTCTAAAATGATAAGTACTTTGGCTGTGTTTATTTCTAAATAAGGTAGGCAGTGAAATACTGTACTTCTCTTTTCTTCATCATGCCACTTTTATTATCTTCTATCTATAAAGCTCAAATAAAACTGTAATATAATGTCTTGGCATTTTTCCAAATGTTTGCAGTTCTGCCAGTGCTCAGACTTCATTTGTTTTTTGATCAGTGCAGCAGAAATTATGATATATGCTGAATAGTCACAGAAATATCAGTAGTTCCACTATAAAGATAAGGATATATATTTTGGCATTTAGAAATATATGACCTGAAAGTATGAGTGAGATTCATTAAACAATTGTAAAGGTGTCGTGTAAGGCCTACCCCCAGATTCAGCAAGCCCTGCACGGTGTGCAGGAACAGTGCAGGAGCTCCAGGAGGCAATATGGCTGCCGTGCGATCCAGGAATAAGCTTCAGGGGCGTGCAAGAATGCTCCTGCACTATTCCTGCACAGACGCAGCTCCTGTATGAAAACTACCCCATTTGCAGGTGAAAACCATGCAAATTAGGTGAATTTGCGATCCAGGAAGCTGTCAGCCAGCCGTGCAGGACTAGTGTAGTGTGTAGAAATGTACTCAGTTAGTAACCGAGTATATTTCTGCAAACTACAAAATGGAGCCATGACAGCTCCAAATAAAGGGCGTATATAATGTGTAAAGCATGCCAATGGCCAAATATATGGCGATTGGCATGGAAAACTGTTAAAAAAATTAAATAACTTTTATTTTTTTAGTTGATTTTGGCTGTTAAAGTGTAGGGCAGTGGCGAGCAAATGGGAATGGGATCAGGCAAAAAAAAAAAAAAAAAAAAAAAACTGAAATAAGCATTCTAACCAAAATCACTATTTTGCCATTATACTCAGGCCAGTGAATAGTGGTTGCTAAGGGGGGAGGCTCAGTGTGGGACCTGTAACTATGCATCAGCAGGCAATCCTATGCAAATTAGGGGAATGATACTGAATCCCAGATTTCCCCTCAATGCTAGTCAGCACCCAACAGTGTAAGTGCAAGAATAGCTTAGTGCAAGCCTAGGAATTAGCTGACATCATGGGGGGGGGGGGTGTCAGGCATACTGTAAACGGATTGGAGCCCTGTGGCTTGGGTTTGACTTTAGCTTAGCAGAGCTAAGCAAAGGGGTGTGTCTGAGGCTGCCTAGCACTCTCTACATTGCCTAAGTGGATGTGCATGCTGTGCACCAGGTTTTAAAGGGAAAAAAAATAAACCAGGAAATAGCAGCTCTGTGCACATTTGAGCACTGTGTTTGTGTGGCGTGCTCCTGGCCTTAAACGGGAAGGCAATGGGAAGGGAAAACAGCAGTAGGAAGGTAATCATGGAGAACTAGCATAGCTGGTAGGTGAAATGTATCAGAATCAGCCAATTACACAGGCAGCAGCCCAGCCCAGCCAAGAACACTACTATAAACTATGCAAACACCTTCCCCTCTGGTTTTTCCCACATAATCTACACCACAGGTGTATACAAGCAGGGAAATTTTAACAAACAAAAACATCAAAAGGATAGGGGCTGCAGCAGCTATCATACATCAACATGAGGAAGAGGCTGAGGGTGGTGAGGATGAGAATGTTGTTGAACAACCCACAGAGAGGAGACAGAGAAGAGTGTACAGACCCAGGGTAACCTACCAGGGGCTACATGAGCTGGAAAAAGTGGAGCAGTATAGGGTAGACAGGGACCTCCTACAGCAAATTGTTGAGCTGTGCCGGCCACGCCTGACACACAGAACTAACAGAGGTGAACCCATTCCAGTGGATACCAAGGTATGTGTAGGCCTAAGAATACTAGCCACAGGTACCTTCCAAAGGCAACCTGAGGATATCATGGGGATCTCACAGGCATCAGCATCCAGGGTACTCCACCAGTTCCTGGATGCCATGTCAGCACATGCCGGTGAGCACGTATACTTCCCCAACACCAGTGAGGCGTTGGCCAGCAATATGCTTCTCTTCCACCAAATAGCAGAATACTCTGAGGTAGTGGGTGTTACTGACTGCACGCACATATGCATCAAAGCACCACCCAGCAAGCGGAGTATGGTCTGCATCAACCGCAAGGGCTTCCCCTCCATCAACTGCCAGGTCATGTGCAATGCCCAGGTCATAATAATGAATGTGTGTGCTGGCTGCCCTGGAAGCTGTCATGATTCCCACATCTGGCATCTTATGCAGCTGTACCAGAGATTTGCCAATGGAGACATCCCTCACAGTCACCTAGTGGGGGATGCTGGTTACGCAATGGAGCCTTGGCTGATGACAACCATCAGAAATGTACACACACCTGAACAAGAACTCCATAATGAGGCACATGCACAGACCAGAATTATAATAGAGTGTGTGTTTGGGATGCTCAAGACATGGTTCTGGTGCCTTGCTGTACTCTGCAGCTACATGTACTCAAATTGTCATCATATGTGCCATACTACACAATATGATCCTATGGAAACAGCTGCAACTGGAACAGCACGGGGCAGGGCCACACAGCCCCCCACCATTGCCATAGCCTGTATAGGCACAGAGTGACTCCGAGGAGGAACAACCCGAGCCTGCCCCAGTAGTCAGAAGGAGGCATGCCCAGTATGACTTGGCCTTGGCAAAGAGGCAATGCATAGCACATACACTGACACAGGAGGGATCCAGGGAATGACAGCCTCTCTGATTTACACATACACTAAAAGGGATGCCAAACATTATGCTACCTGTGATCAACCATGTATAGGGAGGGTACTATGTGCATCCGACATAGGCATCCCTCCAGCACCACCCTCAATACTGGCACACCCACAAGGTTAGTCACTCTTCTTACCAATTTCTGAATGGAGTATTATGTGTTGTTACTTGTATCTACGGCATGGATGTGAGTATGCAAGGGAATCGAGTGGCTGAATGGGATGCCAGCAGATAGTAGACACCTGTAGTTGCAGCATGTGATCTGTAACAAATACTGGTGTCACCATAGTAGCCAGTACTACACGTGGTGACAAAACCCACTGCAGGAAATGTGCTGGGCCACATGTGCGTCCATATGACACATGCATGCCAGTCATGGAGGTTCACATACCCAAAAACAGTCTCAGCCAGCAGGACAGGTGTAGACAAACACAAACAAAGGCCTTGCTAAGGCCTTTGAATGATGGCTATGGGTAACCTCCCCTCAGGCCTACACAGACAGATTACATCAGGTCAGGCAGTGGGATGTTAGTTCTGAAGGATAAGAATTCAGAAACTGATATGTAGGTCAATAAAACCTAAGACCTGTAGTACACTGATATGCCTCTAGTCAGCATGATAGGTTACAATACAGAATGAAATAGAGTACCCGACATACCAGTACAGTCATAGCAAATGTGTACAAGTGTCAGGTGTGCCCCCCAATCCTATGTAGAAATGTAGAAACAGTCAGGTGCCCTCCCCCCAATCCTGTGTAGAAATGTAGAAACAGTCAGGTGTGCCCCCCAATCCTATGTAGAAATGTAGAGACTATCAGTTGTTCTCCACCCCAATCCTATGTAGAAATGTAGTAACAATCTGGTGTGCCCCCCCAATCCAATGTAGACACGTTATAACAGTCAGGTGTGCCCCCCCCCCCAAATCCTATGTAGAAATGTAGTAACAGTCAGGTGTGCCCCCCCCCTCCAATCTGATGTAGGCATGTAGTAACATGTATGTGTAGGTATAATACCAGTGGAGCACAGATGACTTGAGGTGGCCAAGGTAGCAGGATAGATTGTCGCATTTGTACAATATGCATGTATGCGTGTGTTAGGTTGGTGTGTGTTTCGTATTGTGTGAGAGTGGTCAGTATGTATGCATGTTGAGGTTTGACCTGGTGGCCATTGCCCACTACTGCCAATGACAGGGCCAAGTCCTCACAACTGCAGTGTCAAAGACAATGCTCCCCAGTATAACACATTCTAGCAGTAAGCCATTGTAAATGGATTGCGGTAATCTGTGTCACCATCTGAAAGATGGACATGGCATGACTGTTGGGCTAGATATACAAGCTGTACACAGGGAAAAGTACCCCAGACATACAGTGTATAATGTGTAACTATGAAATGGACACACCCTTGGAATTGTTCATGCAGGTATGCATCACATTATCTGGGCTTGTAGTAGGGAATACCGATGTCTTCTGGTCGAACACTTGCAGATCACAAAGGTGATAGGACTGATGTATTGAGAAACACCTGATGTCCCTGCACAAGCCAGCATAACATGAATGCCCCATGCATATCTGTGAGTCAGATGCAAGAAGTGTCCATAGCACACATGCACCCAGCTCACCCAGCCACCACCAACAGGTACCTCTCCGGTCCTATCCCTGCTGTTGGGAATGGGTACAATATGACCCCCACCTGTGTATGGCAATAGCAAAAGAATGCAGCATGCAGTGCAGGTGTGCCATGCAGGTGTGTCCCTAGCTGTAAGCAGCATCCTGCCAGCATCCACACCACCTGATCAATACTGATAGAAAGTATTGGCATGAACACCTAGCACACCTACCCTGTCATCCCAGGGGAATATACTGTATGGCACTCTGGTACTGTAGGACTGACAGAATGCATCGGCCTGCTACAGCTGGCCTGCATCACCACCAAATTGCCTACAGGCCTCTGCCAAAGGCCTGCAACATGCCCATCATGTCTCACTGTATGAACTGTGGACCAACACCAAAACACAGCTGTGATGAGGTGATAACTATAGGGAAAGTATCAGAGAATGTTTGCATAATGTATGGAAGAGGATAGAATAATAGAGGGGGTGGGGTTGGGAGCATGGGCAGCATGGAATGTGCAAAGTCTGAAACACAGCCATGTGCACATACTATCCCTGGCTGCAAACACAAAAATTGGTGGCTACAAACCTGCCCATACACCACAATAGGGGTAATGTCCTGACTTATGACCCCTGCCTCTGGGTAACCTGTGTGAATCTGTACAACTGCGAGGTATTGCCACAGCAAGATAAGGCCATAATGTCACTTCGATGGATGTACAAGTATGGGATCCTCTGCCATCACTGTACCAAGGTGCTGAACTGGTTACACAGACACAGCAGCAAGTGTCTGCAGCTTCCCCTCCAGAATGGCATAACTTTCCATGAATATGTAGGCATTTGCCCACAATACTGGACACAGCTGCATTCACCATGTGTTCCCCAGGACATCACTCTGAGCAAGAATGTCCACCTGACAATACTTGAGGACATAAAACATCACAGTGTATAACAGTACACATGTCTAAATATCTCTGCTAACACCAGTACCATGTATCAGAAGCAGCACAAACACAATCACCTACAGTACCCACTATCCCTTGTACAGTTTGACCCCATATTGCCAACTGATCTACAGATATCCTGCAGAAACAGTTTGCTAGCTGTAGGTGTAGAACACAAAGGTCTGCACTGGAGTACAATCCACCTGCAATGGATCCACACATTCAATACAGAAGGGCATACTGGGCATGCTCACACACTTAGAGAAATGAAGGCAATGTCAGAGAACAACATACTGAAAGGTCATACTGGGCATGCTCACACATTTAAACAAATGAAGCCCATGTCTGCCAACAACAGTGGACCATACATATCTGACAGTTACAGATGCTAGTGCATACACTCCTCAGTATGCATCAGTCATGCTTTGCACACACATTGGACAGGAATACACACATATATCCAAGGACAACACACTATAATATGCCACAAGTACACATACATAGATGTGTGGAAGAGAGTGACAGTGACAAAGAGCCTTTCACCATGAGGCCCATCCCACCCAGCACACAGCCAAATGTCTACAACCACATGATGTCTAAATGTCACTCACCATAGAAATTAGCCACTGGTATCCCTCACCATTAAAGACTCTGTGGTGCTAGTGCTAGCTGTGCAACATGACTGTACAAGGCAGCAGTCATCTAGCAGGTGTATACATGTACCTGTGGAATATAAACCTGTTTGTGCCTGAGTGTGGTGTGGCAGCCTCTAGATTAATGGGTTATGGCCCATGCACACACACTGCCCTCCCCATAGCCCTACTATGGCAAGCCTGCTGATGTCAGTCACTGTGAAATTCATCATTGGGGAAGGGATAGTCCAGTAATCTTTGTGGTGTGTCTTATAACTGTGTAATACTGTAGTGTGATAAACTAGTTAGGTCGGAATTCTAATCCCAGACATGGCAAGTGTGTGTGTGTGTGTGTGTGTGTGTGTGTGTGTGTGTGTGTGTGTGTGTGTGTGTGTTTCTGGATGTGTAAGGAGCAATGCTTTTTAGGATAGTCACACTCACTACAGTTCAAATGCCCTACTTTGGCAAGCCTGCTGATGTCATTCACTTTGAAATGCACCTTTGGGAAAAAGAGTAGCATATTAATCTCTGTGGTGCATCCTATAACTGCGTAATGCTGTAGTGTGATAAACTAGTAAGGTGGGAGTTGTAATCCTGGACATGACAACTGTGTGTGTGTGTGTGTGTCTCTGTCAGTGTAGGAAGCAATGCTTTTTAGGCAAGTCACACTCGCTACAATTCAAATGCCCTACTTTGGCAAGCCTGCTGATGTCATTCACTTTGAAATACACCTTTGTGAAAAGAGTAACCCAGTAATCTCTGTGGTGCATCCTATAACTGCGTAATGCTGTAGTATGATAAACTAGTTAGGTAGGAGTTCTAATCTCAGACATGGCAACTGTGTATGTGTGTGTGTGTCTCTGTCTGTGTAGTAAGCAATGCTTTTTAGGCTAGTCACACTCAATACATTTCAAATGCCCTAATTTCGCAAGCCTGCTGATGTTATTCACTTTGAAATACACCTTTGGGGAAGGAGTAGTCTATTAATCTCCGTGGTGCATCCTATAACAGCGTAATGCTGTAGTGTGATATAATAGTTCGGTAGGGGTTCTATTTCCAGACATGGCAAGTGTGGATGTTTGTGTGTGTGTGTGTTTGTTTGTCTGTGTAGGGTGCAATGCTTTTGAGGCCATTCACAATTACTACAAACTCCATTGACCTACTTTTGCAAGCCTGCTGATGTCTTTCCCAGTGAAATACACCTTTCAGGAAGGAGTACTCCAGTAATCTCTGTGGCGTGTCGTATAATAGCGCATTGCTGTAGTGTGATATAGTTGTTTGGTAGGGGTTCTATTCCCAGACATGGCAAGTGTGGATGTCTGCGTAGGGTGCAATGCTTTTGAGGCTATTCACAGTCACTACAACCTCCATTGACCTACTTTGGCAAGCCTGCTGATGTCATTCCCAGTGAAATACACCTTTGGGGAAGGCATGCTCCAGTAATTTCCGTGGCACTTCCTATAACTGCGTAATGCTGTAGTGTAATAAACTAGTTAGGTAGGAGTTCTAATCCCAAACATGGCAAGTGTGTGTGTGTGTGTGTGTGTGTGTGTGTGTGTGTGTGTGTGTGTGTGTGTGTGTGTGTGTGTATGTTTGTCATTTGTATCCTGTGTGGAGGTGGCTGTGAGTGTGTAACAATTGGACTTATTGTGGAGTGGGTTTTGCAAATTTCTTATATGTTGTTGTTGTTGTGTCTTTTGACTTTTCCAGATTAGGAGTCACCACAGCGGAACTCTGGTCTGCTAATGATCGGCAGTAGATTTTTACGTGCCGAGTTGCCAGCCCTGATGCACAACCTTCAATGAAGGTACACCCATTCATGCATGTCTCCACACAGAAGACGCTCTAACTGAGAATCGAACAGGACAATGTCTTACTGTGAGGCGACAATGCTACTGCAGCACCACAGCCCTATTATATGTCACAATGTCCACCTTACAAGAATAACAGATGTCAAATAGCTGAGAGGCTGGTTTGCCAATCCATACCCTACATGTGACATCAAGGCCTGGTGAACAAAGTAAGCAACCCTAGTAATACCCAGAGAACATTCTCAACCCATGTCTCATGCACAAACACACTTGTGTAGGCAACAACCGCTATGTTGGTAGTACCCTGCATATTGCCCACAGATAGTAACCATGATGTGATTGCAGTGGACTACAGAGGGCATGGCGCCCTGTCCATCAGTACAATAGGCATGTAATTGCAGACAGTGCACCTTCACTATATTCCCCACTGGACGCCTGTAACAACTGTGGTGCCATCAAGTGTGACCCACAAAGGACATACCATGCCTTAAACACATGCCCTGTATGGACAGATGCCACTGACACCAGGGAATACCTGTATCATGCTATCAATGTAGGTGCAGGGTCAACCTGGTGTCCATTACCAGTTCCCAGGACTGGCACATCTGATGATAATCTGTGTACACAACATGGGCCAGACACCCCAGGTACAGTTCCACATGTCACTGTACATGCATGTGGGACATGTGCACATCCCAGACACCATCCATGTCATGGACTATAGAACACATACATAGTAAGCATTGCACAGCACTGGCCACACACAATAGTAACCCAGGTGACTGGATGGTGAATATAATACCCACCTGTGTGGGCCAATCCAGACACTGCACCCCTGAGCCACACTGCAGACCATTGTCATGTGGCCTGATGCCAAGGTATACCCTTCACCTAGCCTTGTATAGCCTTCTGGCACAGTCAACCACTACACACTCGTGAAGCAATGCACCCGTCATGTCAGTACTGGCACCCTGTGTCTGTGTATGTGGTGTATGATGCTTTCGACAACATTCACACTCACTACAACTCCCATTGGCCTACTGAAGCATGCTGTCTGATGTCAGACACCTTCACATACCCTTTGTTCCTATAACCTCTGGATAACCCCTGTGGTGCATGTGATATCTGCGCATTACTTTATTGTGACAAACTAACTAGTTGGGAAGTCGATTCCTGACCCTGCCAAGTGTGTCAATATGTGTGAGTCCCTGAGAAGGTGTGGCGGTGTTGATGTTGACACTTGTTCATGTGGACAGGCACGTGTACTACACCTATCGTATCACTACTACATCACTGTTGCAGATGTCACTCACCATCACATATACCTTTGGACAGCTCCCCAACATGTAAGCTATGTGGCATATGCAATAACTTCATAGACATGTGATAGCAATATATAGTCAGTCAGGGGTTTGAAACCCTGTACTAGTAGGTGTGTGACAAAAACATGCTTAGATTTTTACTCTCCCACCCCCTCCCTGACTTACTTTGTCTCTGTATGTCTCTCTCACTCCCTTTCTGGTGGATCTGGAGAAGTACACCTGCTTTTCTTTTGCTCATGATCAGCTGATGGCCTCTGCATGAATTGCAGTCCTCCTCTAGCTGATTGCATGTGGAGCAGCTGTGGTAACATTCCCATAGCCAGTTGCATGGAAACACACTCCAATATCTAAGAACATCATTTTGGTGTTGAGCCTTTTCATTCACTGTGAGCAGGACCTAAATCTGGTGTTTGGCAAACAGTATCACAGATGGTTTTGGGATTTACCTCTAGCAACATACACTGTGTAAACAGGCCAACAGACAGGAGGGGCATGTGTCAGACATGACTACAGAATGTAAGTGTTGCTATTCTGCATTTGGGGTAATGTCGGTTTAATAGGGTGTGTGTGGATATGGCTGGTCTACATGTTGTAATACCTGTCATGACAGTGTTATGTTTTTGAGGAAACTCCCATCTGTAGGGTCATCTGCAGATGAGGCAGTGTGTGGAGCCTTTTCTTTCTTGTGTTACTCACAGAACACCTGTCTGAGAACTGCAGAAGCATAGTGTGAGGATTGCAGTCAGTGCATGGTGACAGCCATGACAGTTACTGACTTCATATCCCTCATAGGACATATGTCACAACAGATCCTGGTATGACAATAAATGTATGAGTTTATCACAGCAGCATGTCAATGTTCGTAGCTCCAGCCACAAGTCTGTCAACATTTGTACATATGACATGCAGTAAGAGGTGCATATGTTCTGTACACCATTATTTATTGACATCATACCTGCTAACAAGCCAGTCAGATATCAGACTACTAGACATGTTATGTATACTAGGGATTGTTTCTGAGTACATAACTTGGGCATTCTGTGGTTGTGTGTACAGTACTGGGGTCTGTGTACTTAGGGTGATTGTCGACAGTATGTTTCTTGTGTATATGGACCATGGGCTGTGCACAGACTGTGGTAGATGCCATTGTTCTTGGTCCTGTTCTATCTGATGTTACATGCTTCTCCAGTGTATGGTACCCTATTGGCTCACATGTCTGTAGGGCCAGACACAGACATGTCACATGCAACAAACAGTCATCGGACCACACTGTGTCATGACCCAGTGTATGTAGGGTTAGTGTATGAGTGGCACATATGAGGATGGTGTTTATCAGACAGTCCATATAGTGTCATATTAAGCTTGTGTACCATATGTAGCTGTGGCTGTGTTTACATTGGTTGTGGGTATACACTTTCTCACAGGTGTCTGTTACTCTGTGCTGTGACATGCGTGTAGAGTTTGCTATAATCACAAGTACATGTGTATTCCCCCATACAAAATGTAGTCCAGTGTTGTGGCAGTCTGCCTGTAGTTTGTACAGTGCTTTGTGACATGCTTAGCAGCCTAGTGTAAATACCCCGTGAGCTGATATGTCCAATTATTTGCAAGACATACTGCTGCCAGGCCACCATAACTGTTGTGCATTTCTGACAAAGGAGTGGGATTCTGTACAGATGTATGTCACTAACTACTGGGTAGTATGTAGCCATGTGAGCTCTGCACCACCAGGTATTACGTGTCAGGACAGACTGGCGTGTGCTCATACATAAACTGTGTGGGCATATGTAGTCCAGTATGTATGTGATATACCCATGTACATGGCTATTAACATCCACATTGGGAGGCGTGGTCCACATGTCTCGCATGAAGGGGATATGTGTACACCTCTGGACTGTCCACAGAGTGCCAGACTGTCCACATATATTTGTCATATCTCTGCTTTAGTCCACAGGATCATTACTGTGCTAGAAGTGGTACTGTACTATGATGTCCTTTGGATGTCTGTCAGTAGCCAATGGCACACATGACAAAAGCAGATGTGACCTCCCACACACAACATGTCTATTAAGACAACCCCTATTACTGTAGTAACAGTCTACATATATACCTGCAATACATACATGACATCCCCTTGCACTAAGAGATTGGGACTATTGGTGCTGAGGTAGGACTCTACTCCATGTTCTGGACATATGGTAAACACACACACACAAACACACACACATACACACACACATACATATATATATATATATATATATATATATATATATATATATATATATTTATCCATATATCTGTATAGATATATACACATATACATATACATATCTACATACATATATGGATATATGGGTCTACTTCATAAGATCGACAGACCATTTGATCGACATTCATTTGGTCGACAGCTCATTTGATCAACAACCAGTATTCAAGGCAAAAACTTGGGATTTGTCCCCCTCCCCAATGTTGTGTGACCCTGGAGTTGGTATATATAGTTAGGGGAGGATGTGGGGGCAAAGCCCCACACCTGTTTTCTTTAAAATGTGTAGTTTTGTTGTATTTTCATGTTTTAAATGGAAATAGGTGGGGGGCTTCACCTCCCACACCCCCCAAATGTGGGGGACTGTGTCCCCCACACCCACTAACTATATATACCAACTCCAGGGTCGCGCAACATTGGGGAGGGGGCAAATCCCTGTTAAGTGCCTTGAATACTGTTTGTCGATCAAATGAGCTGTCGACCAAATGAATGTCGATCAAATGGTCTGTCAATCTTATGAAGTAGACACGGATATATATATATATATATATATATATATATATATATATATATATATATATATATACACATATACACAGCAATATATGTCTACACATATACAGATATATAGATACATATGCACATATAGTTATGGATAGCTACATATATATCGACATAAATAGGTATATCTGAATAGATATATATGCACATATAGTTATAGATATCTACATATATATCGACATAAATAGGTATATCTGTACACATAGGATGTGCACACATATCTATCTATCTCTCTCTCTCCCTCTGTATATATATATATATATATATATATATATATATATATATATATATAGATATGTGTGTGTGTGTGTGTGTGTGTGTGTGTGTGTGTGTGTGTGTATATATACAAAGAGCTCTACAAATGGCCATATATATGATGCACTATACAGATGTGTAGACAGACATATGTATTAATATACATGTGAATGTACATATAGACATATAACAACATATGTATATGTATATATCCATATTCCTGTCATGTATAAACATCACGGTTGTGTATACTTTCCCAGATGTATCTCACCGTATGTATCTGATATGTGTACATTTTGATATAACAACATATGTGAAGCAACAGTAACATTGTTAACAAGTACTACACAATTGTGGAAGTCAAAGCACTTGTTCAATACTAATCAATATGTGTAGTGACAGATATATTGGAAAAACAACAACTGTTTACACAGTGGTCATGGAGTAGTGGTTAACTGTTGTGAGTATAGCATACAGGGTCCTGGCTTCAAGACCTGCAAGGGCTGTGTAGTTTGTTGCTGGGCAGAACAAGGGCTGTTGAATACAGAGTGGTTAAGGCAGTTTTGAGCAGCTTTATGTGTGTTTGTGTGAGTTTGCGTAAAGCTAAGCGGTGCTAAGCTACGGTTAACTGTACGGGCACTTACGCAGTGTAGGCTTCACTTACCAGTGCACAAATCTGCTTAGCTGTTATATTGCAGCAATGCTGACACCTGTTAAGCATGGCTTAGCCCTGATAACCAGTGCTCACCACCCAGTCTAATAACATAGCAGGGTAATGACATCTGTAATAAGTGTATGTAATGCCATGTACAATGCATGCATCTATGTGCTGTCATTACAGTAGCAAGGGGTATGAGTGTCATGTCTGGGACACACAAGTATATAAGACCTGTACAGCACTGTTATCCATGTTAATGTGTTACATACAAGGGTAGTAACCCAGGGTATGTGCTGTCACACCGACATGTAGTGTATCATGGCCGGACTACTGTTGACAGTGCTGTCCCAGGCAAGAGTAGAGTGCTAAATGTAGTACTGACAACAAGCACACCTGCAGGCATAGCTGGACTCTGGGGCCTCACTGTCATATTTCTGGTATGTGAGTTGTGTCACAGTATATATCCCCTACTGGATAATGATCTTTCAAGTGAAATGTAACTGTAGAGTACCATCTGTACAGCACGTCAGTGAGGACTTCCAACATGTAATAATGGCATACATATTGTTGTCAAACATGTATCTTTCGACACATTCATCCTACTGCATAGCTACTTGCCAAGCTGATGTCTGTCAGTCCCTGTACAGATGTGCAGATGGCAGGTATCCAGCTTGGATATGTACAGGCAACCTATGCTTTATTGACACTGACATGTCTGCCCAGCTGTGTAATAACTGGCACATATAGGAGACAACACCCTGTATGCACCACATGCCACGGGTACCTCCACTACACTACCACAGTCAACAGAACATGCTTGGATACAGGTCTCCATCACAGGCACTAACCATGTGTTGTAATACATGTTGCATATATGTCAACTGGTTCACCTCAGTGGCCATTTGCAGAAGGCAACCAGAGGATTAGCTGATGCATGTCACTCTCACCCTGAGGGTCACCACTGTGGTGTCTGTCAGTAGATTGCCTGCTGGCACATGGCAGGTGGCATGATACCACTTTACACACATCCCCTACACAACCCATCTCCACATGGACAATAGCCAGGTACACAGCTATGACCACCTGCAGTGATGCACCCCAGTACTGATACATGTGTACATGTACATTACTGAGGATAGCAGTGTCTGTGTGTTAGTACACCTGTAGTTGGGAATTCCATGAGGGCCTTCACAACCACTGCAACACCCATTGCCATAGTGAGATGTGGCTGCTGCTGTATTGGACATTACATGTACCCTGCTATGCTCCTGTCCCTAATGGCTACGTGAGCCTTGCAGTACCAGCACAATAATGTTGTACAAATGAGTCAATAGACATGGGATACCCATTGAGTTCTGGCAAGTGTGTGTATTTGTGCATGTCTGTATATTTGTAGGGTACAGCATTCAGAGGCCACATACTCCTATTACAATACGCATTGCCACACAATAGTACAGATAGTGTTGTTGCTGCCCATAGGTGAGGCATGACAATGCAACACCCCACTATGCCTGTGGCATGTGCATTAGATGCATATCCCTGTAGTACCACTGTTGGGATATACAATGGGTTATATCGCAGTCATAGTCAATGTGTGATGTTGGGCATGTCAGAGTGTCATCATGGGTTCCAGTGAGTACAATATCCACTGTGGGATGTGGGTGCTGTGTACACAGTCTTTACACCATGGTACACCTGGTATATGTCCCATGTACCACATTATGGTGACCACTGTCACCATCAAACATACAGGTAACTGATACCATAATCCAGCCCAGTTATGCATGTGCTGTGTGCAGCCTACCTGTAACACATTGGACACATGGACAAGTTAGTTAGCACCAATAGGCCCAGGTCTCTCGGATGTGTGTCTGCCTGTTATGTGTCTGTTAATGTGTATATGATGGTATGTCACACTATGTATTGTCCATATACAATCATTACATCCCCCATTACCATACTGTACATCTCTGGGGATGTTCTGCATGTAACATGTAACCTGTAACACACCTCGCCCTAAATGCTGTGTGGTGTGTGCAATGAAAGCCACACAGTTCAGTAGCACTACATACCTAGGTAGGGGTCTAGTCCCAGTGTTGCCAAGTAAGAGTGTGTGTGTATGTGGATGGATCTATATCAGGTTGCTGATTATACATGTCCCAGTGGGTCACCTGTCCATATGGCACAGGCAATAACTGTTATACAAACCTGTGACATGTGTTCAACTGTACCCCGGATATGTCACAGCCATGGTGTCACCACAGTGCCATTCCCCTTGTGGAATATGACTGCAGACCATCTTGCTGCTGACACATGTACACCTAAAACACAAATGGATAACATTATGGAGACCACAATCACCCAGTGTTACTAACAGCTATAATGCATCATTGCTGGATGGCTACACTACCTGACATGTATGCATTAATCATTACTCCTGACAACATGTTACACTGCAGTACATTGGTACACTGTAGTACAGTCACCATGTGCATCAGAACCATAGTATCCTGTCCCTGCATAGATGTTATGGATGACAGGGATTTGGCACAGGTATCATCATATGCACAGGGTGCATTGCTGGTTTGCCAGAGGCTGAGGTTGGGCCATACATTTGTCACCATGTGTGTGGCTGACAGGTGTAATTAGTTGAACTGGGCGTGGTGATGTGGTGCGTGTAGGTATGGGGTTGCCCTAGGTGTGTTCGTATAGTGTGTGGGTATGCATGCACACAGTTCTATCATATGGCTGCCCTATACAGGTGTTTTTTAAACAGCTGCAGACCATACCTGGCAGGGTGTGCAGTTCACTGCCTCTGGTCACGGACACGTGGACTGTGCCTGCTAGGGGTTCCATGGGCACATCCAGGTACAGGCCTCAATGTGCTACTCTCACCTGATGATGACAGATGTCCGCTGGAATAAGGTCCCTCCTGGGACTGGCCAGAACCATGTGCCCATGGCCTGCTGTGGTGTGGTGTGGACAGCACCCCCCTGCAGTGCTGGGGCTGGTAGCACCACTATGGGAGGGCCTTGGTGTCCAAGCATGTCCATGTTGACTGCCAGCTGTTGGTATTGCTGGCCTACATCCACGCAGCTGTCGCCGCACTCCCATCACATGTTCAAGCATGGGCAAACCACTGTCGATGAGGCCTACCATCACACCAAACCATATATCCATAATCTCAGTATGAGCACGAAGGGCACCAGACAGTTCATGGAAGTTGTCACTTGCAGATGTGAGAGCAGCCCTCTGCAGCCTCAGGCCCTGTCTAGTGTACAGTTCCATACATGCCTGCACCCCCATGACAGCCTGAAACACACACCTGGTGATACCAGTTGTGGCGCTTCTGCCGGGGGCATGATGACCAGCGGCCCTACCATGAGCACCCTGGTACATCTGCCTATGTGGTGCCCTGCTGGACATCCATCTATGCCTTCTGTGACTCTCCTATGCACTGCCACCAACTGCCAACTGTGTCTCTGCTATGGCCACTGGTGATGGGGTATGTATAGGCACTGAAACTGTGTGCGGGGTTGGGATGGCTAAGAGGGGGATGTCAAATGATGGTGCAGTTTTGGTCCCTGACAACCCCACCTGTGCCTCAACAGTACTATCATCATCTTCGGTGTCTGTATGGACACCATCAGATTGCATGCAGGAGGGACCCTGACCCACCTCACCATCTGTGAGGGAAAACAAGAAACGCACTTTAAGACCTGTACAGTATTGTATAACAGTACACACATACAGACACACACACACACACACACACACACACACACACACACACACACACACACACACACACACACACACACACACACACACACACACACACACACACACACACACACACATACACACATTCCACCTTAATACCTACCTGTCCATGATTTTACAGACAGTCTCATGTTTATTCCCATAAGTTCCCCATCCTGCATCACACTTGGTAACATACACTCATTAGTACCACTCATTAATGTATCATTCCTCTAAATGCCTAGACGAGTGATCACAACACAAGACATGTTACTCCATTACATACTTGACGTGAGTGGAGTAGGTTTTACATGGCCTCACTACTGTCATTCAGTGTTCACCCTGTGTATGTCTGGACATCGTGAGCATGGCTCCTGTATGTGAGGGGCTACTACATTCACTCCATAATGTCACACACTGGAGTGTCATGTGTAAGTATTGCTCAGTACATGCCAGATATGCTGCTCAATCAACCTATCATGTGACAATTGTAATATATGGATACACTCCCTGGTATTGTCTAGTAATTCCCCAATACATCTGTAGTGCTGCATGCATGGGTTGTCATTCACCTCTCTGCTGAATGTGATATTAAGGGTATACCTGGTGTCTACTTTCCCTCCCAATGCATGTTCCATGCTACAGACCTTATTATACTATCAGCTGTCCTATGATTACATATCAGACAAGTATTCCTGATGTGTCATATTTCAGTCCATGCCCATGTACTGCACAATCCCAAAGGGAAGTACTGCGGTATGAACAACCCCACAATCACATATGTGCATACATGGACACCCATTCAAACACACACACATGCACACACACATCCTACATGCATCAACCTCCTTCTACTCCACCAGATTGAACCTACAGACAAATTAACCACCCAGACACACACACACAAATATAGGTGAGGTTGCACAAAGATAGTACACACAGTCCTCCCATTATCCATCTGTCAACATGCATAACATATGGTACACAACAGCATGCAGTGCAGCTATAGTCAATCCATGCTAGCAACAGTATACATGTGCGTGATGCATGGCCTGTGTTAGTAGGTGATGCCCCTTCCCCTGGAAAACACTGCACCCATGTACACAGTATTGCTGTGCACCTGTTCTGCACCCTGCCATGTACTGTGCACCAAACCTCACAGGTGTACAACCCATTGCTGAATGTGTAGTACTGTGTCAGTTATGTCTGCTCTAATGCTCACAGCCCCTATATTTTTCAGCGACACATACCTGGAATGATATGTGGACTGATGTCATTTGTGAATGCCTGATGTCTGGTTTACTGATCTCAACATCAGCGGACCATGTATGAGCAATCCAATACTATTACACTGACAACCGTCAGACCATACCATGGCTATGGGAAGTGTACACACCCTTATTGATATGACACACCCTTTCTCGATTTGACATGCAAACTCATCACCGCATATATTAACAGTATATGAGCCTGATATGTGACATATGTCCTATACATTCACATGCAGTGTCTACGAAATGTGTTAGGTGTGCGGATGCTGACTGTGATGCATACACTCTGTGTGTGCATGCCCTTATTATGATGGTTTGTTGCACCTGTTGGTATGTGTGCTACAGCAGTCACTATTCTTGGCAGGGTTATACTAGCATGGGCCATCTGCATTTCCCAGTGTATGGTCAGTCTGCCCTACACATGTCCCCCAACTCTGTATGATTGCAAGGTCTACTCATATGCACATCCCTTGGTGTTCACACACTACCGTCACTATTGCTTTGGGGGTAGGGTTACATCTGCCACAGTTTCTGAACCTGACTATGTGCAGATACAGCCAATCTTAGCATCCTTAGGATCCCTGCTGCAGTGCACTGGTGTGTCATGCTGACACACCCTTCCCATATTCAGCCTTTTTGCAGATGCTTGACAAGTATGGCCTACACATGTGGGTCAGTTTGCAGTATCCCATACACTGAACAGCACATGTTACAGCCTAGTCTCAGCTAATAATGTCGACCACAGTAATATGTTATGCCATAATGTAGATCTGTAACAGTTGCCATTGTAATACTGGTATATACACTGTTGCTGCACTGTATAAGGGTGATGTTTCACACATGTCCGCATTGTAGGCCATGTGTCCCACCATTATGTTAATCCCTGTGGACACCTTTCACAATGACAGGATGTTAGTTATTTTGCAGGTGCCTGGCATAACCTTCCGATACCCCATCATGGTCACCACTGTGATGCAGTGCTTTTAACAGCAACAATACGTGAACATGTACAGCATGCATTATGGGTAAGTGTGTTAGATGTGTGCATGGAATATACCATATCCATTACATGCCTGGTGTATTGGCAAGCATCAACATAAACATAAACCATACTCACCAGCTACAGGCTGCTGCCTTGGTGGTATACCAGTGGGACCTACATAAGAGTGTGTGAGAGATGCGATGTCAGTGGCCACATCTGTGGCATTGCTACAGGGTGGGTGCAGCATTACAGTACATCAACAGTACAAGTCCACAATACTACCACTTATGCACATTTGTTTATTACTACTATGCAGCAACAAACTATATATATGACATGTCAGATATGCATGATCTACCTGTACAGATGCAGATGCATAGGCAACAGTAGTCTACTGATGTGCCCTGTGGCCTTACCTACATGCTCCTCAGCCGGTGTGTGGGTAGCACCCACCTCCACAATAGTGACTGCCAGTTGTTGGGTGTATGGATGGGCAGGTGTGACGAGGCTGGTGAAGAGCTCCTCAACACGTGTCAGGGGGATGGATGGCATGAGCCCTCCTTTTGCGAGGTGATCCCCCTGAACTGCAGTAGCACACCGACAGGCATTGCGAAGTAGGTCAGAACAATGATGCTGGACCTGCTCATAACTGCGGTTATGCAGGCCAACATCATTGACCCTGTGGACTAGATCATTCCACAGGACGGTCCACTCCTGCTGCTCATGGGCGGCCCTGACAAACAGGACAGGATAGTGCTGGATAAGGTAGTTCAGCACAACCTTGTTTTCTACCGCTGAATATGCAGGTAGGCGGTCATGGGACATCTTGCCTGAAAGACATAAAGATGGAAACAGTTCTGAGCAACTCATGCAGCAAGGTTACCATAGTTCTTAATGCACATCTCTGTCACCCCCCCTCACCATATCAGTGACAACAAACTTCTCACACAACTCAAAAGGTAAGGCTACAGCTTACCTACCAGTGGGACATATATTGTATTGTACCACACTTTGTGCTATGTGTTTGTAGCCATGTTCCTTGTGTGGACACTATCATTGCTTGCCTGTTACAGACTATTCACCTGCATGCCATTGTCAGGGCCACTATGTTTCCATATATGCATGTGGCATGCTTGCTATGTGATTGCTGCACATCTGACATTCTGTGTTATTGGGGATATCTATGCATGCTGTTGGACATGTTCCAGGATTGTGTAGACTATTACTACCCACATATGTTCTATAACAGTAACACAATAGCATGTTTAGGAAATATTTGCCAGTGCAACCACCTCTACAACCTCATCTGGCCACGTTACCAGGCCACATCATATGTGGGACCCACCCTGGGGTCTCCTCATCTACTGGTACAGCACTACATTCAGGTGTAACCACCTCAGGGGATGTTGTCCCCCCCCAACCTGGGGGCACACACAGACATGATCCTGTCACCTGACGTCAGGACCAGGGTCTGTTCAATAGGGGACTAAACAGACACTTGTGGGATGTGCTACATCATCTTGAGGCACCCAGTACACATTCACAGGGTCCACATGCTCCTCCTGCCAGGCCAGGCACCTTCAGGGCTGTGAACTGCTGTTGTGAGTAGCAATGTGTGGGAGGCTTGTTCACATTATTTCCATATGGGGGCCCATGAGGCTTCCACATTGCAGACTACACACACACCATCCAGGGTGTTTACCCACCACATGTGTCATATACCACCCCTGTAGTCTGTCCTCTATATCTACCAATCCGGACCACCTCCACAAATGTACCTGCTATCCTTTCCCATATTCCCATTCCCTATGTCACAGACAAGGGCAATGTGGTCCCACCAAGGGGTTCAGATGTGACATACCTGTCCATGTTGCACGCACTTACATCTGTATACATCTGTGTGTATTGCTATTTGTGTTATTCCCTCACACATAGCATGCAGCATGGTGGTGGTAATATAGGGGACATGTATTTACATACATATATGTGTGTGTGTGTGTGTGTGTGTGTGTGTGTGTGTGTGTGTGTGTGTGTGCGTGTGTTTGTATATACGTAGACATACGCATATATATATATGTGTGTGTGTGTGTGCGTGTGTGTGTGTGTGTGTGTGTGTGTGTGTGTGTGTGTGTGTGTGTGTGTGTGTAGATATATATGTATATATGTGTTTATATATATGTCTACATATGGGTATCTGTATATCTGTAGACATACATGTATATATATATATATATATATATATATATATATATATATATATATATATATATATATATATATATATTCAGTTTCCCTATTACTCTAGCATGTCCAAAGGTCAGTCAATGGTTTCCTCTCCAGTCCAGCTGGTGAATCTGGGAATTTTGAGGCAATGTTACAACTGTCTCATGTACACGGACAACCCTCTCCTCCTCCAAACAGGTTCAAATATATGTGAGAGATGCAAATATTTAGCCAAACTGGAGGCTGAGCTCTCTCATCTCAAAACTGGTGTAACCAGTCAGGAGGAGAAGGTAACCTCACACAACACAATTCCAGTATCACATAGTCCCACCACATCAGCGAACCAAACACATAAATACACAAAAATATACTCGGAGGTTCTAAATAAAAATCTACCTAAGCAACAGAGACCTCCAAAGCAGACATCCAAGCAAACGCTACCTCAAAACAAAACACACACAACACATAACCCACAAAGTCAGTGTGCCAAGCAGCCACAGCCCTTAAGGCTGAATAACACACCTGATACTCTTGTTATAGGTGACTCTATTGTCAGACACACTGACGTCCCGCTCACCAGGCTGAATAAAGAGAAGGTCACGGTGAGCTGCCTGTCGGGTGCTAGGATCCGACACAACGCAAGCACTCAGGTCACTCCAAAGCAAATACAAATATGACTCAGTCATTGTACATGCTGGTGTGAATGACCTGAGATACCTCCTGGACTACATGAATAGAGACATAGAGGAGCTCTCTGATCATGTAGCCCAGGCTGGTATGACCCTGACCTTGAGCAGCATCTTACCCTCACCTAGAATGATGCCACAGTACAAAGACAAAATGATTAATTTTAACAATTGGCTAAAATTATGGTGTCATTCAAACGGGATCCAGTGTCTGTCAGCCTGGGATGACATGCTCGACAAGCCACATTGCTTCGCTAGGGACGGCTTGCACCTGTCACCACTGGGCTTTTGGATATTGGCAAAGGCGCTTGCCTCCCTCATAGTGCCTTTTTTAGGCAAGGCTCAAAAGTCAAACCCACCCCCATAGACAGCACAAGGAACAAGAAACTAAGGGTAATGCTGCTAAACGCCAGAAGTCTTAACCTCAAGATGCACTTTTCGAAGCTCTCCTCAGTATGGAGAACATTGATATCTGTGCAGTGACAGAAACCTGGTTCAAGGCTCCAGAGAGCACCCCAGCACTACCAGGCTATACCTCATATCATGCTTTTCGGTCCCAAAACCCGGACCGAACCACAAAAGGAGGGGGAGTTTCCATATTTATCAAGGATATCCACACCTCCAGGTTAGTGGCATTGCACGAAGTATCAGAGACCATCCATGTGCAACTAACAGTGGGCAAGACTGCTTTTCAGTTTATAGCATCCTACAGACCACTCTCTCAAAGTCAGGAATCCCACTCGGCTTTCCTGAAAACATTGGAGAACATGAAGATCTCTCCGAACACCATTATATTGGGTGACTTCAACTACCCAAACATTGACTGGGAGCACTACTCAAGCCCCAGCACCTTAGCCCAAAGATTCCTGGAAATTATAAACTCAAATGCTATGGAACAACTAGTCACCACTCCCACAAGAGGGGACAACATACTAGACCTGATCTTTACCAACATGGGGACTCTATGTTCCACACCAGAAGTATATCCCTCATTGGTAAGATCAGACCATAAATTAATTTCACTGGATGTCCACATCCCGACCCCACCCCCAGCCCAGAAAACCACAGTGAAAAACTTCTCAAAAGTGAACTTCTCACTTCTCAAACCGAAGTGGAATCCTTCAAGGCCCCAGGGCCAGTGGAAACTACGGCCCAAACTGCAGAATCCTATATAAATGCATTCTACGGACATCTCCAGGAATGCATGGATCATGCTATCCCAAACAAAACTAAGACCCAGTCATCCAAAGGCAGGCGTCCAGTCTGGTGGACCCCTGCCATAAATAAACTGTACAACAGAAGGAGGAAGCTACTACATGATAGAGCAAAATCCCTAATAGGGAAGGCATCTCTGATCAGTACTAGCAAAAAATTACGATCCCTCATAAAATCCTCCAAGGCCAGCTTCGAGAGTAAAATTGCACAGGACACCAAAGACAATCATAAGGCTTTTTTCAGTTATGTTAGAAACCTGGGATGCAACTCCCAGACTTGTTCTGAGTTGATTCTAAATGACAAAAAATACACTGAACCCACAGACATCGCCAATATCCTGGCAGACAGGTTCAGTGCAAACTTCTCCCCCCCTCCCCCTCCCAAAAGAGCAAGTATCTATCCCAGCAGAGGGCTGCCTCCCAAACATCTCAGATGCTCAGGTGAACGCTGCCCTCTCCAAAGCAAAAAACACTGCTTCCATGGGACCAGATGGTGTCCCAGGTTGCGTCCTACATGAACTACAAGAGGAACTAATCCCTCAAATAAAACAGCTATACAATCTCAGCCTCACTACAGGATATGTGCCCACAGAATGGCATACAGCAACAGTGGTCCCACTCCACAAAGGTGGAGCCTCTATGGACCCTGGAAACTATCACCCCATAAGCCTGACTAGCTTAGTCTGCAAGGCTATGGAGAGGATCATCATGGAGCTCATAAACAAAGACATTGGGGACCTACAGACACTAGATCCTACCCAGTTCAGCTTTGTCAAAGGCAGATCCTGCCTTTTTAACCTGGTTGACTTCTTTGAAACAGTCACCAAAGCCATAGATGAAGGGAAGGAAGTCCACACAGCCTATCTGGACCTTGCAAAGGCATTTGACACAATACCCCACTCGGGCATCATGGATAAGCTATCCAGCTTAAATATAAACCCCTATGTCACGAGATGGGTCGCAAACTCGCTCAAAGACAGAACCCACAGAGTGAGAGTTGCTGGAGCCATGTCAGACTTGAAACCGGTCACAAGTGGCATCCCACAGGGTTCTGTCCTGGGACCACTCTTGTTCGGTATATACGTTTCTGAGGTACAGGCAAACGTGGGAGGACTATGGCTCACCAAGTTCGCAGACAACTGCAAACTGGGCGCCATAATCAACTCTCCAGCTGACACAAACATCCTTCAAAAAGGTCTCACAGAGACAGATAACTGGTGCCAGCACCATGGTTTAAAGCTAAATGCCAAAAATGTATAGTCATACCCTTTGGCAAAAACAATGTGCCCACAAATTACCACATAGGCGGAAACCCATTAAGTACAGAGAAAGTTATTAGGGACCTGGGGACCCAAGTTGATAGCAATCTCTCCTTTGAAAACCACATTGCCAAAGTGGTTAGAAAGACCTTCTACATAGCCCACCTCATCACGAAGGGTTTCACATCTAGATCAAGAGAGGTAATCGTGCCTTTATTCATCCCTCATCAGGCCCATCATAGAATACAATGCCCTTTGGGATGTACCTTACCCGACACCTGCAGCAATTAGAAAGACCCCAAAAGTATCTCACCAAGAGGATCAAGGGTCTCAAACAGATGCCATATGCTGCTCGGTTAAAAAACTCCAGCTCTACTCAGTTGCATACCGCCTACTTCGAGGCGATCTATGCCTGACATACAAAGCTATGTCAAATCCAGAATTAATGGACATGCTCCACCTCAGTACATCTAAATCCCTTAGAGCCACACGCTCGAGGGACTTGAACCTCAGCACAGAAATAAATAGAACTTGCTGGAGGGACAGGTTCATAACCCAGAGGCTCCCTTCACTCTGGAATAGAATTCCAGTTCATGTGAGGCAGAGCACCTCACTGAATCTCTTCAAGAAGAATCTCGATAAGTGGATGGGGGATCGTAGGTTTGTCCCAGGGATTACTCCCGTGTCACTATTAGACAGAGGGACAGTAAACTAAACCTTAAAAAGGGCACAGTATACTCAAATCAAGGGGTGGTGCAAGCCATACAGAATCGGGCTAGGCTTATAATTGCCCCAGGGCAGATAGCCTAGTATGAACCTATGAACCTATATTTTATTTTATTTATTTTTTATTTTATTTTTTATTTTACATTTGTTGACCGGGAGGATCCGACTGGATGCATGTCCATTTTCAGCGGAGGCCCGGGGAGAAAAGCTCCAAAACACAGGTTACAAAACACTTAACTAAACAATGAAGCAAAATATACATTCAAAATAAGAGCATTCTAACTTATTCTTTCTAATTTATTTTAAATGTAAGAGGAGTAGGATAGTAAGGAGATGTAGAATATTCATGAGTTATAGACAGTTATTACATTCTAGAGTGGACTATCCCGGGTTTAGGCAATGGCAACTTCGCATTGAGCCCAGATGAGTTTTTAGCTTAGCTTTAAATTGACTTAAAGTAGAGATGGATATAATATCATGGGGAAGTTTGTTCCAAATTTTACCTGCAGCGTTGGAGAGAAGGAAGTCTCCAGCAGAGTTATTAGTTTTGAGTGATTGGATTAGGAGACGGTTGGATGACCTCAATGGGGATTATTACAAAGGGAAGTAGTGCTTTGAGGGAAGGAGCATATTCAGGGTTATATATGATTTTGTGAGTAAGGACTAGTAGGTTGAAAGTAATTAGGTTAGGAAGCTCAGACCAGTTGAGTTTGGCTAAATTGGTACAATGATGGGTCCTATATGGGGACCCAGTAACAAACCTTGCAATATGATTGTAGCATTTAGAGTTTGTTCATGACAGTTTTACTTATATTGTGAAGTAAGGGGACGAGTACAGGAGTGATGAGAGGAGGTGAGTCTGGGCAATGGCCATTTTAGCTTGGGGGGTCAGGAAGCTTTTTATTTTATATAAAGAGCCTAGCTTTTGTTAATGGTCTTAATTATTTGGCTTGCGTGTATATCAAATTTTAGTTTGTTGTCTATGGTTACCCCTAGTAATTTTGTCGAGAGGTCTGGAGAAATAATGGTCCCATCCTTTGCTTGGATAGTAAAGTTAATGGGGTAGGACTTTTTTGTTGGAAGAAACAACAACATTTTAGTTTTTTTTGGATTGAGAATCAGGCGACGACTGGAGAGCCAGTTTTCTATTTTGCTGAAAGTAGACTGGGTTAACAGTTGTAAATCTCAAGGTAGTACCAGAGCAGATTAACGTGGAATCATCTGCATATTGTATACAACTGGCATTAGGAGTAACTGTATGCAGATCATTGATAAAAATGGAAAATAATAGCGGCCCTAGAATAGATCCTTGAGGTACTCTAATGTATTGGGTAGTAGCTTAGAGTTTGGTCTGCCATAAAACTGCTTGTTTTCTGCCAGATAGATAGGAACTAAACCATTGTACAGCAATGGTGTCAAGACCTAGTGAAGGCAATGTATTGATTAAAAGTTTATGATCCACCATATCAAAGGCCTTTGACAGATCCAGAAATAGTGCTGATGAGAGATTGTTATTATTACGATGGGAGTTTATGGTATTTGAAAAGACAAGGAGGGCTGAGGTGGTACTGTGGAGAGGTCTGAAACCATGTTGGGTATCAGCCAGTAGTTGGTTGACTATTAGGTGTTTCATGAACTGTTTCTGAACACATTTTCCATTATTTTTGCTAAAGGGGAAAGTATGGATATGGGCCTATAGTTAGAAAGATCAGTGGAAGTGCCTCCCTTGTGGAGAGGAATTACATATGATATCTTCCAGATCTCGGGGATTATGGCCTCTGCTAAGGAGCGGTTGATGAGGATTGACACTGGGTAAGCAATTACGTCAGCTGTTTTTTGCAAATATTCAGCTGGGAGTTGGTCGGCTGAGAGTGTGGAGGGTTTTAGTTTTTTAATTAATTTACATATAACGGAAGTTGCAACAGGTTGAAAGGTAAGTAGGGAATATTTTTAGTGTTCGAGGGTCAGAGGTATGAAGGCTAGGTGGTAATTGATTAGACAGAGTTTGTATTGTCTCAGTGAAGAAGTGGTTAAAACTATTGGAGACATCGTCAGGGGATTTATCAATGAGTGTGGCAGGGGCAGGGGTAGTAGTGCGACCAGGATGAAGAAGTTGATTTAGTCCAGCCCAGAATTTTTGTGGACAGTTTTGGTGGTCGGTTTGTAATTTACAATAGTATTGTCTTTTATCTAGTAATATTTGCCTTTTAGTTTCATTCCTAAGTTGTCTGTATTTACTTTGGTCCAAAGGGAGTGTGTGTATGTGTGTGTGTGTGTGTGTGTGTGTGTGTGTGTGTGTGTGTACACATATACATACCTATATATGTGGTACATTCAGACAT
>NC_056735.1:1494776484-1494968984 GCF_019279795.1 Protopterus annectens | reverse complement strand
CAAGGCTCCAGAGAGCACCCCTGCAATACCAGGCTACAACTCTTACCACACTTTTTGGCCACCAAACCAGGACCGAAACACTAAAGGTGGAGGAGTGTCAATATTCACCATAGATATTCACACCACCAGGCTAGTTGCCCAACACAATACGTCTGAAATTCTCCAGGTGCAACTAACACTAGGAAAGACTGCAATTCAAATTATAGCTTGCTACAGATCCCCCACCATGCCCCAAGATTCTCACTACACCTTTCTAAACATACTGGAAAATATTAAGATAGAAACAAACACCCTAATACTGGGTGATTTTAACTACCCTGCCATTAACTGGGAAAGCTACTCGTGTACCAACACCTTTACCCAATGGTTCTTGGAATTCATAAATTCCAACGCCCTCGATCAACTAATCCATAATCCCACCAGGGGCTCCAATATCCTAGACCTGGTCATTACCAACATGGGAAATCGATGCTCCACATCTATGGTCACCCCCTCGTTAGTCAGGTCTGACCATAAGCTAATCACCCTTAACATCCACATCCCACCCCCAGTAAGGAAACCTCCATAAAAAAACTTCTCCAAAGCCAACTTCATGCTACTCAAGTCAGAAGTGACAAACTTCATGACACCCATGCAAACGGAAACTGAAATTTCAACTGCTGAATCCTACACTTAGGCACTGTATGAGCAAATCCACTCATGCATGAATCATGCCATCCCAAATAGAACCAAGATGCTCTCATCCAAAAAAATAAGCCAATCTGGTGGTCCCCCTGCCATAAACAAACTTTACAACAAAAGGAAGAAATTGTTGCAGAAAAGAGGAAAATCCCAGGATGCAAAAAACTCCCTTACCAGCCTCAGTAAGAAACTGAGATCCCTCATAAAATCCTCCAAAGCTAGTTACGAAAATAAAATTGCCAAAGATTCCAAAGACAACCACAAGGCATTCTATAACTATGTCAAGAAACTAAATGGCAATACTCACATCTGCTCTGAGCTACAACAGAATGGCATTAAATATACTGATCCCAAGGATATTGCCAATATCTTGGCAGATCGATTCAGTGCCAACTTCACCCCCCTCTCACCCCCTAAATGGCCCATCTCAATACCGGAAGATTGACAAATTCTGGTAATAACAGCCACACAAGTAAAAAACACACTCTCCAAAGCTAAGAATACAACATCCATGGGACTAGATGACATCCCAGGCTGTGTACTACATGAACTACAATATGAACTGGTACTTCACCTAAGTGTCATGTTTAATCATAGCCTCACCTCAGGTTTCGTGCCCACTGAGTGGCGTAGAGCTACAGTTATCCCACTCCACAAGGGGGGATCCAACTTGGATCCCAGAAACTACCGTCCCATCAGTCTGATGAGCCTTATCTGCAAGGCCATGGAGCGTATTATCATGGAACTTATAAACAAAGACATTGGCAACCTTCAAACACTGGACCCCACCAAGTTTGGGTTTGTGAAGGGCGATCTTGTCTCCTGAACCTGACTGACTTCTTCGAATCAGTCTCCAGAGCCATGGACAAGGGTAAGGTGGTTCACACAGCCTATCTAGACCTTGCCAAGGCCTTTGACACCATCCCCCATTCTGGAATCATAGATAACCTTACTAAGTTGGGCATTAATCCCTACATCACCCAATGGGTTGCTAACTGGCTTACTGATAGAACCCACACTGTAAATGGAGCCGACTCCAAATCCAGCTCCAGACAAGTGACAAGTGGAGTACCTCAAGGTTCAGTCCCAGGACCGCTCTTGTTTGGCATCTACTTCTCTGAAGTACAGGCCAACACTAAGGAACTCTGGCTAATAAAGTTCACAGATGACTGAAAACTGGGAGCCATTATTGAATCCCCAAATGATGTGGATACTCTACAAAAGGGCCTTACAGAAACAGATGCTTGGTGCCAGAGCCATGGGCTCAAGCTCAATGCCAAGAAATGTATAGTTATCCCCTTTGGGAAAAAACATGTACCCATGAATTACCATATAGGTGGCAGTACACTAAATACCGAAAGTGTGATAAGAGACTTAGGGACACAGGTGGACAGTGATCTCACTTTTAATAACCACATCGACACAACAGTCAGGAAATTCTTCTATGTGGCACACCTCATAACTAAGGGCTTTTCATCCAGAAAAAAGGAGGTCATTGTCCCACTGTACTCATCCCTCATTAGACCCATTATAGAATACAATGTCCCGTTTGGTATGTACCTCTCAAGACATCTGCAACAACTGGAAAGGCTGCAGAAATACCTCACTAAAAGAATCACAGGCCTAAAGCAGATGCCCTATGCTGACCGCCTTAAAAATCTCCAGCTATACTTTGTCATATATTGTCCAATCAGAGGCGATCTCTGCTTAACATACAAGCCATGTCAAACCCAGAGCTGTTGGACATGCTACACTTAAAGAAATCCCAATCCCTCAGAGCCACATGCTCCAGGGATCTAAACCTGGTCATCACAATAAACAAAACATGCTGGAGGGATAGGTTCCTGACCCAGAGACTCCCCAGACTCTGGAACAGATTGCCCATACATGTCAAGCAGAGTGCCTCTTTGGCCCTCTTCAAAAGGAACCTTGACAATTGGATGGGAGAAAGGAAATTCACCCCGGGGATCACATCAGTCGCCCTGCTAGACAGGGGTCCAGGGAAATAAATAGTGTGGGAAGAAATAGCCATGGAATTGTTATGGCTAGGCTCGTATAGGCCCTAGGGCTGATAGCCTAGTACCAACCTATGAACCTATGTTTGTGAAAACAACAGGGTTATAAATATCTCACATGGCTTAGTGATAAATCACTTTGGCTATGGTGTGTAGGGTCCTGGGTTTGAGCCTTGCAGCCGCTGTTTATTTTGTTGCTGGGCAGAACAAGGGCCGTTGGATACAGAGTGATTAAGGCACTTTTATGCAGTTGTAAGTGGGTTTGCACGGGTTTGTGCGGAGGTAAGCACTGCTAACTTCTGGTTATAGTTTCTTATACTCAGTTAGCTTCTAAATTGCTTAACCTGTGTAGGCATTGCTTACCCATGTGCAAACAGGCTTAAACCTGCTTACTGCTATTTAAAAGTGCTTACTCCCGCTTACCCCCGGTGCTAATTTTTTTTAAAATAAATGAAAAAGGGTTGATAGGAAAGTGGTAAAAAGGGGCACAAAGAGGAAAAGGCAGTAGGGAAAATAGCTAGAGATGTGCAGGAATGGTGTAAGGAAGGTCCATAGCTGCCCATTTCTTCTACAGCAACAGCTGTGCATATACACTGAATTTGGAGATAGATTTGGACACTCATACCCCTGAGTGAAGTGTGAGGATAGCAATAATATGTTGTTAAGCCAGTTAGACCAGATTACATGTGTCCAGTGGACACATGTGCGAAATGAACAGCTATGTATGGGGCGAGATTTGTTTTGGGAACAGATTGCCCTTTTTTTTTTTCAGGTGAGAGTGGGATGTTGAGGAGGGATAGTAGGTATATTTTGGGAGGTAGTTTGGGTAGGTTAACAGACAAGACAAACAAGACACATACAGGGGCGGTATATGACACATGTGGGGGTCAACACCTTGATGGGGAGGGGTGTTGGGAAATCGGAAACCCATGATCCCTTAGTGGAAACAGTGGGACTGAGGTCCCCACCCCTGGGCAGTCACCACTGTATCTTCACAGCCCTGAAGGTGGCTGTGCTGGGGGCTGAGTCGGAGAACCAGGCCAGCCCTCTAGTCATGACACACGGCCCTCAAGCTTGTGTAGTAGATCTCCAAACTCCCTGTGGAGCTCGCTACGCACCACGATCTAGACCTGGCAATGGGTGAGAGGTTCCTGTCCATGCCCACTCCCGGGGGGGCGAGCCCCATCCCCTGAGGTGGTTCCACCCGAAGGTAGTGCAGGACCAACCGGGTTGGGCCCCGGATGTGCTGTTGCCCAGTGCCACGGCCAGCTGAGGTGGGAAAGGCGGGTCCGCTGGGACCCGCATTCCCATACGTGGTATGGTGTTTAAGTTTTATCAATATATGTGGGCTAGTAAAAGTCAACACATTCCAGGATTATGTATAACAGCATGCATAGATATTTCCATTAACCCAAACATCAGATATGGAACAGTTGCAAAACAAACATAACACATGCATATATGGGACCACAGTGGTAATTACAACATGCAGGTACATTGATGGCACCGTGCCACCAGTGTGGGAGTATTTCAACATAGCACATGCATAGAAACAGATTTATATGATTATCGACTAATAGGACATATGTCCCAACATTAGAGTTAAGTTATCACATACCAATTGAGTTGAATATTTAGTTTTTTGTTGCAGATATGGTGGGGGGGTGTCAATTAACAACTAGTATATTCCTATAGTTTGCATTACTTTCCTAGTCAGTGCTGTTATCTGTACCTTACAAGTATTAGTTCGCTATCCTATTGCCTTAGTTTGGACAGTGGTATGGCTGTCGACAACTATATACATGAACTGGTTTTACATGCAGTATACACCTCTCACCTGGTATACCTGTGGAGGAATTGTTTGTTAACAATAAGTAACTGTTTCTGTACATACTCCCAGATTCCAGCTTGATGTTATGTACATACCTGTCCATTTATTTTTGCACAGACTCTGGGCATGTCTTGACCACATGCAGGTGAACTGGGACATATTCGGCTATTGCCCTATTAAACCTTTAGTGAATTGTACAATGACAGGTTTGCTTTCATTGACATTTTCCAAATATGTACAGGCCTGACAGTCAGTTATATGATATGAAATGCTGCCTACATGTTAGAGATTAGCACACTGATATGCCAGGGGGACAAGGTGACAGCCGGCAGATATGGATCAATTATTCTATGATTCTGCATACAGCTTACTACCACTCCCAGGATTCGGACCATAGCTGTGTCTGCTAAAAATAAAACACTGTCCATCACAGTTGTGTGTGCTTTATATATACTGGTATGTAACTCTTATTTGATTTCTGTCTATAATTCTCCTGTGGTTTTACATTCTAACCTTGTATTACAACACTCTTATATAGGATTTCCTAGACAGTTATATTATGTAGCACAGTGTGGGTGGCAGTGATGAGCAATACCTTATTATTCAGAGCAACTGCAACACTAACAATGCCATACAATACCAGAGTAAACAGTACCAGTACAGGGTATCAGTCTTTTATTTCTAGGCACAGTGTTCGTATCTGACAGACCTGTGGGAGCAAAGTTTGTTAGCACTACCTGAATGTTGCCACACAAATTACTAGATTCCACATTAGTATTATGCACATACATCTGACTCTGTTACTGTACATACTCTGGTCACAGCTTGACAAGATGGGGGTGTGGATGGGACATACGTGGCTTATTACTCTCATAACATTTTGGGGAGTTGCTAGAGTAACAGGTTCCTGACCCAGAGACTCCCCAGACTCTGGAATAGATTGCCCATACATGTCAAGCAGAGTGCCTCTTTGGCCCTCTTCAAAAGGAACCTTGACGATTGGATGGGAGAAAGGAAATTCACCCTGGGGATCACGTCAGTCGCCCTGCTAGACAGGGGTCCAGGGAAGTAAATACTGTGGGAAGAAATAGCCAGGGAATTGTTATGGCTAGGCTAGTACCAACCTATGAACCTATGAACAGGTTTGTTCTCATAGATGTCTGACAATCAGTTGTATTTCTTGTTTGTTGCCAAAACGTCTGGGATCATCCTACTGATTTCCCAGGGGGACAGGGTGACAGGCAGCAGATATGGGCCAATTTACTGAACATTCTGGAAATATCTATACAGTTGTGGGGTATAGTTCTGTATGCAGCCTACTACTACTCCCAAGATTCAAACCATGGCTATGTGTGCTAAAAATACAACAGTTCACATCTCAATTGAGTGTGCTATTTGGATTTAGTTGTCTGTCTTTTCACTGTTTTCTGTCTATGATATTCTCAGTTGTACTATATGACCTCTTGAGATTACACCAGTCATATACAGGCATTCTTACACATTTTATTTATGTAGCACAGTGTGGGTAACACTGGTTAATACAACAGTACTATTAAATGATTGCAAATCTACATTACCATATGATACCAGAGTAAACACATGCAGTCCAGCAGTTAGACCTTTATTGTCAGGCTATTATGCTTTTATTTACATACAAGCTATATGAGACTCTTCCTGTCATATTCTGTGGTGTATGCAGTACATGCCTTAAACAAAACAGGTTTTATACAGGCAATTAACTTACTACTACTTTTAGATTTATTTTCTATGACAGTACATGCAAGATTATTACTAACATGCCTCACGTCGCAACCGCTCCAATTGACATCCATGGGCCTCCTGGTTCATAGCCCACTCACTTGCTACTGTGAAAGACATAACAGGAATATTTAGCCATACCTATCCATAATATACATGAGCTGGCAATTATTAAACAGGTAGTGGACTGATACAAATGGCTGGGACCTCCCCTGTCCTCCTAGCCTCTTGGATCCACTGATCCAAGAGATCCCCCTTTTGCCGCTACAGGTCGGCATAGTGATGCCTGATCTGCTCACTGGTTTGGGCTATGCCAGTGGCACTGGTGAGGTCATGGGTGAGATGGTCCCAGGCTTCCACTTTATATTGGGAACCCTGGTACTGGCCCTGCAGCAGTCTCTGGTCATGGTCTTTCACAAGGAGTCCTGCCATGACTCTGGTCTCCTGGATGCCCCAGCACTGCACCCAAAAGTGCACACCCTCTCCCATTCAGGACATAGTGCCCACAGGAGGAAGCTGCAACCAGTTATGAGATGTATTCCCATCTGTTGGGTTTAAATAGTGCCAGTTTCTCACAGTTTGCCATGAATGGACAGTTTTGAAAATGCTAAGCTATGGGCAAACCTGCTTAACTAAGGTTGGCATTGCTTAAAGGGGTATACCAATGGGCAGACTGAGTTAGCTGGCCTACACATTGCTTACACCTACTAAGCTGGGCTGTGCAATGCTTAGCATTGCTTAATATTTAATTTGCATTATATTTGCATTTTGGCATTGATTTATTATTCATTACATGTTAGATATGTGTTTGGTATCCATGAATCATGTGAACATACACTGTATGGAGTCCTTGTGTTTATTAGGGGATTTTAACACTTTATTACAATGACACCTCACATCTGGGCTTAATGCAGTACTCCAGTTCACATATTTATGTCCTGTAGTAGATTATACAACATAAAACTGTATATAGATTCCTTTCACATGTTCAGTTCGATTTTTCTATAGTGAGTTTCTGTTTGGTGATACCTCAATCATATGTACTGCTGTGATGGCTTAGTGGTTAACTACTGTGACTATAGTATACAGGGTCCTGAGTTCAAGACCTGCAAAGGCTGTTTATTTTTTTTCTGGCCAGAACAGCAGCTGATGCATACAGAGTGATTAAGGCACTTTTAAGCAATTGTAAGCAGGTTTGCATGGGTTTGCGTGAAGGTAAGCAATGCTAACCTCTGGTTAAATATGCTTACAGAGAGTTAGCTTAAATATTGCTTAACCTGTGTGCGCATTGCTTACCCTCATGCAAACAGGCTTAAACTCGCTTACTACTGCTTAAATATGCTTACTCTTGTTTACTACTGCTTAATAGTGCTTACACTTGCTTACTAGTGCTTACTCCCGCTTACCATCGCACTAATTTAGACTGTAATGTCTAATGGTTCTTGGGACGGTGGTGGATTTGGAAACTGTATGGAGTTATCATTCATTACACATTTTACCTTCCATTTGTATCCCTGATTCCTGTGTACATATACTGTATGGGGCACTTGTGATTATCTGTGGACTTTGCAACATTATGACAATGACACCTCACATCTGCATTTAATGCAGTACTCCATTTCACAAATATATGTTATAAATATATAAATGGTATAAATATATGTTATCGTAGGTTACGCAACAAAATAAACTGATCATACAGTGATTTGACATGGAAAATGGATTGTACTGGAGTGGGACACGAACAGGGAGTGACTGCTCGTAAGGCAAATGCTCTGCCCACTTCACTATTGCTGTACTGCTTCATTTGCATATATCTTGCTTTTTATCCTCTTGTGCCATTTAAGCTTAATTAAATGTAGCTAAGCGATGGGCAAACCCATGCAGCTATGGTTAAATTGAATCTGTTTCATAAAAAAAACTTCTTTATAGTTAATGTTTTAACTATTGCTCTTGTAAATGTGGGGGGATGTTGCTGGGGGGCATGCGAACACCTATGAGCGGTCTCGCTCATTCTTATTCATACTCTGCTGTTCTTTATTGCAGGGGTATGTATATTCTGAGAGCTCTGCTCCCAGACATGCCCACTGCACTCATACATGCTCCATGTCCATTTGGGAGCTCAGGCAGCGTGCCTTCATTAATATGCATGGTGAGCTGCTGTCCTGCTCCCAAACGGCCGCTTCCGTGCAGGACTAAGCTAGTCCTGCATGGAAGGATAGTGAATCTGGGGGCCATTGTATTAAAAAATCTTACAAAATGTAAGATATTACAAAACTACAGGAAGATATTAAAAGAATGTTTCAAAATCAAAGCTTAGTAAAGATTTGAGCAATTAAGCAGTACACTGTAGGATGAACAGTCACATGATGGGCAGCATGGATAGCATGCAGTGCAGCTGATGTGCTATACAAGCATTAAACAAATATTTGTCAAAAATGGTTGTGTGCATCAACGGGGTAAAAGACAGGAAGAAGGAAAGAGTTTTTCAAGTATACTGTGCACCATACAATGTGCTGTATATATTGTTTCTGAGGGATAATACTCCCCCTAGCTAAAAAGGTGTATGAGCTTCATTCCGTCTAGTTTCTTCCATGTGCAAATCTGAGAAGTACTGAGAGCTGTGTCTCAATAAGACAACCAAGAGTGATGTCCGATCCAAAATAATTTTCAAATTTAACATACTGGATTACATTATTAAAAATGCATTTTTTTTTATTTCTATAAAATTTGAGGAAGGACTGTAATACAATTGCATGTAAGGCTTGTAGCAAAGTTAAATCTGCTCTTTACTGACTGGTTATATTAGCTATTTGTCCACATACATTTATCTTATAACATGATATGGGTGTAAGACATCATATCAAGCAGTGAGGGGCTCATCCTGAACAGGAAGGACACAGAGGATGAGGGGCCACAGAATGTAGATTGTAGGGGATAACTGCTCTCTGGATCTCCCAAGCACGTTTTCATGGACAATGAAGTGGACCCATTTTAAAGAGTACTGGAATGACTGGTTGATGGACATTGAACCCAAAGAAGCAATCAGGAAAGCATGGGTCAGGTAGAGAAAGAATGGAGAGGGAAGCTAGGATTAGAACACAGTCAAATAATCAATGTACATAACATACATCACTGCTTCAAGTAAATAAGTTCCACATGATGCATGAATTTGTGGGTTCATAGATATCTGCTATGCTATTGATCTGTGAGGATCCTTAGAAGCCTAGTCAGGCATTCCCATGACATTTTAGCCATTGTAACTTAAGTACAAATAATGCAAGACTAGGTGGAACCTTTACATGTTATCCCTATCCATAAGGGACAAGGATGCTAAACCAGGGGTGAATTTGTGGTTTCCCATCTATTCATCCAGATTACATTTGAAAAGAATAAGGGGAATACTTTGCTGTATGTGGAGAGGCAGACAGTTCCAAAGAAGTGGTATTCATTGTGATACATATCTATGCATCGAACATGTTCTATTTATGCTGTAGAAGAGATTAAGATTTCTTAAGCAGATGCACAGTAGATCAGAGAGCACAGAGTCTGCGTAGACTCTGTACATGAGGCAGATATTGTCTCCAGTAGCCTGTATGATACTGATAAGAGGGACTAAGCTTTGAGATGGTCAATGTAGTTTTTATGATTTAGGCCCTTGATTTTCCTGGTGAGAAAGCATGGTCATTCAAGCTGCATTAAGTGTTTGGACAGGTGCATACCAAAGGGGGCATTAAACTCAGTGATCAACCTGAGTTTTGAATACAGTGGAGTGGTCACATTACTGGACCTAGACATAATACCCTTATTAATAAGGACCCCCTTACAATATTACAGTGTTAGATACATAATGATTGAAAGACAGTCTGCTATCCACATATATTCCTAGCTCCCTAACTACAAAACAAGCTTTCTGGGTTGTCTTGTCGATGTGATATCTATAAGGGATGTCATGCTTGCCAAAGGAGACTGTTACACATTTGTTGGCATTTAGTTTTAGTTCACAGTTATGACAAAAGCCACAGCATTTATGATGGCAGTCATCTGTAAACTTGGTAAGTCACAAACCCTTTACATAAGTTTTGGCCTCTGAGAAGTAAATGCCAAAAAAGAGTGGCCTAAGGACTGATCCATGTAGTACACCAGCAGTGGCAGGTCTTTTGAAGGATGTAGACCTGCCTACCATAATTTCCTGGGTTCTATTTGTTAGCTAGTTTACTATCCAGCAAGTTACATAGGGATTAACATAACTGGGACAGCTTATCAACAATACCTTAGTGTGGGATGGTGTTGAGTGCCTTTGTGAGGTCTGGACTTGTGATGTGGGCTTATTTTCTTTTCACCCATTGATACAATAACCTTCTCAAAGAAGTTAATCAGGTTAAGCAGACAAGAGCTACCTATGACAAAAAGTTTCCAGATTTAACTATGTCCTTATTTTTTAATTCCAAAATGATCCTGTCTAAATCCGTACAGATTAGATTGGTCAGACTTATGGGTATATAATTTTCTAGGATATTGATGCTCCACCTCTGTGCTGGAAGATGACTTTTGCTGTCCTTCTTTCATACATCACAAAATGTGCTTAGAGACTACTATTGAATATTGACAGTAGAGGGTTTGACAGGTCCTGTTTTAGGCTGGTCAGTAGATAGCTTGGTTTGTTATTTGGTCCCAAAGAAGCAACAATCTTAGCCTAAGAAAGTTATTTGAGGATTTATTTATGGGAGATTGGGGGTGTAGATGTGGGTATGTGATCTGAAAATGTAGGGAACAGAGGTGGGTGAAGTTTGAGCTAAAGCTATCTGGTAGTAGATTGACTATGTCCTCAGAGAATGAGTATGTGATGTCATTTACTGTTATCTCTGTGAAGTGATGGGCATTCTTTCTGAGGTTTCTAATATAGTTTAAGAAGACTTTATGTTTTTTTTGCCTATATGGTAATTTTACCTCATATCTAGCTTTGGCTGATTTGGTCTGGGATCAGAGTTCCTTGTTAAGTTTAGCAAGATATCTTGTTAATTACATTTATATGTCTCAGTGGAATTTATACCTCTCAACTGTCCAGAAATTTGCCCAATGTCCTGATTTTTGCCACATCTTCTTAGTTTGTTCTTCATAAAATTTGTTGTTTTCTGGGAAATCATTGAGTATTGCGGTTATGAAATAATAAGACATTTGAGTTTCAGAAGAGGCATGCCAATGCAAAAAAAAAAATATGTTATTTTAGCAACTTTCTAAGTTTAAAAGAGCAGTGTTTAAAATTTGTCCATGATTTTGGATCTTTGTCCTGCCAGTATTTTTATCTTTGTTTAAAATTATTGTGCTAAGAGATTGAAAGGTATGGTGTAATTTATCTCATTTATGAAATAAAAAAGGTAAATAAAAGTATCATCTTATACAGGGGATCTCAGTTTTACCTATGCACTTTGTATCTACTTTACATAGAATCAGTGTGTCCACCATAAATTTTGCAGGTGAAATAGAACTGTAGACAAGACTTTCCTTTTTCAAATTGATCTTTGGTGCTTGCTGATAAAGTTATCTATCAGCTGCCCTCTTTGTTACATACTTTCAAAAATAAACTGAATAAACATGGAGGTTGATGGTAGGATTTATGAATTGTGGAGCAGGACATATGTTACTTATGCTTTATAGTGCATCACTAAAGAATGGTGATTTGGCTTTGCACTTTACAACTGTAACATATTATAATCACCATACCCTTAGTGAGACTGAATGTACTGTAGCGCACTGAGATGCCGATAAGAATGATGCTATGCTATATATTCAGTGTTCCCTGCTCTGTGAATGGGTACCATGTACGATACCCCATCACATGGCACTATTTTGTAGCAGACAGCAAGGTGGTATGGCTGCAATTCTTCTTCAACAGTGTGAGGCAATAACTTATTCAGACTAACAATACCTTGTGTGCAGACCTCACCCTCCAGGCACTTCATCAGCTGCCTGCAGCTTCTTTATGAAAAATGCAAACTACATACATGACAGCGAAATTAGGTAAGATGTAACTGGTACTCCAGCTTTGTGATTCCATGGAATTCTTCTGGTATATCACATCTTCCACTTTGCCTTAGTATTGTATGAAGCAAGGGTAGTTGGGACATATTTTTATGCATGTTGCACAAAGAGATAAAATGCACAGTTAAAAATGCATCTTTTAGAAACCTGCTATGCTATAGAAACATATTATTTATAAATTGCAGCCCTACGGTACAATGACAGATACAGTATTATTCACCTATCTACATCATATCTTCTCTGTTAATGCTTGTCTTTTCCCAGTTAGGGGTCGCCACAGCAGAACGCCAGTCCGCTAATGATTGGCAGTTGATTTTTATGGTGCCAATTTTCCAGCCTGACACCCAACCTTCAGCGAAGGCACGTCCATTCACACATGTCTTTCAGAGGCCACTCGACCATGGGGAGGACGTGCAGACTCCACACAAAAGGCACTCCAACCAAGAATCGAACAGGAGAACCTCTTGCTGTGAGGCAACAATGCTATCGCTGTACCACCGCGGCCTTCTCTCTGAAATTCTGCCCTCATTTGATTAATGTAATTCCACACAGCATATGAAAAACAGAGTTCAACTTTACATAGCACTATCCCAGCATTTTCATTTCTGGCCTGCAACATGGATTTCATTTTTGGTTGCTATCCATGTTAACATTTAGAGCATATTCTCAAACTTACTGAAATTCCAAAACAAATGAAAAAAAAATAATATGGGAACAAGACGTTAGAGAGCAATTCCAGCCAGAAAATTAAAATAAAAAGGCAAATATATTTCACTGTATCGTCATGTTTATAGTACTAACTTCTTTGCATCATTGTAAGTGATTAGCATTTTTTTGTCTTTTGTAGTTTGTTATAAAGAGAAATGGCCTGATGAGGCTACCACATGGATGTCCTATGTTTCTCATTCTATTCTTCTTTGTCCCACAGTGCGCACTGTGTTCCTATAACAAGACACAGCATGATAGATATAGTGTCAGGTGCTTTATCTTTGCATTTACTTGCAATAACAATGCTGTGAAACACTGGCTTTGTAGGCTGTCTATGGAGACATTGTTAGTGTTTCTTTTTCTCTGAATTGTATCAAGTCAAATCTTCTAAAATATTTTCATGAAACATTTAATCCCCCATCACAGAAAGTACATAAATTCCAGGCTGTTGTTATGTCTTACTATAATTCCAGGGCCTTTTTTACTATTCCTCATTGGGTATTGCCTCATTCCACTGGTTGACTTGCTCAGTCAGCTGTTCTGCCATATCTCACTTCATAAATCTGGTATATACAGCATTTGTAATTTTTTTTCATGTTGCACTATTAAATGTAGAGTAGTATGCATGCATATGTTTTATGTATGCAGCTGGCATATTTCATATGTCCAGTTTGCTCAAATTGGCTTGCAGGATATAAAGCATTTAAAAGGAAAACTCTGAAGAGGTGTGAGAACACTCTAAACTAAGCATGCCTCAGACAGAGGCCAGTTCTAAGGCTAATGGATTCATAGGAGTAGACTTTCAACTGGAGCTTGAAGCATTTGTTAATAGTGACAGGTTTGGCATTTCAGATACACAGTTTGGCATGGGGGCAGGAATCACATGGCAAAGTATGCACTAATAACTGAGCATGACAATATCAGCACTGAAGCTATGGGCACATTATTTGAGTGGACTTATAAATAAGGTTAACAACATCATCTACAGTGTCTGCTTTAGCTTTTATATAGGCAGTCATTGCTGCTGTTTACTGTGTGAAAATAGACAGATACACTGATTGAGGGCTGCAAGGCAGCGGCTGGCTATGGGCTATGCTTCATGATGGAGCAGACAATAGTCTATTCCATAAAGGCCATGCTTATGTGCATGGAGGGATTTATCAACAGCAGAATAATCATCACATCAGCACCACATCTATCTGATCTCAATGCAGACTCCTACAGCAGCTTGGTACATCAGAGTATCCACTCACCTTATCATGCTCTTTTCTGGCATGTGCAGGATGCTTGGCATGGTACATGGTACATGATGCAGGATGCTTGGCATGATACATGGTACATGGTACATGGTACATGATGCAGGATGCTGAAAATGGAACATCTACGTGCCAGAACAAGGGATATTGGGATCTGATGCAGGATGTGCATGCCAGCCAGTCTTATAATGATATCCTTGTATAATACAGACAGGCAACACAGGAACACACTCAAGCTCTGCATACATTGTATGCATCTGTAGGCATTGTTCCTAAGACACTAGTCATTCATATAGAGGTCACAATAGTGCCAATGGCTAGAATAACCATTTCTCAGTCAGCAGACTCCTGGGAGACTTTCACTTGTGCAGGCCTTACTGGGATCTGCCTATCTAACTATACTCAGCCTACTATATTGTATACAGTTATCCATCCCTTATTCTATTCTTAACTGTAGGCAATATCATGAAATATTTAGGATATAAAACCAGAATAGGTGGGGGGCACACCCCCCCATTGTGGGGGGGGGGTCTGTGCCCTCCACACACCCCCTAACTATATATAGTAACTCCAGGATCACATTATAGTGGGTAAAAGGCATATACTAGTATATATAGATGGGGGGTGTGGGGGCGTAACCCCCCCACCTATTCTGGTTTTATATTGCCCACTTTACAATTCAGTATGTTGAAATTTAGCATTGTAAAATTTCAGTATTATGGGTTTCAGTCAAGTGATTTTTCAGTATTTTGAAATTTCAGTCTTATGGTCTCAGTTAAATGGGATTCAGTCAAATGAAGTTTCTATCATCTGATAGGGATCCATATATATATATATATATATATATATATATATATATATATATATATATATATATATATATATATATGTGTATATATATATATATATATATATATATGTGTGTGTATATATATATATATATATATATATATATATATATATATATATATATATATATATATATATACATATACATATATAAAATAAATATATATACATATGTGTGTACGGGTCTGTGTCAGATGATTGAGTTTTCAGAAACTCAAACTTTATACAGTCTAGACCATATGATCGAATTTCCAAAAATTTGAACATAAAAAAACCCCTAAAAAAACATAAAATCTACCTTTTTTATATTTTTGCAGTAGGTGGGCAAACCCCCCTGCACTCCCACACCCCTGCAAATTATATATACCAACTCCAAGATCAGACTGCAGTGAGGAAAAGGATGAATTGCCCAATCTGCATTGTACCGTGATCTCCATTCAAAAGCTTTGGGTTTTCAAATAATCAATCACATGGTCTCGACTATATGAATTTCGAGTTTCTGAAAACTCAATCAGCTGATAGGTTACCATAAATATGTATATATAAATGGGTCTAATTTAAAATGTTGACTTACTAGAACATCGACTTTCAAATCATCAAAACGACAACGCTGAAACTTCAGAATGTTGATCTCCTGGAATGTCACAATTTCATTCCAGAAAAGTAACCACTGGTCCATCATGGTGAGCTTTGCCCTGTTCTCCACTGTAATGCGAACACAGAGTTAATATATTTAATTAGGGGGGTGGGGGGAGTGCAGCGCCACATGTTGATGAGTTTAGTTTGCTTCCGTTCATATTGTAGTCATTGTTGGCCCAGTGGTTACTTTCTAAGAGTGAAATTGTGAAGTTCCAGGAGGTCGGCTTTCTGAAATTTCAATGTTGTCATCTCGATGATTTGAAAGGTGACATTCTGGTAAGTCAACGTTTTAAAGTAGACCCATATAAACGTAACCCAACAATTCTATTAAAGCAACAGTTGAGGAAAATGTAACTAACTAAAGTATGCATCAATAGTAAATCAGTTCTGTATGAATAGGAGAACATGCAGACCTGAATATAACAAAACTTTCCAGTAAGTTAAACCAGAAACATATATTAGAGCTTAAGAAGCTGAGCAACATCTGGGGGTGCCAAATGCAAACACGTGCAGAACAGCATACCTTTATGCAGACTATAGTAAAAAAACATACTATGCCTTGCAGAACTGCAACAATTACTATGTTCTTATCAGAGCAAAACAAAAATAGATGCCACATAATTATATGTATGTTGTCATTTTCACAGAAGGTAAGTGTCAGTATGCACTCTATACTGACATAGGTAAGCTAGCATGAAAAATGGTAAGTAAATGTTAGAGAATATACTGTATATGCCACAAGCTGAAGAGCTACATCTACTTGTAACAATATGACATATGTGGCCGCAGAATCGGCTGCTTGACCCTGCACACTGAAAACATGACAAATCCACAGCAAATGCACCATTGCAGGATTATAAACAACATACAGGCATATCTGAATTGTCCACAAAGCATACAAAAAGAAGATCATACTGATAAGAAGGGCATGAGGACATACAGAGGACATTACTGGCTACAGTGTAAGCTACAAAGGTGTAGCAATCTGCACTGCTGATACAGTTAGGATATGATCTTGCTCAACAGACTTGCAGTCAAGTACAGCATATAAGGAAGATATGTCTCCAGAAACCAACATATACCTATAGTATTATGGCCTGCACAGAGGTAAAAAAGTACAAAAAAGTCTATGACCAGGCATCCCTTAACCAAAAATAACAAAATCCAAATATGGGCTATAAAAATGTCAACAATGTTTCAAGATTAAAAGACACATAGTATGCATATATGGCTTAGACTTTTAGTAGCCTATCTGACTTTTTTTGGTAGAAGATCTTTTTTTAAATCTATGTTTAACTGCTGGTCTTAGTCTTTCTGAAACAGCTGCTTTCTCCTGAATGCTGGTATTCTTGTGAGTGCTTGGAGCAGTTTCACGCTGTTAGATGAAGTTGATTCAGGAAAATCAATATGACATCGACAATTTATTGAATCTGTAAAGCAGCCTGTGCCCCAGTGGTACAGACTGAAGTAATGGTTTTGCAAAGGCGCAAACCTCTCCTCCACCCTCTTACTTGGGGACACCCACTTCCCTCAAAGTTAGGTATACGTACCCCATATTCACACACTCAAGCAAGCGATTTTCAAAGGAATGCACATTCAGGAAACAAAGAACAGCCATATAGAGCATCTGAGCAGTGGAGCAGCAGAGTTCTGCTTCCTGATTCTTGGTGTAACTGGACGATATTTGATTCATTACTGTCGTTCTTTACTACTCAGCAGCGATTACGCTTCCTTCCAGACACTGGCTTAGGGCAGCTTTCATTGGATGATTGAAGATATACTGAAACATTCAAGCTGCTACTATCATTGAAAATTAGAATTAAACATTCCTTTTTTGCTCTTCTGTGGTTCAAATAATCGGTGTGACTAGATCTGAGGTGCTGTATATGGATTGCTCCATTTTTGGTGAAAAGTCATTTTTACCGAACCCTGCTGTTCACTAGAATGGCGTATTATGTTCTAGTTAACTTTACAATATTTTGTTCAGCTTTGTCACTTTTCTTAATGTGCCCTGCAATTTTGTTTCCTGTTTATTTCAATTTGCAGGCATTTTTATTTTTTTTTACCTAGGATTTTTAAAACGTTAGATTTGGATGTACTGAAACTATTATTTTGGTTTTGACTTCACTAAACTACATAGTGTTTTTACACAAAGGATAGTCAGTAATAGCTTAAAATAAGCAGGTTAATATCTGTTTATATACTTGAGGGCTTCTTGTTACTGTTTTTGTGTTGGCTTGCATGTATACACAACCACATGTTGTTTCTTTCTAAGCATCGCTGGCAGGCAGTTTGCAAATAAATACAAACTGAAATATATCTTTCAGCACAGATAAGCACTACTGAAATAAATAGTTGTAAACTATGTAGTGGCAGTTAGCACAACACAGTTGCAATACATTTATCATTAACATTAATGAGAAGGCATGTCTTAAATTATTAACTTGAAGTCATAGTCCCTGTCATTTTCTTCCTCACTGCCAAACTCTGCACATCTTTTATACTTTCTCCTTATAAATGTAATGAGCTGAGTTTATATATACGCTTATTTTAAAAGGTTTCACAATGATAGACAGCCTCTTGTAATTGTTGAGTGCATCAATTCTTGGAAGCATTTCTGAATAGTTCATGGTTTTTATGCCTCAATATTAAATCTCAGCTAAATTTTTTTTAAAAAGTTTTTTTGTAGTTATTTCTCCAACGGGAAATTTGTGAAAAGTAAATTTTACTTAGCCATGGAGTAGCGGCCTGATTTAACTACTATGCACAAAGTACAAGGTTTGATCCTGACCTCCAACCAATGCCTGTTTGGAGTTTGCACAGTCACCCTGTGCCCCCGTGGGGTTTCTCCCATGTCCAGAAAACATGTTGATTGTTTCCATATCAGAATCATCAATAACTGGAGCTGTGGGCAGAAGCACAGACTATACATATTGCCCTACAGGGGGAAGATTTGTACAGACCAGCTGCTTTGGGCATCTACTGTGGTGTGCAGTATCCTCAAGATAGGAAAACATGGATCACAGACTGTGTGCTGTGGCAGACCTAGTGACTCAATGGTGTAAAATATTGCTCTAGGTGTTTTGGTCATATTGACTAATGTCACCAAAATGGGCTTGTGTAGTTACTGGTAATAAGTGGGTCTAAATTACATTATCAAAGTTTTAAAAGTTCAAATCACTAAAGATCGGAACTTAATGATCGAACTGTTAAAACTTTGAATATGGCAAAAAAAAATTTTTGAAACAAAACAAGAAAAGAAAAGGTGTAAGCAGGAGGGCTGTGCCCCCCTGCACTCCCCACATGGGGGGCTGTGCCCCCCCACTCTTTAAATATACCAACTCTGAGATCGCGCTACAGGGTAGGAAACAGAAATCTTCTGTTTCCACAGTGTAGTGAACTGAAGTGTGATCTCGGAGTTGGTATATTTAAGTAGTTGGGGATGTGAGGGGTGCAGGGGGACTTGCCCCCTGATAACACTTTTTTTTCTTGATTTGTTTCAAAAATGTTTTTTATTCATATTCGAAGTTTTAAAAGTTTGATCATTAAAGTTCAACCTTTAGTGATTCAAACATTTAAAACTTCTATAATGTGATATCGACCCTGATAAGTAGGTTGAACACCTGGCCTTCTCTGACCTATGCCAGGGACCTTTGCTAATGGTGGGAGGGCTGTATGTGCCCCTATTTGGCAAGTGTGTGTCTGCCGTAAAGCCCAGCAGCCCTGAGTCAATAAGCTACTGGCCAACTGGTGTCTAGGTGCCCAGTCTAGGTTACTTGGGATAGCTCTGTTGAGTGAAAGCTGAACATAAAACCAGACGAACTGCCAAACAGACGGGAGGGACAGGCTAGAAATGGTGTAGGAATTGTGGTGAGAGAGAAGCTTCATAAGGCAGTGAGGGATATCATCAAAATTAATGACAAACTCATGGCAATCAGACGCTAGTGTAATAATAGGGCAGTATTCATAGTCTCAGCCTATACTTCACAGCAGGGTTGTGATAGTGTGGAAAAGAGTTCATTCAGACAGCAGTTGCAGGACCTACTAGATAAAGCAGGACATGAACTGGTGTTGATAACGGGTGACTTGACTGCACATGTAGTGACAGACAGAACAGGATATGAGGACTGTCTGGGAATACATGGGTGGGCAACACAAATAAAGAAGGGGAAGCCATTCTTGACTTCTGTCTGGCAAATGGCTTGATAGTAGCCAAAACATGGTTCAGAAAGAGAGACAGTCACAAGATCGCATATAAGAGTAGCCAACATGCAACTCTGGTAGACTTCCTTCTAGTACGGAAAAGGCACTGTGGTAGATTCCATGATTGCAAAGTCATCCCCAGTGAAACAGTCGGCCCATAGCATAAACTACTAGTTGCCACAATTAGCTGCAAACAGTGTTCAGAGAATGCCCTAAGGTCAACAGAGACCAAGACCTGGAAGTTGAATAGAGAGAAAGTACAACAGTTCAAGGAATTACTCAAGGCACTAGCACCCTAAGAAGAGGAGGAGATAGGTGAAGTTGAACAAGAATGGAAGCACCTAAACAGCATGTGTTAGGACTACAGAAAAGATATGTGGCTGAGCCAGGTATGGAAATAAGGTACATAAGGAAAGATGGTGGTGGAATGCAGAAGTCCAGGAAGCCATCAAAAGAAAGAAGAAGTGCAGGAAAAAGTGGGAGATAGAAAAGACTGACCATGCTATGAAGGACTACTGGCTGGCTAACACAGAAGCTAAGAAAGAAGTTGCAATACCAAAGAATAGGGCATCGAAGGCACTTTACCAACTTCTGGAAAGTGACTCAGTAAGTGGCACAAAGAAACTATATCAGGTTGCAAGGCAAAGACAGAAAGATAAAGAAGACAATCAGACACCATTCATAAGGGATGCTCGCAACAACCTGCTCACCAGTCCACAGAACATCAAAGGCAGATAGAAGGAGTATTTCCGGCAGCTTCTCAATGAAGCTGTACTACCCCAGAAACAGTCTACGATGAGAGAAGAAGAGTCCACCCCAGAAGAAGTGAGAACAGCACTAAGGAAAATGAAGTCAGTGGAAAGCAGCAGGCTCAGATGAGGTCACAGCAGGTATGATAAAGATGCTGGGTGAGATAGGGGAGAAATGGCTCCCGAGGGTACTAATAGCAGTGTGAAAAGAAAGGTGTATCCCAGATGAGTGGAGAATAAGCATACTCATGTCAGTGTACAAGAGCAAAGGGGACATCCACAACTGTGGGCAGTACAGAGGGATCAAACTCCTATCATATTGCATGAAAGTTCTGGAGAGAGTGATTGATAAATGGATACACAGAGTAGTAGAATGTAAGATTGGAGATGAGCAGTTCGGATTCAGATCAGGATGCAGCACAATTGATCCGATGTTTGCAGTGAGACAGATACCTGGGAAGCAGATAGAGATGAGGAGAGAGTCTAATTGGGCATTCCTAGACTTGGACAAAGCATATGACAAGGTCCCAAGAAAGCTGATCTGTGCAGTACAGCAGTGGTTTGAAGTCCCAGAAACATTGGTAGAATTAGTGCAGGCTATGTATAAGGACCCAATGACTCAAGTATGAACAGTGTGTGGCCTCACAGAGGGGTTCCCAGTGAATGTGGATGTACACCAGGGTTCAGATTCAAGCCCATTGCTGTTCATACTGGTGATGGACTACATTAGCAAACAGGTCGGAGGGGACAGATCAAAAAAGTTGCTGTATGCAGATAGGTTCATAGGTTCATAGGTTCGTACTAGGCTATCTGCCCTAGGGCATTTATAAGCCTAGCCAGAGTGTATGTGGCTTACACCACCCCTTAGGATGAGAATACTACACCTACTATGCCCTTTTAGGGTTTAGTTTACTATGCCTCTGTCTAGTAGTGACACAGAGATGACCCCCGGGGTAAACCTACGATCTCCCATCCACTCGTCGAGATTTCTCTTGAATAGAGTCAGTGAGGGGCTCTGTCTAACATGGACTGGGATTCTGTTCCAGAGTGTAGGGAGCCTCTGGGTTATGAATCTGTCCCTCCAGCACGTTCTATTTATTTCTGTGTTGAGGTTTAAGTCACTTGTTCTCGTGGTTCTGATGGATTTGGATTTGCTGAGGTGGAGCATGTCCATTAATTCAGGATTGGACATGGTCTTGTACGTCAGGCACAGATCACCTCTGAGTAGACGGTATGCGACTGAAAAGAGCTGGAGTTTTTTCAGTCGGGCAGCATATGACATATGTTTAAGACCCTTTATCCTCTTGGTGAGGAACTTTTGGGGTCTTTCCAACTGCTGCAGGTGTCGGGTGAGATACATCCCAAATGGGGCATTGTACTCAATCATTGGCCTGATAAGAGAAGAGTACAGGGGCACAATGACCTCTCTTGATCTAGATGTGAAACCCTTCATGATAAGGTGGGCAATATAGAAGGTCTTCCTAACCACTTTGGCAATGTGAGTGTCAAATGAGAGGTTACTGTCAACCTGGGTCCCTAGGTCCCTGATTACCTCTTCCGTACTTAATGGATTACCGCCAATGTGGTAATTTGTCGGTACCTTGTTTTTCCCAAAGGGTATGACTATACATTTTTTGGCATTCAGCTTAAGGCCATGGCTCTGGCACCAATTATCCATTTCTATGAGGCCTCTCTGACGGATGTTTGTGTCCGCTGGAGTATCAATTATGGCGCCCAGTTTGCAGTCATCTGCGAACTTTGTCAGCCACAATCCTCCTATGTTTGCCTGTACCTCGGAAAAATAAATGCCGAACAAGAGGGGTCCCAGGACTGAGCCCTGTGGGACACCGCTTGTGACTGGCTTAGAATCTGACATAGCTCCAGCAACTCTGACCCTGTGGGTTCTGTCCTTGAGCCAGTTTGCAACCCATCTTGTGACATATGGGTTTACATTTAAGCTGGTGAGTTTGTCTATGATGCCCGAGTGGGGTATTGTGTCAAAGGCTTTTGCAAGGTCAAGGTAGGCTGTGTGAACTGCCTTTCCCTCATCAATGGCCTTAGTGACTGTTTCAAAAAAGTCAACCAAGTTCAAAAGGCAGGATCTGCCCTTGACAAAGCCAAATTGGGTAGGATCCAATGTCTGTAGGTCCCCAATGTCTTTGTTTATGAGTTACATAATGATCCTCTCCATAGCTTTGCAGACCAGGCTCGTCAAGCTTATGGGGCGGTAATTTCCAGGGTCCGTAGAAGCACCGCCTTTATGAAGTGGGACCACTGTTGCCGTACGCCACTCTTTGGGTACGTATCCTGTGGTAAGGCTAAGATTAAACAGCAGCCTTATGTGTGGGTTTAGTTCCTCTTGGAGTTCATGTAGCACACAGCCCGGGACACCATCCGGTCCCATTGATGCTGTATTTTTAGCTTTAGAGAGGGCGGCTCTCACCTGGGCATCTGAGATGTTAGGGAGGCTACACTCTGCTGGGATAGTTATTTCTCCTTTTGGGGGGGGGGGAGAAATTTGCACTGAACCTGTCTGCCAGAATGTTGGCAATGTCAGTGGGTTCAGTGTATTTTGTGTCATTTTGGACTAACTCTGAGCATATCTGGGAGTTTCCACCAAGGTTTCTAACATAGCTAAAGAAGGCCTTGTGATTGTCTTTTGTGTCTTTTGCGATTTTTCTCTCAAAGTTGGCCTTGGATGATTTTATGAGTGATCTTAGTTTTTTGCTAGTACTGATCAGAGATGCCTTCCCTTTTAGGGATTTTGCTCTGTCATGTAGTAGCTTCCTCCTCCTGTTGTAAAGTTTGTTTATGGCTAGGATCCACCAGACTGGGCGCCTGCCTTTGGGGGAATGGGTCTTGGTTTTATTTGGGATTGCATGATCCATGCATTCTTGAAGGTGCCCATAGAAGGCATTTGCAAAGGATTCAGCAGTGTGGGTTGTGGTTTCCACTGGCCCAGGGGCCTTGAAAGATACCACTTCAGTCTTAAGAAGTGTGAAGTTTGCTTTTGAGAAGTTCTTCACTGTGGTCTTTTGTGCGGGGGGTGGGGGCGGGATGTGGATTTCCAGTGAGATTAATTTATTGTCTGATCTTACCAAAGAGGGATGTACTTCCGGTGTGGAGCATTTTGTCCCCATGTTTGTGATGATCAGGTCTAGTATATTGTCTCCTCTTGTGGGAATGGTGACTAGTTGTTCCATTGCATTTAAGTTTATGAATTCTAGGAACCTTTGGGCTAGGGTGTTGGGGCTTGAGTAATGTTCCCAGTCTATGTTTGGGTAGTTGAAGTCTCCCAAAATGATGGTATTTGGAGAGACATTCATACTCTCCAGTGTCTTCAGGAAGGCTGTGTGAGGTTCCTGAGTTTGAGAGGGTGGTCTGTAGCATGCTACAAACTGTAAGGCAGTTTTGCCTATGGTTAGTTGCACCTGGATAGTCTCCGATGCTTCGTGCGTTGCCACTAACCTGGAGGTGGGGGTATCTTTGATGAAAATGGATACTCCCCCTTCTTTTGTGGTTCGGTCCAAGTTTTGGGGCCGGAAAGCATGATATGAGGTAAAACCTGATAGTGCTGGGGTGCTCTCAGGAGCCTTGAACCAGGTTTCAGTCACTGCACAGACATCGATGTTCTCCATACTGAGGAGGGCTTCGAGGGCATGCATCTTGAGGTTTAAACTTCTGGCATTGAGCAGCATTACCCTTAGTTTTTTTCCCCTTGTTTTTTCTAGGGAGGTAGGTTTGTCATTTGAGCCTTGCCTAAAAAAGGCACTATGGGGGTGGCAAGAGCCTTGGCCAATATCCGGAAGCCCAGGGGTGACAGGTGCAAACCATCCCTTGCGAAGCAGCATGGCTTGTCAAGCATGTCATCCCAAGCAGACAGACACTGGATCCCCTTAGAATGACACCAGTAATTAAGCCAATTGTTAAAACTGATCATTTTGTCTTTGTACTGTGGCATCATTCTTGGTGAGGGTAAGATGCTGCTCAGGGTCAGGGTCATACCGGCCTGGGCTACATAATCAGAGAGCTCCTCTATGTCTCTTTTCATGTAGTCCAGGGAGGTACGTCTCAGGTCGTTCACACCGGCATGTACAATGACTGAGTCATATTTGTACTTGCTGTGGAGTGACCTGAGTGCTTGTGTTATGTGGTGGATTCTAGCTCCCTCTCCTTGTTCAGTCTGGTGAGCGGGATGTCAGTGTGCCTGACTATGGAGTCACCTATTACAAGTGTGTCTGGCATGTTGTTTGGCCTTAAGGGCTGTGACTGTTTAGCACACTGACTTTGTGAAATATGTGTTGCATGTGCTATGTCTTGAGGTGGTGGTTGCTTGGGTGTCTGCTTTGGAGGCCTCTGTTGTTTTGGTAGATTTTTAATCAGTGCCTCCGAGTATGTTTTTGTGTGTTTATGTGTTTGGTTTGCAGTTGTGATAGTTCTATGTGAGACTGGGTTTGTGGTGTGCGTGGTTACCTTCTCCTCCTAACTGGTCTTGCCAGTACTGAATTGAGAGAGCTCAGCCTCCAGTTTGGCTATATAGTTGCATCTCTCATATATTTGTATTTGTTGGGAGGAGGAGAGGGTTGTCTGTGTACATGAGGCAATTGTAACATTGCCTCAAGATTCCCAGATTCACCAGCTGAACAGGAGAGGACGCCAGCAACTGACCCTTCGACATGCTAGAAATAGTGAAAAAGATTGCTGTGTAACTGAGTCAGAAAGGACCTATAGGGAAATGGGTACTCAACAGAATTTAGGTGAATGAAGTACTTTTCGTTTGTTTAAGAGTGCTTTACCTGTATACAAAATGCTTTAGGAGCAAGTGCTGAGCTTTTCAGATAGAGTATAGGCTGTTTAGATTGCAAGTAGAACAGTTCTAAGGGAAAAATTGAAGAGCAGACTTGGCGGAGCCAGAAAAAGTTTAACCTTGTTTAACCGGCGCTGTGCTATGTGCATGACCGCGCAAAGCCGTGCAAACGCGGATGTGGCATTGCAGGTAGACTCTGAGCTAGAACTTCAGCAAAGGATAGCAGAATGGAATGCAAAACTGAAGACAAATGGGATGAAACTAAGCACAGATAAGATGGTGGTAATGGCAGCAAACTGGGGAAATCAGAAGAAACTGAGAATAGAGATAAAAAGGAAGATAGTGGAACAGGTAAACAGCTTCAAGTATCTGGGAGGAGTGGTTAAGGAGAAGGGAAGTCTGAATAAAAGAGTCAAAGCTAGAATCAGAGGGGTTGCAGCTAGCTGGTATAGAGGGTCAGGTGTAGTCTATGACAGAAGAATGCCAAAGAAGCTGAAAAGCAAGGTGTACAAGACAGTGGTGTGACCAGTACTACAGTATAGTACAAAAACCTGGGCAGTAAAAGCAGAAATGTTGAAGAAGCTAGAGGTGATGGAAATGAGGTGCCTGAGAAAAGTGGTAGGATGCACACTGTGGAACAGATGAAGAAATAAGGACATAAGAGCAGAAGCCAAAGTAGGTCCAATTGCAGAAAAGATCAAAGAGGCCAGATTACAGTGGTTTGGACATGCAGAAAAGCAGAAGAAAATCTGGTGAGGAGGATTTGGGACAGACAGGAAGAAGGTAAGAGGAAGCAAGGACATCCAGGAAAGAGGTGGATGGATTGTGTGAAAGGAGATCTGTGACAATCAGGCATGAGTGTTAAAGAAGGCAGGAGTGTGGCACTGAATCAAAAGAGTTGACAACAGTTACCACGATACCCCAACCCCATGTAGAAAAAAATGGGAAAAAGGGGGGCTGCTGATGATGATTCCTTAAAGTCAATAGGGAGAGCTTGCTAAAGATTAGGTACCTGAGAGTAGAAAGCATGTGCAGTGTTGTGGGGTTTGGTTCTACAGGTAAGGAGAACTGGTGTAGCTGATGAGTAGGTTGTAGGAGGAATTTATTTATTTATTTATTTATTTATTTTGTGTGACGTTTAGAGGAAAGAGTAGTAAATGTGTAGAGCTGGAGTAGTTAATAGAGTTGGGATCCTAAAAGTACTTTAGATCTTTGTTTTATGGGTAACCATTTAGCTTTTTCTAGGGTGATACAGTGGTGCTTACACAGAGGTGAGTTTTTAATGAAAGAGCAGATGCTGTTGTTGATAGCTTGAGTATGGAAATGCCTTTCTTCTAGGCAGAAGCAGAAATTGTGAGCCCATAGTCAAGTTGAGAAAATAGAACTCCTTTACCAATGGCTGCTCTTACTGGTTGGGATAGAAAAGGGAAGATCTTGTTGGCCCAGAAAAGGAAGGAATTTATGTTGGCTCTCACTATGTCTACATTGAAATAGAAGTTTATTGACTAATCAAGCCACAGTCCTGGGTATATGAAGAGGTAGGTTGTCTCTATGGAATGGTTGTGTAGGTCAAATATAGTTAAAGAGTCGAGTTTTGGTATTGGTGTGATTGAGAAGTAATTTATGGTTTATGAACCATTGCTGGAACTCATGTAAGTCTGATTGTAGTTCACATTGAATGTTGGTGTGAGAGTGACCTGATCTGTAAATGACCATGTCATCACCATAGAGAATAAGTGGGAGATGGGGGAGATCAGAGGGAAGTTTGTTAATGAATATGGAGAAGAGAAGCTGGAAAGAATGGATCCTTGTGGTCCACATTTGGTAATAGGTGCAGATTTTGATTGGGAGGATCCTATTTTACCTCTTAAGTGTCTGTCCATGTGGATGTTTTTAAAACAGAGAGCAGCATCTGGATTGATAAAAATTTCAGTTAGTATGTTTTTGAGAAGCTAGTGGTCAGTGAGGTCAAATGCCTTTGTCATGTATAAATAAATAGGGCACCTGTAAGAAGGCCACTATCAGAATCCTGCAATATGCCATCAGTTAGGTACAACAGTGTTGTCATAGTTCTTCATCCAGACCAGAATCTATGTTGTTTGGAGGACAGCAGGTGGTACTGTTGGATATAGAGGGGAAGTTGGGTGTAGGTAATCATCTCAAGAACTTTGCCCAGAATTGAGAGGATGTATATTGGATGGAAGTGAGAAATATCTTTTGGGTTGGTTTATTTTGGGATGGATTTAATTAGAGGGATTTTCCAAACCTCAGGCATGGTGTTTTGTGTGAGACATAGATTATACTTATGGGTAAGAGGAAAGCATAGATGCTGTCTGCAATGATGTATGAAGAAGGGGAGATTATGTCAGATCCATGAGGGGTATCAGAGAAAATATTTTTAAATAGAATAGTGACTTCTTTGGGATGTATGCATTTGAAGTGGGAAAAGGTGGGATAAATTATGGTGGGGGGGTAATGCATGATCCGTGGGAGATGTGGAGTTTATTGATGGAAAATTGTTAAATTCTTTAATGAAGTCTTCTGGAGAAAGTTTTGTTCTTCCACATTGAATTGTGTTTTAGACAAGATATCAAGAGGACGTTTTCTTCCTGTAAGTAGAATAACCTGTTTCCTAAAGTGTTTGGGGAATTCAAGAGGGTCACTGTTTCTTTGTCTGGAGATTTCTTGGCCAGGTTACACAATACTATAAATGAGGTGCAGTTGTCAGTTGTGTTGGGGGGGGGGGGGTGTTTCCATTTTTGCCAGGTTTCTTCTCTTAAAGCCAAAAACACAGCATCCATGGGACCGGACAACATCCCATGCTGCGTTTTACGTGAACTTCAGAACAAACTGGCTCCCCACTTAAGCACCATGTTCAATAATAGCCTTGCATCAGGCTTTGTGCCCATTGAATGGCACACAGCAACAGTTATCCCACTCCACAAAGGAGGAGCCACCACTGATCCCGGGAACTATCGACCTATTAGCCTGACGAGCCTGGTCTGCAAGGCCATGGAACGTATCATCATAGAACTCATAAGCAAAGACACTGGTAACCTCCAAACTCTCGATCCCGCCCAGTTCGGGTTTGTGAAAGGCAGATCATGCCTCCTGAACCTGACCGACTTCTTTGAGGCAGTCACTAAAGCCGTAAATGAGGGTAATGTGGTTCACACAGCCTATCTTGACCTCGCCAAGGTTTTCAATACCATCCCCCATTCTGGAATTATAACCAAACTCACTAAACTAGGTATAAATCCCTACACCACAAGATGGGTTGCCAACTGGCTCACTGACAGAACTAACACTGTAAAAGTTGCAGACTCCAAATCTGATCTCAAACCAGTGACAAGTGGAGTACCACAGGGTTCAGTCCTGGGACATCTCCTGTTTGGTATCTACGTCTCTGAAGTACAGGCTAACACAGAAGGCCACTGGCTAATAAAGTTCACAGATGACTGCAAACTAGGAGCCATAATCAAGTCCCCAAATGATGTGGACATGCTACAGAAGGGCCTCGTTGAGACAGATGCCTGGTGTCAGAGCCATGGCCTCAAGCTCAATGCCAAAAAGTGCAGTGTCATCCTCTTTGGTAAAAACTCTGCACCCATGAACTACCACATAGGCAGCAACCTATTTAACACCAAATGTGTGAAAAGAGACCTTGGGACCCAGGTTGACAGTAGTCTCTCCTTTGATAGTAACATTGCCACAGTACTCAGGAAGTTCTTCTATGTGGCACACCTCCTCATAAAAGGGTTCTCATCTAGGAAGAAAGAGGTCATTGTTCCCCTCTAATCAACATTCATTAGACCCATTATAAAGTACAATCCCCCTTTTGGAATGTACCTCACAAGACATCTGCAGCAGCTGGAAAGGCCACAGAAGTACCTCACAAAGAGGATTTCTGGCCTCAAACAAATGCCCTACACTGACCATCTAAAAAAACACCAGCTTTACTCTGTAGTATATCGCCTACTCAGAGGTGATCTCAGCCTAACATATAAAGCTATGTCAAACCCAGAGCTGTTGGACATGCTACATCTAAAGAAATCCCAATCCCTCTGAGCTACATGCTCTAGGGACCTAAACCTTGTCACCACAATAAACAGGCCATGCTGGAGGGATAGATTCCTGTCTCAGAGACTTCCCATACTCTGGAACAGGCTACCCATCTATGTCAAGCAAAGTTCTTCATTAGCACTCTTCAAGAAAAATCTTGATGAGTGGATGGGAAATAGGAAATACACCCCGGGGATCACTTCTGTGTCTCTGCTCGACAGTGGCATAGGAAAATAACTTTCTTGGGTGGCATAAGCCAGGGAACCTTGTTGGCTAGGCTTACACAGGCCTTTGGGCCGATAGCCTAGTACCTACCTATGAACCTATGAACCCATGAATCTTAGTGTTAAAAGAAGTTTGAGTTCATTGGATAGCAATTCAGTTTTGGTGGGTTATAAAGCCTCTGGATAAGTGGTAGAATTTGTAACGTCCCTCCACCTCTGGGACAGTAATCAAGGAGCCTCAATACTCACCACTGGCACCAGTGGGGGATGTTCACTGGGAAGATAACAGGTACACACACAGTATCTACAGATGCAGCTGTCCGCATCAAGCACAATTTGCCTTGAGAGCATATGGGGAATACAGTTAGTCCAGGGCTGTTTTTCCCTCTTTCTCCAGATCGCCAATAAGACTCCCCACTGGCACAGCTATAGAGTTGAGATCCAGTTGAGTGCCCAAGCCAAGACCTCCAGCACCCTCTCTGTCCAATCAGTGCTTTGTGTCCCTGACCAAGTAGCTGACACACACACACTTTTTGAGGTTTGATTTACAGAAAGACACACACACACACACACAACTAGGAAAGGCTATGAAAGGTTTACTAGCTATGGCCCCTTCTGCCCAGACTGTAAGGTAGTTATGACTGCCACCAGACACTCGTGCTAGCTACTTTAAGGCTCTTCCATGGGTACCCAATATACTGAGTGAAATTAATATTAATACAAATGGTAGTTTGACCAAGAGCAAGGCTATTAAGAGTGGCCCATAGAGTGTCACCAAATAAATATGCAAGTACTCTCAAAACTTAAATATCTCTGCAAAGATCAGCCACAATGAAAGGTTTAACTATATTTAATAATAAATAACAGTACAAGAAAATACTAAGTATATATTCACAGTGACATCAGAGTTCAGAATCATGGGAAATTGTATTTATTTATTTATTTTATTTATTGACATATGTTAACTGGGTTGGTTCAGCTGGGCATTGTGACCCATTTTCAGTGGAGACCTGAGGAGAAAAGCTCCAAGAAAAACAGAGATTATACATACAGAGAAATGATAACATATGCCTTAACATGAGCAGGAATTGAATAAAACATTCAAAAAGACATTTTGAAGAGAGCAAAACTGGTAACATGTACGTTAACATGTGATTAACATGTAATCAACTATTGAAATTATACAATAGTATTTAAAAGGCAAAAAGTAAAAAGAAATAAATTGAAATACTTGTAGTATGTCTATCCTATGTTATCAGGGTTATGATTTATTTGCATATTTACAAAAAGAGTTAGTTCCAATCAGATTTAAGTATTAAGTAGAAATAAGTATCATCCAGTAGGGGGAAAACTTTGTAGAGAGGGGGGTAGTGAGAGGCATACTCAAAGGAGGGGAAGGAGGGTTTAGGTTGGGTCCTGACAGGGACAGTTTTTGGAGTTAAGTAGATGGAGTTTTAATTTTTCTTTAAAGTGGGATGGGTGAATGGTAGAGCATATGTCCCTAAGAAGTTTGTTCCAAGTTTGGGCAATGGAGTATTTATATAATAATTTGCCTACTGCTTTTTTGGTTGGTAGGTGTGTAGTAGTAGCTGATTTGAGGTACAAAGAGTATGAGGAGGTGTGCAGATAGAGATGAGGGTCAAGATGAAGGTTTATAAAGAATGAAGTGTAGCATTTGAAGTTTTGATAGCAGCAGTGGGTGAGAGAACTCAAGCCAGTGGAGGGATGTAAGGGGCAAGCAGTGATGAGTATTGTATGGAGAGTTTATGATGAATCTAGCTATTGTATGATATGTTTCTTGGAGTTTGTTTAAGGTTATTGTTTGAATGTTGGTAAACACAGGGGCAGTATAACGAAGGGAGGGGAGGAAGAGAGCTTGAGCAAGGGAGAGTCTAGTATTTGGAGTCAATTTATTGTTATGATAAAGTAAGCCTAGTTTCTGGTTTGGCTTTTTTATACATTGGAGAAGATGCATGTTAAATTTGAGTTTATCATCATCGATGATGACTCCTAACAATTTAGTGTGAGTATCAGGTTTAATGATTGTGTTATATGAGGCGATGATACAAAAGGAGGATTTGTGATGAGTCAAACAACGGGGACGAAATAGAAGGAGTTTGGTCTTTTTTGGGTTAAGGATGAGTAAGTTACTGGTTACCAACTGTTTGGTAGAAGAAATGGTGTGTTGAGTGAGTGTATGGAGTTCAGAGATGTTATCAGAGATAGAGATGAGAGTTGAATAATCAGCATATTGTATGAGGGAGGATTGTTTGCACAATGTATGGAGGTCATTTGTGAAGATATTGAACAGGAGGGGACCCAAGATGGAACCTTGGGGTACTCCTGTTGGGACAGGTAGGCATGGAGAAGAGGAAGAAAGCCATTTAATAAACTGTTGCCTACAGTATAAGTAACTGGAGAACCAGGAAAGGGAGGAGGAAGATAGATGAAGACAGGCACATTTAGATAACAGTAGCGGGTGGAAGACAGTATCAAATGCTTTGGAAAGGTCTAGAAAGAGACAGGATATGAGTTTGTTGTTATCTAGGGCCTCAGCTACGGTATGGGTAAAGGATAGGAGGGCTGTACTACTGCTATGGTTGAGATGAAAGCCATTCTGGCTGGGTGTGAGAAGATTGCTTTTGAGGAGGTGTTTTAGTAGTTGTGACTGGATGCATTTTTCGAGAATTTTAGATGGGGGGAGATGATGGCTATGGGATGGAAGTTGGATGGGTCAGTAGAGTTACCACCTTTATGCAGGGGTATAGTGAAAAAGGATTTCCAAAGGGTGGGTACAGTGGATTCCTGAATGGACCTATTGATTAGTATAGGCACTGGGTTTGCAATTGAGTCAGCAGCCAGTTTCAGGAAGGATGGAGGTAGATTATCAGTGGAAGGGGAGCAAGATTTTAGCTTAAGATGCAGAGATTGGATATAGGAAGTGGGAACAGGATGAAAGGTGAAGGGGTTATTATTAGATGGGTAGGGAAGGACAGGTTGGGTTGTAGTGTTACCACTGGATGGTAGGAGTGCTTGAATAGTGTCGATAAAGTGTTTGTTCAGTAGGGTAGCTGTTTCTAGAGGGGATGTATTTGGGTAGGGTGAGGGGTTAAAGGGGCAGCCAGGAGAGAGGATGTTATTTATAGTCGACCAGTATTTACATGGATTGGTATTACTATTCAGATGAACTGTGTTAAAGAAGGACTTTTTATCTGCATTGGACTGTTTTTTGTATGATTTCTGAGATGTCTATAGTTCTGAAGGAGGGATAATTCTTTAGTTTTGATCCAGGCTTTCCAGGCTTTATCTTGTTGGAGCATAAGGGACCTAGTGTCTTTGGAAAGCCAAAGAGCATAATTGGATTTTATTCTTATCTTTCTAGAGGGAGCAAGGGAGTTCAGGGTGTTCAGGAAGATGGTATTGAAACTGTTTACTGCTTCATCAAGAGGGATATGTTTAAGAAGTGACCAGTCAGTGGAAGATAGACTAGAGTTGAAGAGAGTTTTTGACAGTCTCTATAAAGATGTGGTTTGGGTGGTTGGCAGGTGAATCTAAGGACAAAGGTGGGTAGGTGGTCATTAAGTTGATCTGGTAGAGTAGTGGGGTTGTGATAGTGATTAGGGGAGTTGGTGAGTATCCAGTCAATTATAGAGCTAGAGGTTATGTTTTTATGGAATCGGGTTGGGGAAGTTATTAGCTGATGGTAGTATTTAAAATAACATTGCAGGACAGGCTCAGACAAAAAAAATAAAACAATAACTAAACTAAGCTTCACTATGCTCCTGACTGAATCTAAGAGACTTATACTATTCCCTAATAACTTACTTACTAGAGCAAGGTGGATGATGTGAGATAGCTTGCAGAATGACATCACTTCTGGTCATTTGACTTCTAGTTCCCATGTAAACCCCCCCATTACTGGAACCTGGCAGGACGTTTCACCTACCTGTAAAAAATACATACACAAGGGCTTTTGCTCAGATCTGTTGCAGATGCTGGAAGTTATAAAACAATTGAATACCTCCACATTTCCAAAGTAGCGATTAGCTCACTGCAAAGACAATACAGAAAGCTTCCTAGTACAGACTTTGTGTCATTGGCTGCATTGAAACCTGTGAGATAGCATCTTTATGGCCTAGTCTATAAAATGATTTAATTTCAGATATTTTTTCAAAGTTTGCTGGACTGAGCTTAACCTCCTGCTTTCCAGATTCCTCTGATAAAACATATGCCTTTAAACAGTTATAATAGTACATGCATATTTCTGTTCTCTCTAGTAGGGCGCACTGTGGATACATTTCAAACAGAAGCACTTTACAAATGCCTTTTCAACACAATGTCTGTACAAAGCAGCTTGTGGAGCTCTCGGATTATGTAGCCCAGGCAGGTATGACCCTAGCCTTGAGCAGCATCCTACCATCACCCAGAATGATACCACAGCACAAGCAGAAATTGATTGATGTCAACAATTGGCTACATTTCTGGTGTCATTCTAAGGGGATGCAGTATCTGTCCGAGATGACATCATTGACAGACCTCGATGCTTTGCCAGAGATGGCCTGCATCTCTCACCCCTGGGCTTCCGGATACTGGCCAATGCTCTTGCCACCCCTAAAGTGCCATTTTTTTAGGCAGTGTTTCAAAGACCAAATTACTACCATAACAGCTACAAACAAATGCAATCTGAGGGTCATGCTGTTCAATACTAGAAGTCTAAATCTCAAAATGCACTCGCTCAAAGCACTCCTTAAAATGGAGAACATCGACATTTTTGCCATAACAGAGACCTGGTTCAAGGCAGCAGAAAGCACCCCTGCACTACCAGGATATAACTCATTCCACCCCTTTCAGCCCCAGAACTGGAACAAAGCTCCAAAGACAGTGGTGTTTCCATATTCATAAAGGATGCACACACCTCCAGACTAATAGCCCAACATAACACATCTGAGATACTTCAGTTGCAGCTAACATTGGATAAGACAGCAATTCAAGGTGTAGCCTGCTATAGGCCCCCAACCATGTCCCAAGACTCACACTCCATGTTCCTAAGCACCCTGGAGAATATTAGGGTCCAACCTAACACTCTCATACTGGACGACTTCAACTACCCCTCCATTAACTAGGATAATTACTCATGTACCAATACACTTGCCCAATGTTTCCTGGAATTCATTAATTCCAATGCCCTGGACTAGCTGTTTCTTAACCCTACTAGAGGTAACAACATCCTTGACCTGGTCATTACTAACATGGGCGACCATTGCTCTACACCAATAGTCAACTCCTCCCTGGTTAGATCCGACCACAAACTAATCACATTGGAAATTCACATCTCTCCCATCCCTGCAAAGGTAACCACCATGAAAAATTTCTCCATAGCTAACTTTGGGATCCTAAAAACAGAGGTGGCTAACTTCACAGCACCCATGCAAATGGAGATCAGTTCCATGACCCCCGAATCATACACCAATGCACTGTATAAACACGTACACAAATGCATGGATCTCACCATTCCCAACAGAACCAAGACGCTCTCCTCCAAAAAAAGGAAGCCAGTCTGGTGGTCCCCTACCATAAACTCTACAACAGAAGGAAGAAACTGATGGAGAATAAGGTAAAGTCCCAAGACTGGAAAAACTCCCTTATCAGCCTCATCAAAAAGTTGAGATCCCTCATCAAATCCTCTAAAGCTAGCTATGAAAACAGAATTGCAGCAGATAGTAAAGACAACCACAAGACCTTCTATGGTTATGTACAGAATCTCCACGGCTATACCCAGATTTGCTCCGAGCTACTGCACAATGATACCTCCTATACCGAGCAAACAGATATTGCCAATATACTGGCCAACAGATTCAGTGCCAACTTTACCCCTCTCTCCACACCAAGGGACCAGTCACAATACCAGCAGATTGTCAGGTACCTGCACAGGTTAAAACAGCATTGTCCAAGGCCAAGAATACAGCTTCTGTGGGACCTGACAATATCCCTGGCTGTGTTCTACATGAACTACAGAGTAAACTGGCACCTCATCTGTGTGCCCTGTTCAGTCACAGCCTCACCTCAGGCTTTGTCCCTACTAAATGGCACACTGCTACAGTCACCCCTCTCCACAAAGGAGGAGTGACTACAGACCCCGGGAACTATCACCCCATTAGCCTGATGAGTCTGATATGCAAAGCTATGGAATGCATCATCATGGATCTACTAAACAAGGATATAGGGAATCTCCAAACTCTGGATCCCACACAGTTTGGTTTTGTGGAAGGTAGATCATGCCTGCTCAACTTGGTCAACTTCTTTGAGTCAGTCACCAGAGCTGTGGATGAAGGCAAGGTGGTTCATACAGCCTACCTTGATCTGGCCAAGGCCTTTGATATCATTCACCACTCAGGAGTCATAGAAAAACTCACTAAGCTAGGCATCAACTCCTATATCACTAGATGGGTTGCATACTGGCTCACAGGTAGAACCCACAGTGTGAAAGTAGCTGACTCCAAGTCAGACTGCCAACCAGTTATGAGTGGAGTCCCACAGGTTCGGTCCTGGGTCCTCTCCTGTTTGGTATTTACTTCTATGAAGTCCAGGCCAACACAAAGGGACTCTGGCTGACAAAGTTCACAGACAATTGCAAGTTGGGAGCTATTATTAACTCCCCAAGTGATGTTGACATCCTACAGAAAGGCCTCACTGAGATCAACGACTGGTATCAAAACCATGGCCTTAAGCTCAATGCCAAAAAATGTGTCATCATCCCCTTTGGGAAAATCCAGTTCCCATGACTTACCACATTGATGGTAGTCCACTGAACACAGAAGGCATTATAAGAGATCTGGGAACACAGGTTGACAGCAACCTCTCTTTTGACCACCACATTGCCACTATGGTCAGAAGGTCCTTCTATGTGGCACATTTCATTACTAAGGGTTTTGCATCCTGGAAGAAAGAAGTCATTGTATCCGTGTACTCTTCCCTCATTAAGTCAATCATTGAGTACAATGCCCCATTTGGCATGTATCACACTAAACACCTGCAGCAACTGGAGAAGCCGCAAAAGTACCTCACAAAGAGGATCCTAGGCCTTAAACATTTGTCCTGTATGGACATACTAAAAAAACTCCAGCTATTCTCTGTCTCATATCGCCTACTTAGAGACGATCTCTGCTTGACTTACAAAGCCATGTCTGACCCAGCTCTGTTAGAAATGCTACATCTAAAGAAATCCCAATCCCTCCATACCACACAGTCCACAGACCTCAACTTTATTTCCACAATCAACACAACATGCAGGATGGACAGGTTCATAATCCAGAGACTGCCCATGCTACGGAATGGACTTCCCATACATGTCAAGCAGAGCACCTCACTCCTCACTGACCCTCTTCAAGAGGAATCTTGTTGAGTGGATGGGAAATAGAAAATTCACCCCAGGGATCACTCCAGTGGCTTTACTCGACAGAGGCACTTGAAATTAAGGTCGGGTGGCATGATGCCAGGGTAGTCCTATGGGCTCGGCTTGTAAAGGCTCCAGGGCCATTAATCTAGTACACATCTATGAACCTATGAACCTATATACATATGACATACAGTTCTAATACATTTGTAACACAAGCATCTTGTATAAATCAGTTTGATACTTACAAATGACATATAATTATTTACAGAATTCCAGCTAGCTGTGCTTGCAGTACCTCCTTTCATCACAGAATTTATCACAGCTGTATTTCTATATTCGAGTCATGTAAGGAGAATATATCATTCCACATGTGGGCAATGAAAAGGTTTGAGATTGTCTATATTTATGCTACTCTGCTTTCTGGACACTTTTATATTGGAACAGAAAAACTATACAAACTGCAGCCAAAGTCTCATCCCGAATCAAAAACCAAAATAGAAGCAGGAAAAATGGTGTGGTCAACACAGCCAAGGCCAATTTAAAACCACTTTAATAAAATAACAAAAAACAAGAAAACAGAACAGATGAGCAGTTTCAGGCTATCAGCCCTTCATTGGCTCTATTTCTCTAACACAAAGACAAGCACTTAAACAGAAGAGACAGTAACAAGCATTAACAATCCAGCCAATCAGGATCGTACAACAGAAGTACATAATAGGGCAATTAATGAAGCAATTTGTGTGTTCTCAATGCAGGCTTTAAACAGACAACCCCATTCAAGCCAGGTAGTCTAAAAGCTTGTAACTTCACTATCCATCTCATCTCTGCCATTTCTGTGCTATGCACAATGTCACCTCCTCTTCTGTCCTTGAGTACCAGTTGTATAGCCAAGAATTTAAAACAATGTATTGGGCAATCCATGATGTGTTTAGCAAGAGCATTAGTTAAACTTTTCAGTCTAATATCACTAAGATGCTTCAGTATTCTCTTTTTAAACAGCATATCAGTCTTGCCTACATAAAGTTGAGAGCACTTAGTGCAAGCAGCAAGATACACTAAAATCTGAGTTTTGCAATCAGCTCTAAGTTTAAATCTGTAAACAGAGCCAGTCTGGAGGTAACAGAAAGAGTCAGTTCTAGAGCTGTAGATAAAGGCTTTGCAGGACCAACAAGGGAAAGTCCCAAACTTATCAAAACTAGGAGCAGAATCAGAACTGTAATTAGGAGGTCCATAACATAGTTCCCTTTTCAGTGACGTAGCACTGCAGAAGTTAAAGCTAGGTTTGCTGCCAACAACCCTTTTAATATGATCATCCAGTTGTATGATGGACCATTTCTTAGTAATAACATCACAAATCTTGTGCACATTGCTGGTGTAGGTCAGAGTCATTTGTGTCACACTATCAGGACTCCTTGTATGTGCACAGACCCCCTGAAATCCCTGTCTAACTTCTGTTGAAAAAAACAGAGCCCCATCTGTTGAACGAAGGAGAAATCTCTCATCCATGTGCACATGCACCTCATTGAAAGAATAACCCCTGGCAACAAAAGCTTTCAATAGCTCATCTGCTGCATTCTTGAACTTAACTCCATCTTTTCATATTGGTGGTAGTTTTATAGGATGGTTGACAGCTGTAAAGGTGATTGGGCAGTGTTCACTTAGTGATGGTTGCAGAATGTTTATTTTAATGATGGAGTTTGGTATGTTTGTAATAGGTCATGTGGAAGACGTGAGCTGATGGACCCCTAGGTCTGCTAAAAAAGTACCCATGGCAGATGATAGAGGGGCAAGATAATTAAGATTTTAAGTCACACAGAATGATTTTGATATTATTTTGGGGCTGTTATTAAGGATGTTAGTGATGAGTAATTTGAATTTATTTAGGAAAGGGAGGGGTAGATAGGCTGCAGTCTTCAATAGGGGTTTGAATTTGTGAGATAGAAATTTTAGGGGAATCAAGTTAGAACCAGAGTCTGAGGAGGAGTTTCCTTGGGCAATAACTTTCGGGTTTAGTTTATTAGTTTATTTCTGTACAAAGTTAGTGAGCTTCCACCTGATTGTTTGCCTGGTCTGGCTTCACTGACATACTTGTAGGAGGCTAGAAAATCTTGGAACTTAGGGAAGCCATTTTTGACTCAGGATTCTGTGTTTGCTAGAATGTCTGGGTTCTGCTTGGAAATAAAAGGACTTTTGTGATCTAGCTTGATTCTGATGATATGTCCATTGAGGACACAGGCCAATGTAGAAAGGGAGTAGTTCTAATGGTGAGGAAAGGGGAATTTTGGGCCTGGGTTGGAGTCAATGTTACTCTTATGAAGGAGTATAAATATTATGGAATATAGTCTGAACAAGGTTTTGTTGTTTTTAGGTAGACAGAAGAATGTTACTTAGTCTTAGAAATCATACAGAAGAGTGATGCTGACAGTGGTGAGCTGGAAAGTAGATTTAGTCTGATTATTTGGGGGTTGAAAAGGTACTTCATAGATTATGACGAAGCAATAGTGCACAGGTCATAAGCTGGAAAATGACAACAAAGCAGCTTAATTGTAGAAAATGTAACAAGGCTAACAACTTAACAGTACTGTGTCATAACAAAAGTTGTATTGATGTCAGACAAATACATCGTAGAAAACAAAACCACATGCACCAGACATGAAAAGGCATGTTACAAGTCCAAGTGGATCTGACATAACCCACCTATGGCATACATCACTGCAGACATTTCAATCTATTTGACATCTTAATTGAGAAGTACATCAGTAATGGTAACACATGATATCTGCACCCCAAAACATTGCACAATGTACCATGTTTGTAAACAGTATTTGTAAGGCAGAGCAGAACAGTAATCTTGAGTCTCATGCTTTCTATAGGTGGTTGTGAGTCCTTCTCATAGGAGTGTAATGACAAAGAACCAGCATGTCTAAGGCATCACACATTGACATTTTTGTTAGTTGCCTATGTCAGAACATTCATACAATGTTGCAGCAGTTAAAATCACATAATCATAGATTTTTCATTTGTTTTGGAAGGGAACACATTTTATAGGTAATGTGAAGAAATGTAGGTGGCAAGCATGCTTTTATTATGTGTCATCTGCATCACCGTACACCACAACTGGATCTAATATTTAACAAGAACAGCTTAAGGTGCAGGAAAGTATGGGAGCAATGTGAAAAACTGACAGCAATGTGAAAAACTCACAGCAATTTGAAAAACTCACAGCAATGTGAAAAAGTATTCTGAAATGCATACTGGTTTTGAGCAAAGTGCAGTTGCCTCCTGCAGAGCAACAGCTGTTTAAATTATACTTGCATAATCAGTATTTCAGGTGGGGTACATCTATCATCAATAGAAAGTCATGTCAGAACACCATGACATAAATGAATTTTGCAAGTACCCTGATACTGAGCTGCCTTTATAACAATATACTGAAACACCAGCTATACAGAGTGAAAATGTTATGCAGCCTGAAATATATTTACAAATGTATAGTGGTCACAAACCCAGATGACATAACCATGTAATTCCATCACACATAACTTTAGGTGGTTACCATACATTCCACTGAATGCTATTCTCACTGAATCATACAGCACTGAAAAAAGAAATCACTGAAAACTCATTTTACTAAAATCACATTGCTGTAAACCATAATTCATTGACAGCTGTAAAAGGATATACAGGAAAGCATGTGGTGTGGCTTAAGTCCACAGAGAGATAGCAATTAAAAGGCAAGCGAGTCTGGTAAACTGCTTTCTCTTTTTGAGGCTGAGTGATACTGGAGTTAGTATATTTAAGTAAGAGACTGGGGTGGATGGAGAGACAGACTACCCATACAAAAAATTTTAAAGGTATATTATGTATGAAATGTGAAGTAATTTAATCTTTTCCACTGATTTGTGATTCAGTGTAAGTGATGCGCAACCATAAGACATACTGTTTCAATGTATTTGTGTGCATGTGTGTGTCTGTGTATATGTGTTGTGTGGTTATGCGCATGCACGTATGTGCATGTGTGTGTGTGTATACGTGTGTGCATGTCTGTGTGTTTTGTGGCAAATGTATGAGCAATGCCAGCACATTTGAGCAGCCTGTGAAGGAAAGGCAAAATAGTACAGTAATAGTGTTTTCTACTATTGTAACTACAGAATGCTACCTTTGGAATGCCAGTAGCAGAAATACGTGGTCCGTAGGTATAATCCCAAATTCTTTAATAAATCAAAGCAAGTAAAACACAGCAGTTTAGAACTTGCATTCAAACACTTTGAACTTTATCAGAACTGAGTTTTAATTTGGGATTACACCTATGGATTTCTAATTTCTGGTAAATGGTGTTCCAAAGACAGTGTTTTGTGGTTTAGTGGCACTTGGTTCTGCTTTTGTGCCACTTTTTTGTTTTTATTGTTAACTACAGAATGCAAAAACATTGAATTTATAATAATAAAATTAAGAAAAAAATAATAAGGTGTCATGCATCTTTAAGAGAACTTTTTTATATATGCTTTATTTTGCAGACAATTATCAAGCCTCCCCCAGTTGAACTTTAGTGCATTTTCTCCCTATACTGGAGTACCCAGTCATGGGCAGAATATGAGCTGCCTGAAAAGGCATTCAGGTAATCATGGTGGTGATTTCTGCCCTCCCCAGCATCCTGGCAATTTGGGTATATTTGATGAACTGTATCCCCTCCCTGTGTGTGAAATGTGTTACCCACAGCACTATATAGGCTACGATAGCTTCCCCCATGCAACTGAAATAAACACATACACCCACAAATGAATGCTACCCCCTGCACAGCTTGGTATCCAAACACCTGCACCAGAAACTGTCCTTACACTGCCACCCCTCCATGGAGTGAAGGCAGCTCTGGATGGCCTTGATCCACTGCTTCAGATCAGATATGTCCATTTTCCCCTCACAGACTTTAACATATTCATTTGCTACAAATTAACCCCAAGTGAAGAGGTCATACTAATGTATTTTCCCTGCACACCATCATAGCTGGCTACACATCTTCAAGGGAATAAGTTAAAATGTTGGTGCTGCATTGCATCAACTGAGAAACATAAATCATTGGGCTGAATTGTATCTTAAGAGGATAGTGTGTACTGGGTAATTGGGAGAAGTGTTTTTTAAATATATTTCCCTTGTCTCCATATTGTGCAACCTTGGAGGATGTATATTTAAAGATCATGTATGTCAGACTCCCTGCAAAAACATTGTTATTTGAGATTTTGTTGTACTTCTGTTCTCAGCATTTAACTTGTACAGTAGACTGCAGATTTGACATTTATTCCATGATGTTCTGAGGGGTTTCTATTGATGGTATGAGAAATGGAAGTCCAATCTTTAGAACTTTGAAAACTTAACATATATTTTCCAATAATTGTAATTAAATCAAAAATTCTCATATCCTGGTGGTCTCTTTTTTCTAGGTACAGTGATCTCAGGCTTGTTTTACATAATAATATATAATAAGTATCAGGAGTGTGGCAGTGCAGTACCCCCAACCCCTGGTTATAGTCTGCAAAACAAATGCTTTTATTGTGTGACAGCTCTTTTCACATTTCATTGTTATATATCAGGAACTGCACTTGGTCTTGCACAGTTTTACAACCCACACTATCTTGTCTCAAACTTACAAAATGGTACCCATTTAAAGCGTCAACAAAACAAGCCTTTTATGAATCCTATGTTTATAGCATTTACCCATAATTGCTCTGGCTAGGCAAGGAAATTGAAGAATGAAAGTTCTTACAGAAGTTCAGGTGGGTAAGCACACAAGCAGTACTCCAGCTGTTGATAACTGGTGTTATATCCTGCTGTTACTCCTCTCAACTGTCCAGATTTTCACAGAATGTCTAGATTTTTGTTTCATATTTTTGATCTGTTCCTTATAAAAGTTGTGCTTTTTTGGCAAATCAGTGAGTACTGAAGTCACTAAATAATGACATACATTTCAGTTTACGATTTCATATTATTCAGAAAATGCATACTAACACAAATCCTGTCATTCTAACAACTTTCTAAGTTTGTTAGAATAATATTTAAAATCTGTCCCTACTTTTAGGCCTTTGCCCACAGATTCTTTTTTTTTTTCAAATTTCTTGCACTAATAGGATGAGAGGTAAGGCTGCCATGCAATGTTTTCTAATTTTTATTTTACTCATTAAGTATTAATTAGTTTATTTTGCAGAATCTCACTTCTTCTTTCGGCTTTTCCCAGTTAGGGGTTGCCACAGCGGATCATCTGTCCACTCATGATTGGCAGTGGAGTTTTATGGTGTCGAGTTGCCAGCCTAGTGCCCAGCCTTCCACAGAAGGCACGCACACACTCACACCTAGGGCCAATTTAGAGTGTCCAATCCACCTACTGCATGTCTTTGGGATGTGGGAGGAAACTGGAACACCCGGAGGAAACCCACGTGACCACAGGGAGGACATGCAGACTCCGCACAGAAGGCACCCCAGCCGAGAATCGAACCAGAGAACCTCTTGCTGTGAGGCGACAATGCTAACCACTGCACCACCGTGGCCGCCCATTTTGCAGAATCTCACTACTGTAAAAAATCATAATTTTCTTTAGTAGGAGTTTTCTGTGTTTTATTTTATGTTTACTTTTTTAACGTGTATTCAGTTATCATTTAAGAGATTTTGCAAGTGTTTTGATTATTTATGTTATGTAACTCTGCTTTAAACTGCAAATTATATAGTTCTATTTTTCTGTGAATCAGATTAATACTGAAAAAGCATACATAGTTTTCTAAAATATGCAGTTTCATTTTTATCTTATGGCTAGAAGAGAAGTACAGATATGATCAAATCTTTAGTAACTAAAGGCAACATTCAAAAATGTACCCCACAAGTGTATAGGGCTAGCAGTACAAATAATGTACAGAGTCCTACACAACTCATAAATGTCTCATTACACCAAAGAATACATGCATACTCACCTGTCTAAATGGAAGACCCAGGTATGGGAAAGATATGCAAATGAAGTTCTAATACAAGATCTTCAGTTTATGAACAGTGTGACCTTCAGAGTAGATTATGTAGGTAAGGCTGATGAATAGAGGAATACAAGTGAAGACTAAGCATATCAAAAATGAGAAAGGCATCCCTCGTGGTGCTTCAAAACTGATGTTGGAACTATGGCTGAAGGACAACATCAGCAGAAAGCCATTCAGTAGTACATGCAGAGTGAATGTGTGTGTGTGTGTGTGTTTGTGTGTGTGTGTGTGTGTGTGTGTGTGTGTGTGTGTGTGTGTGTGTGTGTGTGTGTGTGTGTGTGTGTGTGTGTGTGTGTGTGTGTGTGTGTGTGTGTGTGTGTGTGTATTATGTATTTATGTCTATAAACTTATCATTAAGTATAGTTTTATTTTGATATTTCTATATTTATCGATATGTATATAAATATATATATATATATATATATATAGAGAGAGAGAGAGATACACACATATCTTTTTCTATGTGTATGTGTGTGTGCATATATGTGTATGTCTGTGTGCATATATGTGTGTGTGTGTGTGTGTGTGTGTGTGTGTGTGTGTGTGTCTGTGTGTGTGTGTGTGTGTGTGTGTGTGTGTGTGTGTGTGTGTGTGTGTGTGTGTGTGTGCGTATATATATATATATATATATATATATATATAGCATTGGACTGAAGGTCCAAAGCCCTGACACACAGTAGTTTGAAACTATTTAGTCAACACAGACAGGGGGTTGACAGGTATGCAAGATCAACAATTGCTGAGGAGGGGAATATTTCCTTTCTCTGTTGATTGCTCAATTTTGGAGTTGGTATATATAATTAGCAGGGGTGTGGGGGGGTGCAGAGGGGCTTGCCATTGGTTTAGTCCCTGGAGCATGCAAAGAATGTGTGGATCTCACTATGATCGACATTTTTAATGTCAACCTACTATGTCGGCGCATTGTATGTTTGATCCACTACACCTTTTATTACATATATATATATATATATATATATATGTAAATATATATATATATATATATATATATATATATATATATATATGTATATATATATATATATATATATATATATATATATATTTACACACACACACACCCATATGTGTGTGTCTGTCTGTCGGTCTGTCTGTGTGCATGTATATTTATTCATGTTTGTTTGCTGAGAAAGTCCGACTGGCCCTACAAGATCAATTTTCAGAGGAGGGCCAGGAAGAAAAGCTCCAACAATCAACATTCAGTATATTTATAACAGTAGAAATGCTTACAGTTCACAATCAAGGATACATAATAATAATGGAAACACCTACAGTACCTAATCAAAAATACAAAATGAAAAGATAAAGGGCAGGATTCACGAAGGCTTGCATGGAGTCTAAGAGTAGTGTAAGACTCCATGCAGCCTTCGCGATCCAGGAACAGCCCAAAGTCCATGTAAGAGACCAGCTAAAATGTCTTTTACACGGAGTGGGCGTGGATAAGCTAATCACCTCACTTGCAGCCGAATAGCATGCAAATGAGGTTGATTAGTGATCCAGGAAGCCCAAAACAGCCCGTGTAAGAGCCATTTTAGCTGCAGAAATGTACTCAGTTGACAATTGAGTACATTTCTGCAAAAACCACAATGGAGCCATGTCAGCTCCAAATAAAGGGTGCATATGTGTCAGGCAGCATGCCAATGGCCAAATATGTGGCCATTGGCAAGGTAACCTGATGCAAAAGTAATAAAAATATAATTTTTTTTTCGGCGATCGCCGATGTTTAAACCCAGCGCAGCCCCGCGCAAATGGGCTGCGCTGTATAAAACATAAAAATGAAGGTTATAAACCCACAAATGTGGGTTTTATGCAATACATGGATTTACAATGCAGGGACCAGCAGACCAAAAACAACATGGCCACCGTTTAGTGGTTGCTAAGGGGGGAAGCTGAGTCTAAGACATGTAACTAAGCATTAGTAGGCAATCTGATGCAAATGAGTGTTAGGATACTGAATTCCACTGTCACATAGCAAATGAGCACATTCTGAGTAGTGTAAGAGTTACAGAAGGGGAGGAACAGAGTAGGAGATAGGTGACATCACAGGGGAGAATGGCAGAAAGAAATGCAGTTCATTGGAGGTCAAAGTTACATGACAGATGACAGACACATATCATGGAAAGAGGAGTGCCACAACATAAGCATGGGAAAGTCAAGAAATGGAAGGTGTACACTGTTGCCTACACCAAAGTTTCTTGCTGGGCGTGCATGCGTGTGCCATGAAGCGCTAGTAAGACAGTGTGCGCGCGTGTAAGGCAGACTGAGCATGTGGGAGCGTGTTGGTAGATGTTTAACACTGTTTGCGCAGGTGTGCATGCGTTTTAACCCGAATAAGCAGATTCTGAACCGTGTAAGCATGTGTGCGCGCGTTTAAGCCACTGTGAGTGTGTTTCTGCTGGTATACACGCTGCTCCCCCCTGAGGAAACAGAAAGGAAAAAGGAAGCAACAGAATTAGTAGGAAGCTAGCAGGGAATACTGCTGGAGCTAGCAGGTGAAAACAATTAGAAGCAGGCAATTACACAGGCAGAATAGTAGCTCAGCCCAACACTTAAAAATCTGCAAACAGCAGTGCAAGATGTTTCTCTCAAGAGACACTGCAAGACAGGAGTAAGCTATTAGAAGTGAAAACTGAAAAGCTGAACTCAGAGCAGAAATGTTAGGGGCTGCCATAGCTGTCATAATGAGACATAGGTGACTTGCTGAGGGTGGTGACAATGCAGATGGTGCCAGACAACCCACAGTGAGGAGACGGAGAAGAGTGTACAGGCCCAGGGTCACCTACCATGGGTTACATGAGCTGGAGATAGTAGAGCTATAGAGTGGACAGAGACCTCCTGCAGCAAATAGTGGAGCTGTGCAGGCCACGCCTCACACACAGAACCAACAGAGGGGAACCCATCCCAGTGGAAACCAAGGTATGTGTTGGCCTAAGAATACTAGCAACAGGTACCTTCCAGAGACCAACTGGTGATATGATGGGGATATCACAGGCATCAGCCTCCAGGGTACTGCACCAGTTCCTGGATGCCATGTCAGCACATGTCGGTGATTATGTATATTTCCCCAATGCCCGTGAGGTATTGGCCAGCAATATGCGTCTCTTCCAGCAAATAGCGGAATACCCTGAGGTAGTGGGTGCAATAGACTGCACGCACATACGCATCAAAGCACCAGCCGGTGAGCAGGGTAGGGCCTACATTAACCGCAAGGGCTTCACCTCCATCAACTGCCAGGTCATGTGTGATGCCCAGGGCATAATAATGAATGTGTGTGCTGGCTGCCCTGGGAGCTACCATGATTCCCACATCTGGCATTTGACGCAGCTGTACCAGACATTTGCCAATGGGGACATCCCACACGGACACCTAGTGGGGATGCAGGTTATGCACTGGAGCCGTGGCTGATGACACCCATCAGAAACGCACACACACCTGAACAGGAACGCCATAATGAGGCACACGCACAAACACGTAATGTAATAGAGCGTGTGTTTGGGCTGCTCAAGTCACGGTTCCGGTGTCTGGACACATCTGGTGGAGCCTTGCAGTACACACCAACTACATGTACCCAAATTGTCATGGTATGTGCTATGCTACATAATATGATCTTGCGAAAACAGCTGCAGCAGGAACAGCATAGGGCTGGGCCAAACGGCCCCCACCATTGCCAAGGCCATCACAGGCAGAGCGTGACTCGGAGGAGGAACAACCTGAGCCTGCCCCAGTAGGCAGAAGGAGGCGTGCCCAGTATGCCCTGGCCTTGGCAAAGAGGCAACGCATAGCACATACACTGGCTCAGTAGGAACCCTGGGAATGATACCCCTTCTGACTCACTCAAATAATAACAGGGATGCCTAAAATGACATGACCTGCTCACAAACATGTACAGGGAGTGTAATATGTGCATCCAACAGAGGCAGCCCTGCAGCACCACCTGAGGCATGAATGCCATGTGTTAAGTAATGTAACACCATGTACTATATGCACACCTGAGGACCCTGACTAACATCCTACCCTCACCAAGCATCATGCCACAATATGACAATGAGATGATCAAGTGCAATAATTGGCTGAAGTATTGCAGTTAGTCAAAGGGGATCCAATGTGTGCCAGCCTGGGATGACATGCTGAGCATGACATGATGTTCCACCTGCTAGGACTGGAATGCACCTATCAGTGCAGGCCGTATGGATACTGGCAAAGGCTGTTGTTACCCACAGCGTGCCCTGAATAGGTAAGGCTCAAAACACAAACCTACCTCCATAGGTATCAGAAGGGATAAGAACCTAGATGTAATGCTACCCAATGCCAGAAGTCGAAACAGCAAGATGCATGCAGTCTAAACTCACCCAGTATGGAGAATGTTGATATCTGTGCTGTAACAGAAAACTGGGTCAAGGCTCACAACAGCACCCTAACACTACCAGGTTACACCTCATACTGTGCTGTACAGCCTCAAAACATGGAACAAGCTACAAAAGGAGGGTGACTAGCAATAATTGTCAAGGATAACCACACCCCCATGTTGGTACCACAACAAGAAGCAGCATGGACTAGCCATGGTCAAGTAACAGTGGCTAAAACTGCCCCCCAGTTTATAGCCTGCTACAGACTACCGTCCCAACACCAGGAACTGCACCTGGCCTATGCTGGAATACATGAATATATCAAGTCCTCCAAACCACATTATATTGGGTGACTGAAAATACCCAGACATAGACTGGGAGCATTATACTAGCCCCAACACTGTAGGACAAAAGTTCATAGAATCCATAAACCAAAATGCCCAGGAACAACGTACCACTCCCACAAGAGGGGTAAGCATACTGGATGTGATAATCAGCAACATGGGTACTGGATGGCAAGACGAGAAGTGTATTGCTCACTGGTAAAACCAGACCATAGAGTAATCACACTGGATATACAAATCCTGACCACAGTCCCTGGCCAGAAAACCACAGTGAAAAACATGTGTAAAGCAATATTTGCACTCCTCCAAACTGATGTGGAATCCATTAAAGGTCCTGTGCAGGTGCAAAATATGGGCCACACCTCAGAACCTGTAATACAGCCATTCCATGAACACTGCCAGGAATGCTTGGATTATGCAATCCTAAATTAAAACAAGACACAATGCCATACACGCAGGCATCTGGCATGGTGGACACCAGCCATAACCAAACCATGCAAGAGAATGAGGAAGCTACTACATGATAGAGCAAACATAAAAATGAAGTAATCACTGATCAGTAGTATGGCAATAAAATATGTCCACACATACAATCCACTAAGGCCAGCCACAACAAGTTGAATCTGTGAATCTTGAGGCAATGTTACACCTGCCCCAAGTACACAGACAACCCCAACTCCCCAAGAAATACAAATATATGTGAGAGATGCAACCATCTATCCAAACTGGAGGCTGAGCTCCCTCAACTCAGTACTCCCAAAACTAGTCAGGAGGAGAAGGTAACCACACACACCACAAACCCAGTCCCACATAGACCTATCACAACTGCAAACCAAAGACATAAACACAGAAAAACATTCCCGGAGGGCCGAATTACAAACACACCACACCAACAGAGGCCTCCAAAGCAGACACCCAATCAAACAACCTCCAAACATAGCACATGCAACACATAGTACACAAAGCTGGTGTGCCAAACAGTCACAGGCCAGAAGGAGAAACAACATGCCTGATACAGTTGTAATAGGTGACTCCATAGCGAGACACACTGCTGTCCCGCACACCAGACTGAACAAGGGAAAGGGTACAGTAAGCTGCCTGTAGGCTGCCACAATACGCCACATAACACAAGTATGCAGGTCACCCCAAAGCAAGTAGAAATATGATGCAGTCATAGTCCATGCTGGTGTGAATGACCTGAGATGTACCTCCCCGGACTACATGAAAAGAGACATAGATGAGCTCTCTGATTATGTAGTCCAGGCCGGTATGACACTGACCATTTGCAGCATCCTACCCTCACCAAGAATGATGCCACAGTACAAACACGGAATGATCAGTTATAACAAGTGGCACAATTACTGGTGTCATTCCAAGGGGATCCAATGTCTGTCTGCTTGGGATGTCATGCTTGACAAGCCACGCAGCTGTTCCAGGGATGGCTTGCACCTGTTACCCCTGGGTGTCTGGATATTGGATAAGGCTTTGCCACCTCCATAGAGTCTTTGTAGGCAAGGCTGAAAAGACTAACCCACCACCCTACAAAACATAAGTGGAAAGAAACATAAGGGTAATGCTGACCAATGCCAGATGTGTAAACCCCAATATGCATGCTCGAGGCCATCCCCAGTATGGAGAACATCGATGTCTGTGCAGTGACAGAAACCTGCTGCAAGCCTCCTGACAGCACACCAGCACTACCAGGTTATACCACATATCATGCGTCATGGCCCCAAAACCTGGAACAAAACATAAAAGGAGGGTGAGTATCCATATTCAGCACAGACACCCATACGTCCAGGTAACTGACAATGCACAAGGCATTGGAGTCCACCCATGTGCAACTAACCGTAGGCAAGACTGCTGTACAGTCTGTAGCATGCTACAGACCACACTCTCACACACAGGAACCCCACCCAGCCGTCCTGAAGACACTGGACAGTATGAATGTCCCACCAAATACCAAACAAGGTACTCACAAATTACCACATAGGTGGTAAACCATTATGTATGGAAGGAGTAATCAGGGACCTAGGGACACAAGTGGACAGTAACCTGTTATGTGACACTCACATTGCCAATGTGGCTAGGAAGACTGTCTACATTGGACACCGTATCATGAAAGGATTCACATCTACGTCAACAGAGGTCATTGTGCCCCTATACTGTTCTCTTATCACACCCATAATCTAGTACAATGCCTCATATGGGATGTACCTTACCTGACACCTGCAGCAGTTAGAAAGACCTCAAAGGTACCTCACCAAGAGGATAAAGGGTCTCAAATATATGTCATATGCTGCCTGGCTGTAGACACCCCAGCTGAATGCAGTCACATACTGCCTACACAGAGGCATTGCATGCCTGTTGTACAAGGCCATGTCCAACACAGGAGTAATGGACATGCTCCACCCCAGAAAACTCAAAGCCATCGGAGCTGTGAGAGTGAGAGATGTCAACCTCAACACATAATGAAATAGGATGTGCTGGAGGGACAGATACATAACCCAGAGGCTCCCACACCCTGGAACAGAATCCCACTCCATGTTAGGCAGAGCCCCTCACTGACACTCTTCAACAGGAATCTTGCCAAGTGGATGGATGATCGTAGAGTTACACTGGGGTCTTCACTGTGTCACGTCCAGACAGAGGCACAGCAAAGCAAATCATAAATGGCCATAATATTCACATAGCAAGGGGTGGCGAAGCCACACACACTCTGGCTAGGCTAACAAATGCCCTAGGGTGGATAGCCTAGTATGAACCTATGAACCTATGAAGATACAAATTGTACAGGACACTAAGGATAATCCCAAGGCTTCCACAACTGATGGTAGGAACCATGTTGGGAATTCACAGATATGCTCTGAATCACACAAATATCACAAACAACATACCAAACACACACACATATTGCCAACATACATCCTGACAGGTGCAGTGCAAACCCCCAGAATGCAAAATATCTATCCCAGCAGACTGCTGGCCCCTGACATTGCAGATGCTGAGGTAACAGCCAGCATCTACAAAGCAAAACACACAGCAGCAATGGTATGAGATGGTGTCCTGGGCTGAGTCCAACATGGACTCCAAGACGAATGGAATGCCAAATCACACTACTGCTCAATGTCAGCCTTACCACAGGATATGTACCCAAAGAGCAGTGTACAACAACAGTGGTCCTTCTCAACAAAGGTGTTGCCTGAATGGATACTGAAAACTACCACCCCAGAATCCTGAGAAGCTCGGTCTGCACAGCTATGGAAAGGATCAGCATGTACCGCAGACATAAAGATATTGGGGACCTACTGACACCGGACCCTACCCAGTGTGGCTTTCTTAAGTGCAGATCCTGCCCCTAAACATGTTTGACTCATTTGAAACAGTCATTAAGGTCATTGATGAGGGCAATGTGGTCCACACAGCGTAGCTGGACCTTGCAAAGGCTTCTATACAATACCCTACGTGTTCATTATAGATATGCTCACCAGCTTAAATATAAACCCCTATGTCAGTAGAGGGGTTGCAAACCAGACCAAGGACAGAACAGACATGGTCAGACATGCTGCAGCCATGTCAGACTACAAACCAGATATAACTGGCATCCCACAAGGCTTGGTCCTGGGATCTCCTGTGTCTGGTATATATGTCCCATAGGTACAGGCCAACATGGAAGGACTGTGTCTGAACATGTTTGCAGAGGACTACAAACTGCTCACCATATATGACCCTCCAGCTGACACAAGCATCCCACAAAAGGGCCACATAGAAACAGACAACTGGTGCCATAGCCATGTCAGCAAGCTAATTGCAGAAAAGTGTATAGTCAACCCCGTGGATATACAGTAAGTGACCACCAATTACCACATAGGTTTTAACCCATTACGTATTTAACATGTAATGAGAGACCTGGGGACACAAGGTGATAGATATCCTGCATTGGACAAACATGTGGCTGTAGTGTTCACAGAAACATACCATATACCCACCTAATCATGAAGGTTGTCAGATCTAGATAAGGGGAGGTCATTGTGGCTCTGCAGTCATCCTTCATCAGCGTTACAATTGACTACAATAGCCCCTGTGGGATGTACCTCAGCAGACACCTCCATCAACTGTAAAGTCCCCAACAGTACCTCACCAGGAGTATCAAAGAGCTTGCACAGATGCCATGTGTTGCCTGATTAAACAAACTGCAGCTACACACACTGCCATACTGCCCACCCAGAGGCAAGCTGTGCCTGATGTATAAAGCCATGTCCAAGCTGGTATCAATAAACATGCTGCACCTTGTACAATCTGAATGGCAGTGAGCTATGCACATGAGAGACCTGAACCCCAGCACTGACTTACATAGGACAAGCTGTACTGCATGATCCATAACACAGAAGCCACCCCACCCATGAGTAAACTCCCAGTACAGGCTATCCATAGAGTCACTCATCGATTCTCCTCAAGAGGAATCTTGATGAGTGGATGGGAGATGGTAGCTTTACCCTGGGTATCACTGTTATGTCACAGGTAGACAGAGGCACAGTATACTAACCATGACATATGTCATGGCAAACTCCACTTACAATGTGTGTCGAAGGACAAACACACTCTCCGACTAGCATTAGAAATGGCCTAGGGCACATCGCTAGTGTTTGCAAATGTACACCTATGTTGTGGAATACACTACCAATGTTGGACAAGCCTGGTTTAAGTAGTTCATATCTGAACATAATGCAACATGGTCAGATGTGCACAACTGGCCCCTAACCAGGCTGTTGTGCTCACTATGGAAATGTAAAGCAGTGATAGGACTAAAGCCCAGGATACTGTCCACCACAGTCAAAGTACTGAACCAGTACACTATACAGTACTACAGTGTTAGGTCAGTGTGAAAGGATGTTGACAACTGTATGCAAAGTATCCCATGCAAACCCTGCAGGCACAGTATAATCCCTGTTGTGTTCACACACAAAGCAGTTGGACAGTAACTACACAACATGACACACAACACACAACCATAAACGGGAGATATTTGTTGAAGTTCACACTCATCCACAAATGTGGTGGGCTGCAGAGTTCAAGATATGGAAAGCTCACACTGGGCATGCTCACACACTTTGATAAATGAGACATATGTCAGACAACATGCCATGGGAAGGCTGAACTGGGCATGCTCACACACTTAGGCCAAATCTCAGTTTAGCAGTTGGCCACACATATCTGGTATTTGTACGTGTTATTCCAGGAACCAACCACATTACAGCAATCTGCCCAGTGCACACAGTTAAATGACTACAGAGACATACGTGATATAGTGGATCCCTCCCATATGCAAACATCTTCCACAGATACACAAGTTGTTCATACAAACAGGGAATGCTATGGCAATAAAGACCTGCAAACAGTCTATCAGCAACAAATAATGTGCATTTGACAATTAAACATATGGGTGTAGAGGTCAACACTAGGCTGTTTGCCCTAGGGAATGACAGCTTAGCCAGAGTGTGCTTGGCGTCTGCCTCCCCACAGGATGCACATTCCCCTTTCTAAACACTGATGATGTCAGCACCCTATAAGTACAGCAGGAGAAGGGAAACCTCCCAGTAATGCAAATAGCGCGCTCTGCTAATGCGTCCGTCTCAAGTGTCATAACATAGTTAGGTAGGGGTTTGAATCCTGCAAATGCTCAGTGTGTGTGTGTGAGTGGGGTTGGTGTGTGTGCAAGTCTGTGTGAGGGAAATGTCCCTTTTGGCAACTGGGAAAACACACTACAGGATGCACATTCCCCTTTCTAAACACTGATGATGTCAGCACCCTATAAGTACAGCAGGAGAAGGAAAACCTCCCAGTAATGCAAATAGCGTGCTCTGCTAATGCGTCCGTCTCAAGTGTCATAACATAGTTAGGTAGGGGTTTGAATCCTGCAAATGGCAAGTGTGTGTGGAGGGGGTGTTATTGTGTGTGTAAGTCTGTGTGAGGAAATGTCCCTTTGGCAACTGGGAGAACACACTACAGGATGCACATTCCCCTTTCTAAACACTGATGATGTCAGCACCCTATAAGTACAGCAGGAGAAAGAAAACCTCCCAGTAATACGAATAGCTAGCTCCGCTAAGGCGGCCATCTCAAGTGTCATAACATAGTTAGATAGGTGTTTGAATCTTGTAAATGCTCAGTGTGTGTGTGGGGGGGGTTGGTGTGTGTGCAAGTCTGTATGAGGGAAATGTCCCTTTTGGCAACTGGGAAAACACAATACAGGATGCACATTCCCCTTTCTAAACACTGATGATGTCAGCACCCTACAAGTACAGCAGGAGAAGGTATGTGGCATGGACAATGACTGAGTCATATGTGTCCATGCCTCTGACTGACCTGTATGCTTGTGTTATGTGGTGGACCATAGTGCCCCACGGGCATATCACTGTGACCTTCACCTTGTCCAGCCTGGTGAGCGTGACCACACTGTACCGGACAATAAAGGTAGCTAACACAACTGTGGCAGGTGTGTTGTCTAGCCATACAGGCTGTGACTGTTTGGCACACAGGATTTGTGTGCTATGTGTTATGTGTGATGTGTTCAGGCATAACGTATGCCTGTGTGCCAGCTGCAGAGGTGTGTGCCGCTCAGGCAGGATGCTATTCTAAGGCTCCACGAATGGCCCAGTGTGTACACGTGCTTGTATTGCTGTCAGTGTAGGTCTACATCAGACTGGTATTGTAGTCACTGTAGTATTGCATGCCACCTGACAGGTTATGCCAGTACTGGGTTCAGAGTGCTTAGTCCCCAGTTTGGCTATGTGGTTCCATCTCATACATGTGTTGTACGTCCATGTGTAGGGGAGAGGGTTGACTGTGTACATGTGGCAGCTGTGACATTGCCACATGACCCACATATTCCACAACTGTACCATAGAGGTGACTGACAACTGACCTTTGCACATGCTACCATAGTATTGTGATTGCCATGGTGATTAACAGCACATAGGGCCAATGGGGAACAAGGTACATAGGTTCATAGGTTCATAGCTTCATACTAGGCTATCTGCCCTAGGGCATTTAAGAACCTAGCCAGAATGTGTTTGGCTGTCGCCATCCATTGTAAATATATCTTGCCATGCCCTTTTCCGAGGTTAGTATACTGTGCCTCTGTCTAACAGTGACACAGAAGTGATACCCGGGTAAACCGACAATGTCCCATCCACTCATCAAGATTCCTCTTGAAGAGAGTCAATGAGGGACTCTGCCTAACCTGGACTGGGATTTTATTCCAGAGTGAAGTGAGCCTCTGGGTTATGAATCTGTCCCTCCAGCATGTCCTATTTATTTCAGTGCTGAGGTTCAGGTCTCTCAAGCGTGTAGCCCGATGGGATTTGGATATTCTCAGGTGCAGCATGCCCATTAATTCCGGGTTTGACATGGCATTATACATTAGGCACAGATCGCCTCTGAACAGGCGGTATGCCACTGAGTAGAGCTGGGGTTTCTTTAACCGGTCAGCATATGGCATCTGTTTGAGCCCTTTGATCCTCTTGGTGAGGTACTTGTGGGGTCTTTCCAGTTGCTGCAGGTGTCTGGTAAGGTACATCCCAACAGGGGGATTGTACTCAATTATGGGCCTGATGAGGGATGAGTAAAGAGGCACGATGTCCTCCCCTGATGTAGATGTGAATCCCTTCATGATGGGGTGGGCTATATACAATGCCTTTCTAACCACTTTGGCCACGTGGTTGTCAAATGAGAGATTGCTATCAACTTGGGTCCCCAGGTCCCTAATTACTTCTTCTGTACGTAATGGAGTACCACCTATGTGGTACTTTGTGGGCACTTTGTTTTTGCCAAAGGGGATGACTATACACATTTTTGCATTCAGCTGGAGGCCATGGCTCTGGCACAAGTTGTCTGTTTCTATGAGGCCCCTTTGGAAGATGCTTGTGTCGGCTGGAGAGTCGATTATGGTGGCCAGTTTGCAGTCATCTGCATATTTGGTCAGCCACAGTCCTTCCGTGTTGGCCTGTACCTCCGATAAATATATACCAAACAAGAGAGGTCCCAGGACTGAGCCTTGTGGGACACCACTTGTAACTGGTTTGGAGTCTGGCATGGCTCCAGCAGTTCTAACCATGTGGGTTCTGTCCTTGAGCCAGTGTGCAATCCATCTAGTGACATAGGGGCTCATATTTAAGCTGGTGAGCTTCTCTAGAATGCCCGAGTGGGGTATTGTTTTGAAGGCTTTTGCGAGGTCCAGGTAGGCTGTGTGGACCACCTTCCCTCGTCAATGGCCTTGGTGACTGTTTCAAAGAAATCAACCAGGTTTGAGAGGCAGGATCTGCCCTTAACAAAGCCAAACTGGGTATGAACCAGTGTCTGTAGGTCCCCAATATCTATATTTATGTGGTCCATGATGATCCTTTCCATAGCTCTGCAGACCAAGCTAGTGTGGCTTATGGGGCGATAGTGTCCAGGATCCGTTGAGGCACCACCTTTCTGTAGAGGGACCACTGTTGCTGTACGCCACACTTTGGACACATATCCTGTAGTAAGGCTGGGATTGAACAGTAGTTTTATGTTTGGTTGTAGCACGCCTTGGAGGTCATGTAGGACACAGCCCGGGACACTGTCTGGTCCCATTGATGCAGTGTGTATTGCTTTGGAGAGGGCGGCTCTTACCTGAGCATCTGAGATGTCAGGGGGGCAGCACTCTGCTGGGATACATATTTGCCCTTTCGGTGTGGAGGGGGTGAGAAGTTTGCACTGAACCTGTCAGCTAGAATGTTGGCAATGTCTGTGGGTTTGGTGTTTCTATTGACATTTTGGACTACCTCTGAGCATATCTGGGAATTACCACCCAGGTTCCTAACATAACTAAAGAAAGCCTTGTGATTATCCTTAGTGTCCTGTGCAATTTCTCTCAAAGCTGGCCTTAGACAATCTTATGAGTGCCTGTAGTTATTTGCTAATACTGATCAGTGATGCCTTCCCTTTTGGGGATTTTGCTGTATCATTTAGTAGCTTCCTCCTTCTATTGTGTAGTTTGTTTATGGCTGGGGTCCACCAGACAGAACGTCTGCCTTTGGAGGATTGGGTCTTGGTTTTATTCGGGATCACATGACCCATGCATTCCTGAAGGTGTCCATAGAATGCGTTTATAGAGGAATCTGTGGTCTGGTCTGTAGTTTCCACAGGCCCGGTGGCTTTGAAGGTTTCCACCTCAGTTTTGAGGAGTGTGAATTTGCTTTAGAGAAGTTGTTCACTGTGGTGTTCTGGCCAGGATGTGTGGTCGGGATGTGAATATCCAGTGAGATTAGTTTATGGTCCGATCTTACCAGTGAGGGATACACTTCTGGTCTGGAGCATAGAGTCCCCATGTTGGTGATGATCAGGTCCAGTATGTTTCACCTTCTTGTGGGAGTGGTAACAAGTTGTTCCATAGCATTTGAGCTCATATATTCTAGGAATCTTTGGCCTAGGGTGTTGGAGCTAGAGTCATGCTCCCAGTCCATGTTTGGGTAGTTGACGCCCAATATAATGGTGTTTGGAGAGACCTTCATATTTCCACTGTTCACAGGATGGCCGAGTGCAGTTCTTGGGTTTGGGAGGGTGGTCTGTAGCAGGCTATAACCTGGAAGGCAGTTTCACCCATTGTTAGTTGCACATGGATAGTCTCTGATGCTTGGTGCTTTGCCACCAACCTGGAGGTGTGGGTATCTTTGATGAATATCAATACTCCCCTCCATTTGTGGTTCTTCCAAGTTTTGGGGCTGAAAAGCATGGTATGAGGTATAACCTGGTAGTGCTGGGGTGCTCTCAGTAGCCCTGAACCAGGCATCTGTTACTGCACAGATATCGATGTTCTCCATGCCAAGGAGAGTTTCGGTGCATGCATCTTGAGGTTTAGACTTCTGGCGTTGGGTAGCATTACTCTTAGTTTCTTATCCCTTGTGATACCTATGAAGGTGGGTTTGTCATTTGAGCCTTGCCTAACATAGGCACTATGGGGTAGCAAGAGCCTTTGCCAATATCTGAAAGCCCAGGGGTGACAGGTGCAAGCCATCCCTAGCGAAGCAGGTGGTTCAACAGAAGATGAATATGTGAGGGTGTAGTGCCTGTGATTAGTTAGCAGTAGCATATATGACTGCTCACGTGGACAAATGCCAGGTAAGTCATATGCAATGTGTCACAGGCAACGTACATGTGAACAGGACAAACAGTGACATTCTGTCAAGTGAGACATGGACATACATATAGTAAGCTATGCAGATGTCACTAGGAGTCCACAGAAGCTCTGTAACTATGCATTGCAGGTGGGATCAGTATTCCAGGGTAATTGCAAGCAAACATGCATGCAAACAAAGCTACAGTAAGCAGGGCTGCATGTAGTCCATTGTACAACAAACAAGCTGTACCACTTCCAGTAGGTAACACTGCAAATATGCAGGCACTATGCACATGTACATGGAAATACACAGGTCAGATGGCTAGGGTCCAGTCTCAGCACACAAGTGTACAGACCATGTACTGTCAGGATGTACAATAACTGGATGGAAACCCATGTGCTCATACCTGCAGTAATACACATGTCAAATAACAGACACTGAGCCTTCACTCAGTGGTTCCATACATAGTAGGATGTGTGCTACCTGGCCTGCCACCACAGTATCCCTGACATGTATGGGGACTCTCCCTCCTGTGACAGTTAGTTTTGTGTGTTGGGGCTGTCTAGCATGGTATGAGATGTGAGCTTGCAGTGCTAGGGTGCTCCTGTGTGTCCTGTACCAGTCGTGTAGTACTGCACACATATCAACATCCTCAAACATCCGCATTGCAGAGTCCAGTGTGGGCAACATGCCACTTGCAGTTTACATGTCCATCATTGCATTAATACATTCATTACCTTATCCCCTGTGCTACCTATGTATGTAGCCTTCTGTTGACATCCTTACCACCAGTATGCCAACATGTGCAGATGATACACTATGGTACTTACCATGGGTGTAGACAACAGTACATGACAATCACACCCTTACTGCATCAGGCATGCTGTGATATACCCACAATTAATTCAGCACACAGTACTGTTAACAACATGATACTATTACTACACGTCTATGTAGTCACCCTGTGCATCAGCAACATGTTAACCTGTACCTGCACTGATGTTACAGATTGCAGGAGGTGGCACAGTTTCATCATATGCACAGGGTGTGAACTTGGTATGCCTGAGTCAGCCACCGATACCACCGATTGACATGTATGTGTATGTGTGTTGGTGAGGGACAGCAGTACAAGGTGGGGCAATGTTGATGCAGTGTGTGTGTATGCGGTAGCCCTAGGTGTTGTCAATTCGCATGTGTGTATGGATGCACACAGTTCCACCTCATGGCTGCCATATACTGGTGTTTGTGGACAGCCACAGACTGTACCTGCCAGGTCATACAGATCAGTGTCTCTGGCCACGGACACGGTACCTGTGCCTTGCAGGGTGCTACGGACCATATCCGTACCAACCCAGACTGGGTACTGTCATCAGAAGCAGGTGTTCATTGACTGGACACAGATCCCTGTCGGCCTGGCCAGAGCCACGTGCACGTGGTCTCCTGGGGCGGTCTGATGACAGCACAGACCCAGCATTGCTGGGGCTGCTGCTGGCACTATGGGGCGGCCGCGGCCCTGTTGTCGTCCGCGATGACTGCAAGGTGCTGCTGTTGCTGGCATACACCCACGTCGACGCCTCAACCATCCACCATCGCCCTGGCTCATGGACGTGTAGTTGTGGAACCGGTCTAATATGTACCCACAACGCCTGTCTATGACATCAGTGAAATTACGGATGGCAGCCGCAATGTCACGCATACTGTCAGTCATGGCTGTGCGACATGCTGTCAGCTCCCTCAGACCCTGTCTGGTGTACCGCTCCATACGTGACTGTGCCTGCATGACAGCCCGAAACATAGCTGAGGTTGTAAGACCTCTGTGGGCACGTCTGACAAGGGCAGTATGCCCACGGATGCTCCCACGAGAACCCCTGGACATCTGTCTGTGTGGTACCATCTCTGGGCCATGCCCATGGCTGCTGTGTGGGGAGGCATGTGCCACAGATACCACATTACCCTGGTCAATGCCCACTGTATGCTGTCCATCACCTAGGGACATTGGTGACAAAGGGTGTATTGGCAGGATAACTGTGCGCATTGATGGGGTCGACAGCTGTGTACTGTCAATCGGCTGACCAATGGCGGACCCTGGCATACCTTCCTGTGCCATTACACAGATGTCATCATTATCAGTACCCATGGCACCTGATTCAGGTTCCCTGCTGCATGACACCAGAGCAGCACCAGAACCTGTGGGAGGGAAACAGGAAACACAGTTTACAATGTCTACACATTACCAGTGATGCACACATCCACACATGCACAGGTCCAGACATGCACACATGCACACATGCACACATGCACACATGCACACACATGCACACATGCACAGGTGCACACATGCACACATGCACACATGCACACATGCACAGGTGCACACATGCACACATGTGCACATGCACACATGCGCCCATGCGCACATGCACACACGCACACATGCACAGGTGCACACATGTCCACATGCACACATGCACAGGTGCACACATGCGCACATGCACACATGCACACGTGCACACATGCACAGGTGCACACATGCACACATATGCACATGCACAGGTGCACACATGCACATATGCACACATGCACACATGCACAGGTGCACACATGCACACATGCACACATACACATGCACACAGTTGCACACAATTGTACACTACTCAGTATGCGTGATATCAACACACAGACACAGACACACCTACATGCATACAAAGAGCACTACTAAGTGAGCCTAATATTACTATTACTATCAAGACTATTACAGGTATTGTTAATACACACTCACCAGCATGGATAGGCTGCATTGCTGTTACACCGGAGGGACCTGCAGACGTGAAGAAACTAATGTCAGTGGGCACAACTGTGCCATTGTTACTGAGTATGATACAGGTCAGTAGTACAACAGTCGCCTTTCACAGGTCAGCTGCTAATATTGAGGATATCACACTTGCACATTAAATACTATGGTGACAGCTACAAACCAAGGACACACCTCACACATGCATTAACTACCAGTGTACACAACAGTCAACTATACATATGGCATATTACCTGCACGCCACTGTCTTGTTGCTGCGTGGCTCCAGCCTCCATCATAATGCATGTGTGCTGCTGTTGTTGTTGCTGGCGGACTGGAGCCACTACACTCATGAGTAGTCCCTCCAGTCTGGTGAGTGGGGATGTGTAGCCACCCCACCACCTGTGGCGACCTGTTGCCTGTGGATATCCGACGACGCTGACGGACATTTCTGATTAAATCACTGCAGTGATGTCGCACCTGCTCATATGTCCTATTATGCGTGCCTATGTCATTTACCCGACGGACCAGGTCTTGCCATTGTGCAGCCCTCTCCTGCTGATTCTGGCTGGTGCGGAAAAGAGTATTGCATAATCCCGCACCAGGCTCTGGTGTATCTCCTCATCCTCAGCTGTGGAGTAAGCGGATTTCGGGTGAGCCATGTACCTGAAAAGAAAATAACCTGATATCAGCAATATATGTCAGCAGAATTTGGCACACATACTACACATGCTACTCGACTGTTATGATACAACATATCTCACATATATAGCATCTGTCTGTCTATTGGTGGATACACATGTAAATGGCCAGGTATCAGTGCTCAGCCAGCAACTGTGCAACAGTACCTGGCACACTCCATACGACATACTACCAAACCCCAGCAGTCAGAACACTGATTCAGGTCCAGAGCACCTCCTCACTCTGGGGTTTGTATCTAGGTACTGTATGGCCTACATCATCAACTACTGTGAGCTGACCACACACTAATTGCCCTGGATATACATATCCCACCTCCACCACCAGCACAAACGACTATAGTGAATAACATTGCAGATGCAAACTTTACACTTTGTAACAGTGACATGGTATCCTTTCAGCCCACTGGGCCAGTGGCAGATACAACCCACAATGCTGACCCCTACACAAATGCTTTCTACAGACATCTCCGAGAATGCATGGATCATGCAATCCCATATATGACCAAGACACTCTCCACAAAGGGACAGCATCCTGTCTGGTGGACCCCAGCCATAGACAGATTGTATTACAAAAGATGGAAGCTACTGCAAGACAGAGCATAATTCCATAAAGGGAAGGCATGTCTGAGCAGCACTAGTAAGGATCTATTTTCCATCATACAAACATCCATGGGCAACTTTGAGAGGGAAATCAAGAGGGACACTACAGATAACCAGAAGGCCTTCTTCAGTTATGTTAGCAACCTGGTCAGAATCCATCCTCTATGCCCATAGTTAGTACACAACAACAAATATTTCACTGAAACCACAGATATTGACAACATTGTGGCAGACAGGTTCAGTGCAGGTGTCACCCGCCTCTCCCCAAAATAAGACATAGTTATCCCAGCTGACTGTAACCTCCCTGTCATCACAGATGTCCAGGTGAGAGCCGCCTCATCAAAGCAGAATACACAACATGACTGGGACCTGATGGTATCCCCAGTTGCATGCTACATAAACTCTGACAGGAGCTAAACACACATATAGAAGTGCTATGTAACACTAGCCTGACTACAGGATATGTACCTGTACACTGGCGCACAGCAGCAGTGGTTCCACTCCACGAAGGAGGCACCTCAACATACCAATACAATACAACACAATACATTACATTACAATACAATACTATACAATATGCTATTGCCCCTGGGACTACAGCAGCATACTGTTCTGCTACCCTGACCATTGTGACACATGTGGTGTGATGGTACCTGCTGCTGTCACACAGTTACACAGGGTGACTCATATGGCATATTACCTATCTGACTAACATTCAGCAGGGGTATGTGTGACATGTACTCATGGGGAGTCTTGCTTCTTAACACTGTGTGGTTTATTGCAGGGTATGTCTTATCTGTGGGTAGGAACTTTACCTACACATGTGCTCTCTATTGCAGTGGCATGGACGACACACAGCAGTCATTTAGGTTGTGGATGGTGTGAGGTGTTACTATGGTTGTTGGACATCTGTCATGGGTGTGACTTACGATGTAAATCCGGGAGTGGTAACCTCTATGTGGGTAGTATGTGTGTACTCTGTGGTGTTGTCAGTCACTGTGCATTGGTAATGTGTTTGAGTGCATTGTCACAGTGTTGTACATGTCACTGTGTCCTTCTCCATATCTGTAGCTGTCATGTGAGGTCCATACCATGGCATCCATTATGTGGTGTGGAGGGGTACACCGACCTACATGTCCATAGCTGACACACCATGTCTGCTGACACATACCATGTGCAGGTATTCCAGGAATAGTGTGCCACTGTGAATATCATTGGGGCACTATTGTACACATTTATGACCCTGTTCACCCCTGACACATGCAGTGGTGGGCAGCCAATCACATATCTGGTGGTTACTGGTGTAGGTGATTTGAAATGGGGTATGGTACTCCGGTTTTGACACTGGTGTTCACTCCATGCCTTTGTCACCAGGCACCTGTTGCAATACATCTGTACACATGTGCCTCACTCAGAATATATATACATCTCTCTCTCTCTCTCTATATATATATATATATATATATATATATATATATATATATATATATATATATATATATATATATATATATATATATATATGTCTGTATACATATACACATATATATATTGATGTACATATATTGCTATAGATATGGAGGGGGACACAGAGGGGTGAGAGTGACAGAGGGGTGGGACAGGGGTGTTGAGGTCATCATATACAGTCATACCTGTAGATAGTCAGATCAGTCTGTCTATGTATATGTATCTACATATATCTATATCTGTATGTGTGCATTACATATATATGTTTGTACATATTCTATCTATCTACATCTGTCTATGTATTCCTACATCTCTCTCTATGTATGTATACATATATGCATATATATATATATATATATATATATATATATATATATATATATATATACATACATACATATTTTGACATACATACGTATCCATATGATAGACAGGTATATCAACATGTTTGTCTACCATACTGTATACACACACTAACATACTGCTAAACATACATAACTGTGAAACCTACTTTGTACATTGCACTACAACCTACAGTCAACCTACATTGATATGTGCACATAGATGCTCTCACATACAAATGTATGTACAGCCTTCACTGATAGTTGCTGTATGTCCCCTGCCCTTTACACATCTTCATATACATATGGATACAGACCAATGACACATATGGAGGGTTCACAGTATGTAGACCTTTATAGTATTACTTTACATTACCTGTGTTTGTCACAGCTGCTTGTGTTGCCATCTGGTTTTCTGTCCTGCTGCTCCACTTGCCAGTTGTCAGCTTTCAGGTGGCTGTTGCTGAACAGTTTTGTTTGTGTCTGCTTAATTTCAATTTTCTCTGTCTCTGTCTCTCTCTCTCTCTCTCTCTCTCTGTCTGTCTGTCTCTCACGTCCTCCTCAGGGTGCAATGAAAGTATTGCATGTGTGGACTGGGAGTACAGCATACTTTTGTAGGTATCTGCATATGTCCATGTGATGGCCTCTGCACCAATTGTTAGCCAGCATTTGCTAATTGCATGCAGCCAGTTGTGTACTGATTGCAGTTCTCACTGTGATTTCAGAACAGTGCTATAAAAAGGTATGTGAGATAGGCGTAGCCCTTTCAGATTTTAAGGGCAGGGACCATGCTGGTATGCTGTGGACAATGTTCTGTGAGTGTAAAGGTTGGTATCTCTCTCATATTTCCAGCTGTGTTGTAGATTAACATTCCTCCATTCATTTCTCCAGTTTCCTGTACTAACTGTGTATGTACACTGACACCTACAACTACTACTACTGTTAATGTGTGTGTGTGTGCTTTCCTTTCACTTTTGCTTGCACTTTGTTGCTAAGGCTTCAATATTTGCCCTTTACAGTCACTACTTGTATGCCTGCTAGGTGTCCTGACTGTAGTGTGCTGCTGTAGCTTTCCTATTTTCCATGTACATTCACACCTTGGAATGCTTGCTATATCTGCTAGGGTGTTACAGCATGCAGTGTGGTCTGGCCATGGTGTGGGCCTTGACATCTATTAGGGTATTTGAGTATGCTGCTGAGCAGGCCCCAGAGACTCTCAGGTTCATCTGTTATCTGCCTCATGGAATGGTACATATCAGTGGGGTACACCCATTAAATTGTCTGGTATGCTGCAGTTGTGACTGTGGGTTAGCATGAGCATATGTATTACTACACTTATTCTGCCATGCAAGTGGTGAATACTTTCAGGACTCCATAGTTACCATTGCATGTGTTGTTACACCTTTCTGCCTACTGTTTGTACATTTCACATGGAGTCTGTGGGGCATCCCTGTAAGTCATTCACTGTTGCTATGTCTAGGCTCTTAACTATTCAAATATGGTGGTGTCAGACCTCTCATGTGTACAAATATTTGCAGGTTGTCCACATTTCTGCCTCATATTTTGGTCAATATCTCATGCACAGCTTTTTCTGGCAAATCACTCTGGGCTCAAGTCAGAATATAGTGACAAACATTCAAGTTTCAGACTTCATACCCTTCCAAACATCCCACAAAATGCAGACCCTGTTACTCTCTGAACTGTCTGCGTTTGTTGTAACATTATTTGTAATGTGTCCCTGGTTTTGGGCCTTTGCTCCACATATTTTATTACTTGGTCCGGATGTGTTCCTGTAAGAGGTTGTGGGGTATGGGCAGTGATTATCCTGCTGTGAGTATGTGTGTGGCTTGCAAGGTGCTACAGTGACATTATTACCTACTAGCTACCAACTAGCATGGCTGTTTCTGTTCACACACTACTATTATGGAAATCCACTAGTTTTGACAGTAATTCTAAATGACATGCTTTGTGTACTACACATCCTATATTCCCTTTACATTCATTCCTACTATTACATGATATATTTATTTTAGCACAATGTTCTTGTATAACAGTCATGGCTTAGTGGTAAGTCATGCAGACTACTGTTTCCAAGGTCCTGGGTTCGGCCTGACAGTGGGATTTTATTTTGCTTTTGAACTGACTACAGGACCTGTCAATCAGAATGACTAAGGCACTTTTAAGCAGTTGTAACCGGGTTAGCGCTGGTTTGCGCGGAGCTCACGCATGCGCACTGGCATTTAGCTCCACGCACACGCACACCCGCTTACAACCGCTTAAACGTGCTTACTCTTGCGCACACCCGCGCTATTTTCTTTGAAAGAAATGAAAATGGGGAGACAGGAAAGTGGTGAAAAAGGGGTCACAAAGAGGGTAAGACAGTAGGGAAACAAGCTTGGGTTTTGCAGGAGGGATGTAGGTAAGGCCCATAGCTGCCCATTTCTTCATCAGCAACAGCTGTGCATATGTTTGTAATTTGGTGTGACATTTGATACCTTCCACCCCTGAGAGAGGTGTAAGGACAACAATAATACTTGTTGTACAGCCAATTGTAATTGATAGTTTCCATGTCTGGTAGACATGTGCGGAATGGGCAGCTATGTATGGGGCGTAATTTTTTGTGGGTACAGAGTGCCCTTTTTTTTTTTCAGGTGAGAGTGGTATGTCAGGTGAAGGAAGTCGGTATAGCTGGGGAGGTAGGTTGGGTAGGTCAACAGACAAGACAAACAAGACGCATACAGGGGCGGTGTATGACACGTGTGGGGGTTACACAATTGACTGGGACGGAGGTTTGGATATCCAGAGCCCATGAGCCCACAGATGGCAACAGTGGAACTGATATCCCCACCCATGGGCAGTTGCCACTGTTCCTTCACTGCCCAGGACGGGGCTGTGCTGGGGCTGTGTAGGCCGGGCAACAGGCATGCCCGTAAGTTGTGCCACCTGTGCCTCAAGCTGGCGTAGGGGCTCAAGAACAGAGTCCCGGATCTCCCGCACCACAGTCCGGACGCTGTGGAGGGTGAGTGGTGGTTCTCCTCTGGCCACGCTTGCAGAGGGGGGGGGGACGGGCCCCATCCCCTGCAGCGCTTCCACCCGCAGGTGGCACAGGGCCACCGGAGGAGGGTCCAGACTGGGCACTAGTGCCAGGTGCACTCGCCAGCTGAGGTGGGAGAGGTGGGTCCGCTGGAACCCGCCTTCCCTGTCGTTCTATGTTTTGCATTATGTCATGACAGTTTGGGTTAGTAACATACAATACCATTCGCAATTAGTTGTAACAGCATGCATTAGTATTCCCATTAACCAAACACCCAGATATTCACACCATTGAACAGCAAGCATAACACATGCATAATTTGAACAGCAATACACAGTCCAACAACATGCAGGGTTGATTGATGGCAACAGGCCATCAGGTTTGGATGTATGAACAGGGCAGATGCATCAACGGACATGCAAATATTTATGACCCATCAGGACAAATGTCCAGGGGTGTTAATTGTGATTGCACATACCATTTTCACGTGGAATGGATTATATGTGGTTATAGGGTGGGGTGAAGAAAATATTATTAACATATGCTGTACATTTCTAATAGCTACAGATATATACACACTACTGTTCTAACTACAGTTTCCTATATGATAACTACTTCAATTTGGTGATAGGACTGTTACTGCTACATCAATATACATTTTATTGTTATTCATACACGCTCATATCTGGCTTTGTTCAGCTACATCATCCTGCTACATTTGCTTTATATAGCTATAGACAACTGTGGATGTTTGATATTTCAGACAATCATACTATCTGCATATTGCAGACTGAGAGCAACATATCCAGATTTTGGGATACACATTCCAGCTGCAGCAACACTTTGGACACATTTCGCAGTTTGGTTCTACTTGTCACATTCATTTCATTCTGTACTGACTGCAGTATACTTTATACAGGGGTTATTACTACTTTATTGGTGGATTCATAACTCTTTCTCACACCCTCTCACTTGTTTTCATTTTACTATTCAGGATGGTACTTACTTCTAGGCTTTATTGACATGTTTTACCTGTAGTTATTACAATCCTTTCCAGCAGTCTCACTTCTGTCATGTTTCAGTATTTCAACAGGGATATATTTCACACATGTGAGTTGCTCATCTTCTGCAGCTGTACTTTTCAGCCTGCTGCAGGTTGTGCACTATGATATTATAGGTGGGGCATCTTTATTTCAGACTTTATTTCAGACATTTTCATTTTTCTGTTTGGATTTCAGACTGCAACACACTTTTGTAATCAAGCAATACTTGCAAACACTTTTACACTGTTACTTGCACATTTTATTACTTAGTGACTACACTGCACTCTTTTGCTAACTGTCATACTTTTATATTTCTTTACAGTTACTGGGAGTGGATTACTGACCTGCCTGGTGGCGCAACCGCACCAGCCTATCGCCATAGGCTCTGCGGTTCGCAGAACGGACACCTGCAGCTGTAATATAAATGAAGTAATATTGGAATACACATCTCCATAATATCAGCTAATTTAATTTCTTACATACATAATTAAATGTAACTTACTCAGTAGTGGGGCGTTGGGCATTTGCCGGGCCTCCTGGATCCAAAGGTTCAATTGGTCCTGCTTGCATCTCTTCAGGTCCGCATGGTGGTGACGGACCTGCTCACCAGTCCTTGGAATCCCTGTGGCACTGGTAAGATCATGAGCCAACCAGTCCCACGCCTCAGCCCTATATGCTCCCCACAGGACCTGGCCCTGCATGAGTTGGGCCTCATGATTGTGGACTAGGAGCCAGACCATGTATCTGGACTCCTCAATGCCCCACCTCTGTGCTCGAAAGCAACTACCCTCACCTACACCTGACATTCTGGCTGCAAGTCAGTTCTACAATCGTTTATGCTGTGTATTCCCGCCTATGGGGCTTATATATGCCGTTTTTTCCGCACTTATCTGTGATTGGCCATTTTGGAATTGTATCCACTTCACAAAACCTGCTTTGTCATGCTCCACTTTCTATTCATTCCTATATATTTGCTATTACTGCATTTCTGAGTACAGCTGTCGTAGCTTAGTGGTTCAGTACCTTGACTATGGTGCATGGTATCCTGGGTTCGAACCTGGCCACTGCTTTTATATTTTATGACTGTCTAGACAGGCTAGGGGTGTGTCTGTGTAAAGGCAGTTTTGTTACAGCTTGCTCAACGCGTTGCCCGTCGGTTAGCTGGTTGGCGCGGTGCGCAGCTCCGCAAAACGGGGTGCGCTGGCTTACGCCTCATTTGGCTGTCAGCACGCATAGTACGCTCAGCTCAGCTAGGGGCACACAGTTTCAGCGTGTGAAACCACTGCTCACCTACGGGCACTCATTTTGCACCTGTTAAACCACTGCTCACCTACGGGCAGATGCACTCACCTTGTTAAACTGTAGCTCAGCTATAGGCACATCTGGCATTTTTTTATTGTTTTGTTACCTCACATTTCTTCAAAATAAATGGACTAGTTCATTACATTTTACATAAAATGTGATTTTATATGTGTACATGTTTGTCAGGGACTTGTTTCGTGCTTATTTTGCTAAAAATAAAAGTTGGTGTTGTGGGGGCTCGAACCATGAATGCCTGCTCTTCAGCTGACGTCTCTACCGCTACGCTATTGCTTCTTGGCTTACTTTGCATATTTAGTTCTTATATGCTTTCCCACTGACTGCTAACTGTAGCTGCGCTACGGGCACGCCCACGCAAACGAGCGCACTCACGGTTAAACATCTTTACAATTTAAAAAAAATATATCACATGTTCATTTATATATTTTCTGTTCATAGTCTGTGGGGGCATGTGTTGTGTTGTGTTTATTCACATTTCCGTGGACTCTGTCGTGGGTGTTTACTTTGGGCACTTTTACTCTTCTGGGGGCGTGTCCGCTTGCAGGGCTCGGCCTACGGACACGCCCCCTACTGTCTTACATGGACCGTGTTAGACTTAGGTGTGATTCAGCATGCTCTCATGAATATGCAGAGCATGCTGACATCACTCTGTTTAACTGCAGCCTCCGTGTAAGAGTTATAACTCTTACACGGAGGCTTCGTGAATCCTGCCCAAATTCTATCTATTAGATAATTTGAGAATAAGTGGCAGCTATTCAAGAGGAAGACGAGCAAGTAAATAGGTGAAAATTACTAGGTGCATTTTATCAATATGAATAAGACAGGAAATGCAGGAAGACAAAATGCAATTCATAGCCAAGGGTCATGGAGAAAGAGGAAAGTAGGTAAGAAATTAGCTAGGAGACAGTCAAGAGCAGAACTGAGTCTTTGCTATAATTTTTTTTTTATTTAGAAAGAGTTTGAATGATCTTAGGTTTGGGTTAGATCTCATAGATAGTATGATAGAATTCCAGTTTTTAGCTATTGTTATCAGAGTCAGAGGTCTATTAGGGTGGTAGCTAGAGAGAATTTAGTTGAGGACATGACAGGCAAAACATTTGTTGATTATGTTATATGTTATAATTAGTTGTAGACAGGTGAGGTGATGTGGGAGTTAAATCCAACTTAATGAGTAGAATATAATGCAGTGGTGTGTGAAGTGTACTGAGCTAGTAGCAAACTTTGTGGCCTTAGTACAGCATGCTCTGAGTTTCGATTTTAGTGTAGTGTTGAGATTTGTTAGGACTGGAGCTTCCTATAGAGTGAGAGAAGGAGGTATGTGGTTGTGAGGGTGATTTTGGTGGCTATATTTAAAAAGAATTTTTGTTGATAGAGCAAAACAATTTTCTTAATTTTTGTTTCACATTATTCAGGATGTGAAGATTGAACTTGAGACTATTATTAATTGTCATTCCTTAAAGGTCTTATGGGGGACTGTTTCTAATCTGTATTATTTAGTGAATAGATTTTTAAAATGTATTTGTTTGTTGTGATAGAGGGTTTTTTGGTGACAAGGAGAAGCTTTGTTGTTTTGGCATTGAGAAAAAGTTGGACATTGGGAAGCCAGGTCTCAAATGAAGTGAAAGATTCTTGAGTTATTTGTAGGAGATGTGGCAACTATTAAAGGACCACATAAGTGTGGAGTTATCTACATAAAAGATGAGAGAAGCTTGGCAGGAGGTGATGCGGAGGCTACTGATGAAGATATTGAAAAGGAGGAATCCAAGGATAAAACCTTATGGTACTCCAGTGGTGTTCAGGAGGTAAGGGGAAAGAAAGTCTTGCAATTTGACTGACTGCTGTCTGTTGCATAAGTGGTCACGGAACCAGTTTAGCGCACATGGCAATAGACCAATGGTAGACAGCTTTTGCAGGAGTTTTGGGTGACAGACCATACTGAAAGCCTTTTACAAGTCAAGGAATAGTTCAGAGACAAGCTTGCCTGTGTCATTTGCTCTGTTGATGGTCTCCATGAAGGAGAGAAGGGAAGTAGTTGTATTGTGGCCAGGCCTGAAACCATGTTGAGTATGGGCTAACAACTGATTTTGTGGGATGTTTTGGAGCAGCTGGCGTGGATGCATTTTTCTAATAGATTAGAGAGGGGAAGCAGTTCTGGACAAAAACTAGCAACTTTAGGTGAGACTCTGCATTGTAGAGAGGAATGATAATAACCTTTTTCCATATGGAGGGAACATGTTTGAGTATAGATCTGTTGATTACGATACTGATAGTGTGGGATGCAGCTTCAGCAGCTAATGTTGTCATCAGCAGGGGGAAGACAGTTTAAGCAGTATTTTTTATAATGGAAGTGAGGACTGATCTGAGGATAAATGAGGGAGGAGAGATACTGGGAAGAGGCAGAGGAAGACCTGTTGGAATGTGGTTTAGGAGAGACTGTTTAGGTAGGGCTGTGGGAGAGATGGTGCATGGAGAGACTACATCAGTTAGGAGGAGGGGTTGGATGAAGGAAATTTATTTTTAGTTAAGCAGGAAAAGGAGTCTATAAAGTAAGTATTAAATAAGGTTGCAATTTGTTGAGGTACATTGTTAGGAGAAGGATTTGTGTCTTTTTTGGTATATGGATTTAGTAAAGGCTTAATAGATTATCAGCATAGTTTGCGTAGTAGTTATGGTTAGTTTCAAGGTGAACATAGTATTGTTTTTGCTGTTGTTTACTTGTTTTTTAAGTAAATTATGAAGTTGATTTGAAGGTTAGAAGGCATGCTGTTGTTTTATGTTTCTGCCATTGCTTCCAAAATTTGCCTCTATCCTTCATAAGTTTTTTTTGTTTTTTTAGAAAACCAAGAAGCATGATTTGTTTTCACTCCTTTTTTTTTTTTTTTTGCGAAGTGATGCTCTATTATGAGTATTCAGAAATACTGTTTTGAAATGGTTGATGGCTCCATCTAGGGGTAAATTTTTTAATGTGGACCATTTCATAGGTAGTAATCACTGAATGACTGTGGGTTGAAATTAGAAGGGTTACAGCTTATTTTTAGTTCATGGTTTGTAGAGTAGAGGGTATACTATGTGTGGATGTAAGCAGGTCACTTAGAACTTCAGAAAATGTATTGGCAGAGTTATATTTACTGGGTTTAGATATTAATATTCAGTCAAGGATGCTACCCTTGTCATGGTACTTGTGAGATCTGGTTGGGGATTTTATAAGCTGTGTGAAACCAAATAAGTTTATACCAGACGATGCATAGGTTAGCAATAAGGGTTGCTAGTCGATGTTTACCTCACCCAGAATTATGGTTTTGTTTATTTGTCCAGGTTAGAATGTCTAGGCTGTTATGCCTATTTAAATTTGTGAAGGTGATGAGTACTTCAGCATTATGCAAGTTTAGGATTAGCTTGGTGAACTGAGTGACATTAGAGTAAAGAAGGGCTATGCTGCCATCTTTCTTTTTTACCTCTCTGCTCTAAGTATATTGTAGCCAGGGGGAAGAATTTTGGTGTCATTAATATTTGCTTTTTGGTTTAAACCAGATTTCTGTGATGACCAGTATTTCTAAGCTATACTGAGATGTCAAAACTTGCATTTTGGTTATTTTATTACATATACTATGTAATTTACTGTGATGAGGTTTAGATGTTTCTGAAGAAGTTTTAGTGTTGGGAAGGGGAGTGGCTGAAGTTGAACAGGCTGGGTGCTAGGGCTAAGGGTACAGGAATGAAAAGACTGTGATAGTGGGGGGGGTGTATTGTATTGGAAGAGGTGGTAGGGGTTGATGAAGTTGGTAGAGGAAGTCTGCGATTGGGGAGATGTCACAACATTGTGAGATATTGGAGATTTGTGATCTATAGATAGAAATATGTTTGATTTTTAATAGTGCATATTTGATTTTTGTAGCTAGAGTTTGGAAGTGAAACATTTTATTTCTAAATAGGAGACTGGTATTTAGGTTGTAAAGACTTGGGGAGATTTCTTGGTAGCTGATGTAGAGGTCATGGCAGAAATTATTGCTAGACGTGTGGTGGATAGCATAGGAATTTAAGGGATATGGTAGGATAGGGCGTGAGCTAGCAGCAGGAGTATGGTACACACAGTCGGTAGTAGCATTGGGAGTGCTTAATTCAAAGCTTCAGAAATTTAGATGCATGGAGTATGGTAGGAAAAAGCTTAATTAACTGTTAGGGTAAAACAGATATTCTAGAGTTAAGAAGGGTGGGGGTGAATTGAAAGGAGTGCTTAACATGATTGTTATTGTGATTTTAAATAATAGTATGTTACAAATAAGAATATATTGATTTGATTAGCTAATTGTGATAAGGTTGAGTGGGTAGAGTTAAGGAAAGTATAAGTCTAATTATAGTGGAGGTGGGTAGGATTTGGTGGTAGGGTACAAGAGCAGAGTGAGCCCAAGCATAGTGAGGGCAAATAAAGCCAGATCCATTTGCTCAGAACATCATGAGTCAGAAAAACAATTTGTGATCTGGCTAAAAAAGAGGTCAGTGTGCATGTAGCTGATGACATTTTAAGTTTTAAATATAAAGTATATGGTAAAAAGCAAAGATGTGAATGGAAAGTTTACAAACTTGCTGACCAGGAAGGAGGAACATTAGCAAATGCAAGTAAAATACTAGTTTACATTAGAGGGATGGGATATAATTAAGTGCAGTATAATTAGAAGTGGGTTGATTAAATCTACTGCTTAGTGGTGAACTATCACTCAAATATAACAGTGAATAGCTGCTTGTAACTTAAATTATTTTGAGGAATGGGTGGAGAGTACACTAAGTTTACCTAATGTAGATCTATAAAAATACTGGTTTTGAAGTTAACTAATAGTGTACTGAGGGGTGACATAAAATATCCTAGTATGGGAGAGTTATAAAATAAAAAAGATGGCTATGAAGAATAGGTTATTTTAGTCTAATTTACAATTGAGGTGTGCTGTTTTTGAGGTATAACAAGTTACATTACAGCAGTGACAGCATCCCCTTTCTAGTGTGTATGCCTTAAGCAACAGTATAGCAGAAGGTAGGACTGCTCTTAATGAAGTAAATATAATATGTATCTATCAAAACACTCTTGTATAGAAGTTAAACATCCACAACTGGATGGTATTAAACTGTCCTTGTCATTCTTCTAGTCAGCTACCCCTAGGGTCCAGTTGTTTGTTATTGCATGAAGCATATAAAACTAGGTAGCAAGCACAGTTAGAATGGTGACTGGGTCTGGTTAAAGGACGAGGGAGTGCACTGGTCGGAGTTTAGAAAAACAAGAATTAGAACAGACATGACAATAACAGATGGCAGGGAGGGTGAATTGATAGAATAAGGAATGCACATTAGAAACTTAGAAATTAACTTATATTTACAGGCAGTTTTTACTACAGACCCTTTATTATGAGCAACGGTCAACTCCAAAATGATCAACTCTCACACAGTCGATAAATCATAAAGCATGACCTAAGCAATGATCAACCACTGCTAACACAGCAACAGATATACTTCATCTGTGATCATGTTTCCGGCCAAGAAAGAAAACCCGAAAAAAAAACTACCTTTAAGTACCACATTTCCCACCAAAAACATAATGAATCCTGTATATCTTGTATTCATGACAGGATTCCTCCCTATACCCCTACAATGTGTGGTCTGCTGCCTCACACCCTTACTTATGTATACAAAGTCCATGGTTGTAAAACTAAGACGAAAGTCCAAACTCTACCAGTATGCTGTAGTTGTCTTCAGCAGGTCATTAATCAATAATTAGTCAACAAACTGTGATGCATGGAACATCGGTTAGTGGAATGAGCAGCTGACCTAATGCATTACAACTATATTTTATGTATATTTTACATAATATGTGTGTGTGTGTGTGTGTGTGTGTGTGTGTGTGTGTGTGTGTGTGTGTGTGTGTGCACGTGTGTGTGTGTGTGTTGCTACATCAGAAGGTGCAAGGACTGAAGCAACACATTACTGCAACCACACTGTATAGTTCCCAATTCACACACTGACTGGGCAGACCTCCCACCAGTAAGAGCTAGTATAGTATAAGATTCTTTTATTGCAATAATATGCAAGTGTCTTCTTTTCCACAGTAATGTCAACTGATGTTGAAACTTTTATAAACTTTTCAGCTCTATGACTGCAGAACAGGGGAATCAGCATGGTGCACCAGCATCAGGCTGTGCTGTCATTCCAGTTCAGAGCAGTCATAACACTATCAAAATGCATAGCTTGATGTTTGCCATAGATACCTGGTATGGTGCAGCATTTGCACAGCCCAGAAGAAACAAATGACATGAACAAATTGACAAACAGCAATTTTGTATATTCCAAGGAAATATAACATCAGTGTCAACATCAATTCCTTCATCAGTTCTACCAGAACTCCTTTGTACTGCTCCCATTTTCATGTACAAAGTTAGGTCAGCTATAATAATGCTGTAACAAACATGCTGGATTCACAACTAATTTATCTCATAGGACACCCCACTGCCTGGCACTGAAACAGTTAAGCTGGACAGAACTGCCCCACTGCCCCACTATCTAACCTTCTCACAGTTAGCGACTCCTTATAATCTCATTAACAGTACAGAATGCTGCACATCTCTACATGGTGCAATAATGTACTGTTCCACTAACAGAATTCTGCACTCCACAGACGCACACCAACCAGAAGCATAGCTTGATCAACCAGTGCCTTGTACCAAAAACCAGCACCCTAACCCCTCGGCTCCTCAAGTGAGGAGTAAAAAAAAAAAAACACTGCAACTTACTAAAAATCCATGCTGACCTCCCAGCTCTTCTGTTGAAAAGGAAAAAGAATAACAAAAAAAAGCAAAAAAATTAAAAAAAAATGGATATTCTTTCTAGCCATGTGACGAGATGCCTAACAAATACACCCTCCCTCCTGCCTAGCCATTCAGATTCCATTTCTGTGCCTGCCCCCCAACCCTCCTCCATTGCATTCAGATCTGATCACTGTAGTATTCTTTGTGTGGTCAAAACTGTAGCAACTCATTGCTGCATTGTAGCAAGCAGTTTACTACAGTTTAAAAGTGTTCTTTTTTTTTTTTTTTTTTTTTTTACTAAAACCTGAGCACTGAAGTGCTCCATGCAGGAAATCTATAAATCATTGCAATGGTTTACTACATTTAGCAGATAACTTCTAAAGTTTATACCTTGCCTGCACACAGCACTACAGTGATCAAGTTTTAGTTAAAAGAAGCACTTGTTTTTTTTTTCTTTTAAACTCTAACAAACTGCTTGCAACAATGTAACATGCAGTTTCTACAGTTTAGACTATACATGGAGGGCTACAGGTCTGGGGTTTGATTGCAAATGCAATACCAACTTTTACAAGCTGGTATCACATTAGAGATCATTGATTGGCTTATTGAGCTCCCCACACACTTTGCACCCGGAGCAGTTGCCCCTTTCTCTCCACTCTAGGTATACTACAGGCACCAATTACTAGTAATAAAATAAAAAAACACAGCAGGAGAAGGCTGTAATCTACCTACATCTCCAAAAAGTAGAACTCCATCCTTCCTCTTCTCAGACAAATGGTCAGTCTAAAATCCTTTAAACCACAATGAAAAAAAAAATCAAGCAGACACAGCTGTGTTCCTTCATTTTCTCCAAGTAAGTCCCTACCTTACACTTCTTACAGGTAACACCTCCCACGCATTCTCCTAATTTTTTCCTGTGGACCAAAATGCATTGCTTTCTCTTTCCCACTCAAGAGAACTGTAAACTAATTCTTGTTGACACAAATGTATTATTACAGCTACCAGCATTTCTTACTGCATTACTACAAAATATTCTTCATGAATCTAAATGTGAACTCTACACACAGATATCAATCACTGTTAACTGTTGTAATGAGAAGTAACTGTATATTGCAACATGAATGCAACCCTATACATTGTTTGCATGATTGTATTGTTCTTTCTTGAATCTATGTGAGGTTTGTGCACAAATATCTATCACTGTTAGTGGTAGAACTCTATATACTGTTGATTGAAATGTGAAAGCAACTCTGTACACTGTATGTAAATGTTAATTTTAGCTTACTCCTTTTGTCTTAAAAGAAGTCTGCTATCTCAATATACTTTGTGTATCTTATGTGTTGATATTTTACAGTTGGAGCTTTTCTCCCTTGGCCTCCAGTGAAAAGGAGTTTCTTTGCCCATTAGGACTTCTTCCAGAAATCAAATGTAATAAATAAATAAATAAATAAAGATATTTTTGACTACACATAATCCATACAACTCTCTTCAGGTAAGACATAAGTGCATTATACTATGTAAGTTGTCATTTTGAGAAGCAATGTTAGAGTAGATGCAGATTTAGTTTCAGGATCTTTGGTGTGTCTCTCTCATGCAAATGTGGTATAGAGTCTAATAGTATACACAGCTGTAAAGTATGTGTTTTCTATGTGCAATCCGAGTCCATGCTAAGTGCAGGTAAGGTTGGTGTGTGTACAATATGACTTCTAATGAATCGTGTTTATGTCCAAAATACGTACTAAGCATTGTGCACATAGTCCCTTTATAGGACTGCATATAGTGTTTCTGAATCTGCCTGGACACTATTTGCAGATACATGATTTCAGTTCCTCCTAAGTATGAAAATTTGCATCAAAATAACTTTGTAAATAAAATGTAATACCTGTCACCCTTTCTATTCAAATCTCAACATTTCCAAGTCTGTTTCAGTTGTGGTGACTTCCTTTCTTTCTTTCTTTCCTTCCTGTTTTTTCTGCTCCATTTGAATTAATGATGTTTCAAGTTACATTATTTTTTTTCAAAGAGGTACTGAAATATGACTCAAAGCATTGAAGCTATATCATTCCACTAGGTGGTTTTGGTCTGCACTTAAGAATTATATTGCAAGCAGCTTATACTGATGACATGCAGTTCATGCACAAAACTCTTGTCACATTGTGTTCATTCAGTATGTAACAATATGTCTATGAATGTTTCTAAAGTCTAAGTTTGAGTTGTGTGACTTGGTTTTAAAATGCAAATGTGCTAGCACTAAATTCAGTGACTCTGTCATATATTTAAATAATTGGAAACGTTCCTTCCAGGTATATTGGAGTATCATATGTCTTCAAAGTTTGCTTTCAAAATGCTATCAAAGAATATCCTGGAATGATTTATACAGCTTCTGGACACAAATAGATTCTGCTTTTATATCTTATACCTTCAAAACATTTATCTAACAGCAAATGTATTTATTTTTTAATTATTTTCCATGTCAGACCTCTCAACTGTTCAAATTTTCTCAGAATGTCCAGACTTTTGCTTTATATTTTTAGTCTGCTCCTCATAAAATTTAGATTTTCTGACAAATCACTAGCAAATCATTGAGGATTGAACTAAGAAAATAAAGACAAACATTTGAGTTTCAGACTCCATACACTTCAAAAAATTTACACTAATGTAACATCTGTTATTCTATCAACTCTCTATGTTTATAAGAGTGATATTTAAAAATGTTCCCTATCTCTGGGCCTTATTCCCCCATTATTTACAGATTTGTCCAGATTTCTAGCTCAAAGAGGTTGAGAGGTATCCATGTTAATTAGAATTGTTTCTAGGCATATATATTTTAGTTATATAATAAGATTTCATCAACAAGTTCATGACCTTACAACTTTCAGTGACAGTAAAGGTTGCAGTACTTTGCAGATGTAAACATTCTAGTACTGCAGTTTAATTTATGTTTAAGGAGTTTGTGTTGTCAACATGCTTTTTGCATTGCAGATAACTATAGCTTTTAATTAAAAAATGTTAAATCTAAACACAAAACCCTAATCACATTGAACATGATTCAACAACTCACTGGATATCTAACTGTTTATTGATATATTTTCAATGTCAGTCAGTTTCAATGTAGCAAACAGCACCAACATACTTATAAATTAACAAAAAAACTTCCGAGAAAATGGCTTAACCAGTTTTGCCTGCACAAATGTTTTTTTTTTTTAGATGTAATTGATACAATGAAATCTCTCTCTGTAAACCCCATCCCAAACTAAACATGCATATGGATACCATCACATGATTTAAGACCAAAATGCTTAAACCAATGAAAAACATACTGCAAAACAGCATAAAATCCATCTACTCTGTTAATATCTTTTAAAAAATGTTCATAATTTAAGCATATCGTTCAATCCATAAAGCATTTAGGTTAAAGGTCTAGATGTTCGCTATATGGTTCCACTCAATATCAGATCATTACTCCTTACCCTTAGGGAACTGCCCTTCAATATCCACAAATGTATTTATTTAGTACATTTGTTTACTGGGATAGTCCGATTGGACCAGCAGCCTGTTTTCAGCAGATGCCCGGGGGGAAACCCCCAAGAAAAAAAAAATGACAAGCATATGAACTACAAATGCTATATGCCTCGGGAGTGTAAAAAGTGGGAAGGAAAGAAGAGATTTATTAAAAAGAGACAATTAGTAATGTGAATAAGGTAGGGAAAAAGTTAAGATGAGATCTGATAGGAGGATAGAGTGAAGGCAAAGTGAAGAGAGAAAAACAAAGTTATCCAGGAGAAATACAAGAGCAAAGCCAGTTAATAGATGTTCTTTAAGGAGTTTGAATTTGGTGGCAGTAGGAGTATTTAGTATACATTGGGGAATGCTGTTCCAAACTTTTGCAACTTGATTTACAAATAAACAGTCACCAAAAGAGTTGAAACATTTCTTAGGTTTTAGAAGAAGTTTGCTGGATGAGTGGAGGGAATGGGTTGCATTGTAAGGCTGGATTAGGTTCATTAAGAGCTGGGCAAGTTTCTGGTTGATGCAAGACGTGAGCAATAGTGAGATGACTAAGAGTGAGAAGATTTGGTAGCTCGAGCCACTGTAGTTGTTTCAGTGCTATACAGTGGTGGCTTCTGTTTTGGAGATCAGCAACAAAGCAAGCAATTTTGTGGTAGGTTGGACAGTTTGGATTTTCTAAGATTAGTATAGATGGGGGAGGCATACATTAAAGTGGACAGAAGATATGTTCTGGCTAAGGCTTGTCTAGTTGAGGTGGTGAGGAATATCCTGGACCTAAAGAGGCAGCCAAGTTTGATATGTACCTTTTTTACAGTAATGGCTATGTGCTTATCAAATTTTAGGACACAGCCTATTGTGACACCAAGAAACGTTATGCTATCAACTGGTTCAATAACAGTGCCATTGGAGGAAATTATGTGAAGTGGAGAAACAGGGACAATGGGTTATTACTGGAAAATATCATTAGCTTTGCTTTGTTAGAGTTTATTATGAGATGTATTTCTTTGAGCAATAGTTTAATGTCAAAAAATGCAGTTTGAGTTTTTGATAAAAGTTTGGTATGGGAAGGAGCTGTACAGATAACAGTGGTATTCTCTGCATATTGTATGATTGTAGCATCTGTGAATGCTGAGCTAAGATTGCAAAGATGAAAAAGAGCAGAGGCCCATGAATAGAACCCTGAGGGACTAAAACAGAAACAGGAAGAAGGGCAGAGGTCTCATCTTTCCAGATAACTACTTGGTGGCAGTCAGACAGATAACTATGAAATCTGGTAATGGATGTTAGTGAGAGATGATAAATCTTCAAGAAATGTTTGATGGGACACAGTGTCAAAAGCTTTAAAAAGGTCCAAGAAAATAGAAGGGACAAGGTTGCTACAATTTCTTTGTTTTGGTCTAAACCCATGTTAGGATTTGGAGTGAAGGTTATTTTTGTACAAGATAGGACAGTAGTTGATTATGAATGCATTTTTCAAGTATTTTGCAAAGAGGTGACAGTATGGCAATCGGTCTATAGTTATATAAATCGGTGGATTGGCCACCCTTGTGCAGAGGAATAACATGGGAGATTTTCCATAGTGTAGGTACATATTGTTCAATAATGGAGCTATTTAATAAGTACTAAAACTAGATGTGAAATGGAGTCAACTGCCATTTTAAGAAATTCACTTGGAAGTTTATCTACAGCAAGTCTGGTGGGTTTCAGTTGAAGAAAGAGTTTCTTGATATATGAGGTCTGAATGGGCTGAAATGAGAAAGCTACATATTCATGGGCAGTGGTTGTGGGCAAGATTAGAGGGATATGGGTACTACTGTTTACTAATGACAGGATGTAGTTGATGAAATGAGAGTTGAAGTGTTCAGAGATGCATATACTGGGATTTAGGTTGGTTGGTGAAGACATGATAAAGTGACCTGGATTTAGTAGTTGTTTAATGGAGTGCCAAAACTTCTGGGGGTTATTTTTATATCTTTGTTGAAGTTGAGTGTAGTAGGATCTTTTGTCAAATCAAACTTGATTTTTGACTAAGTTACGTAATTGTCGGTATCTAAGGAGGGAAGCTTGGGTTTTGGAAGTCTGATAGTGTAGCCAAGTTCTGTCTCTTCAGAAAGTGTGATAAGAGACTTAGGGACACAGGTGGACAGTGGTCTCACCTTCGATAAGCACATCGCCACAACAGTCAGGAAATCCTTCTATGTGGCACACCTCATCACGAAGGGCTTTTCATCCAGAAAAAAGGAGGTCATTGTCGCACTGTACTCATCCCTCATTAGACCCATTATAGAATACAACGCCCTATTTGGTATGTACCTCTCAAGACATCTGCAACAACTGGAAAGGCCTCAGAAATACCTCACTAAAAGAATCACAGGCCTAAAGCAGATGCCCTACGCTGACGCCTTAAAAAACTCCAGCTATACTCTGTCACATATCGTCTACTCAGAGGCGATCTCTGCTTAACATACAAGGCCATGTCAAACCCAGAGCTGTTGGACTTGCTACACTTAAAGAAGTCCCAATCCCTCAGAGCTACACGCTCCAGGGATCTAAACCTTGTCATCACAATAAACAAAACATGCTGGAGGGATAGGTTCCTGACCCAGAGACTCCCCAGACTCTGGAATAGATTGCCCATACATGTAAAGCAGAGTGCCTCTTTGGACCTCCTCAAGAGGAACCTTGATGATTGGATGGGAGAAAGTAAATTCACCCCAGGGGTCATGTCAGTCGCCCTGCTAGACAGGGGTCCAGGAAAGTAAATAATGTGGGAAGAAATAGCCAGGGAATTGTTATGGCTAGGCTTGTATAGGCCCTAGGGCTGATAGCCTAGTACCAACCTATGAACCTATGAACCTTAATGTTTATGGTGTCTTTAGTTAGCCAATGAGCTGGTGTGGATTTGCAACATGTTTTTTAATAGGGGCTAGTGAGTTTAAGATGTTTAGAAATGAGTTGTTAAAGTAGATGACAGCATTGTCTAGGGGAAGTTGTTCTAAAGGAGACAAATTGTGATATTTTAAGAGAGAGCTGAAGATATCTTTGGAAAAATATGTTTTGGTACGGATATACTGGTAGATAGTGGTATGTGCTGAGTGAGCTTTGTGCCTAATTAGACAGGTGGAGGAATGATCACTAAGGGAATCAGGGAGGCAACCAGACTGAGAGCATAGGTTAGGGCGATTGGAGAGTATCCAATCAAGTATGGAATGTTTATTATTGTAAATGTCAATTCTTGTAGGTGTGGTTAATAAGTTGGGAGAAACCAAAGAGGTTAATATGATTTGTTGGATTTGTAGATGTGCATGTAGACCTGTCCAGATTAATATCACCTAAAATTACAATTTCTTGGTTGTAGGTAGTGGAGGCCCAAATTAATAAAAAATAAAATAAAAAAATAAGGCTAGGCCCTCGTTAAAATGTAGAAACCATCTTTTGTCTCTTCTATATGCTCTTGTATCAGACATGTTCATCAGTACATACTTTCACGGATATAGCTGATCTGTTTATATACTTATTTATGGATGCATATAATCAAATGAGCAGCATGTGAATATTGACAAGTAATGAATTATTGTGTCTTAAATATTTGTACTAGATCTCTAGAACTGAATTATATACATTCTGCATTATGCTTGACTGCCAAATAATGGTATAATACATGGTAACTTATTACCTACAACCATCTGGTTAGTCCATATTTGATGATTATGGCTGAATCAGTTGCTTAACCCACACATGCAAGTCATACATATCCTTATTCATATCCTGTCTGTCTCATTTCAGAGTAATCCAGTTTCCATTTAATGTATCTCTAATAACTGACATCCTAGGATCATATGTGATAATAAATATTGCATTATTTTTGCCTACTCAGTTTAATGAAAGCTATATCGTTTTCAATCAAGGAACCTCCCTAGCCATGTTAACTACTTCACTGTGATAACAGCTAGAAAGAATGAAACAAAGATAAGAAAAGCGCCCAACTGGAAAACCCCTAGCCCAGAGATGCAGTACATAACTTCTAGTTAAAAGTATAAACATCTTTGTACAAAGATTTAGCCTTATGTACAAGCTATTTATATGCACAGCCTGAACAGGCACCAACCTGGCTAACAACAGGAAAAACAATGCTCCTACTTAAGAGTGAACCTGCAAGCTACCCTACAAATTATAGACCAATAACTTGCCTTCTGACGATGTATAACCTATACACTGAAATTGATGCTGACAGAGTTTATAGTCATTTAGAAGAAAACTCAATTATGGCATTAGAACAAAAGGGCAATAAAAGAAATTCATATGGAACAAAATATCATTTGTTGTTAAAGTCATAGTTGGGAACTGTAAAAACGGAAGAATCTAAGTATGGCATGGATAAAAGAATGCTTAAAAATGTATAAGATATACAATACACTGATAAACTACATCACAGTGACACACCACTTTGCAGTTAAGCCATGATAAAGAACAAATTATTATTCCAAGTATAAAAATCCAAAGGGGGGTATTCCAGGGTGATTCTCTGTAGCTGTTGCTATTTTGCCTTGCCCTTAACCCATTAAGCTGTCTGTTTAACAGATTAGGTCATGGCCATAATCTAGCTCCTAGAAAACAAAGTGTAAAGACTTCTCATCTTCTCTTTGTCGATGATTTAAAACTGTATAGTTCATCAGATGAGTAACTCAAAGCACAACTGCAAGTAGTCAAAACTTTTTCAGATGATATAAGAATGTCTTTTGGTCTTGATAAATGTGCAAAAGCAACCTTTAAAGCAGGAAAGCTGCAGCAAATCAGTTTGAAACAAGAATGTGATATAAAATAACTTGACCAAGAGGAAGTGTAAAAATATTTAGGAACTGATGAAGGATTAACAATAAAATATGAACAAATGTGAATAAAAGTTAGTAAGGAATATTTTAGAAGACTTTAATTCTAAAAACAACGTTGATATCTAGGAACAAAATTCAAGCTATAAACCAATTTGCTCTTCCTGTCCTAGCTTACAGTTTTAAAGTGAATGACTGGCCCCAAAAGGTGTTGGATGGATTAGATAGGAAAACAAGAAGGATGTTTTATGCTCATCCTGTGATTTATAAAAATTAGTGCATACCAAGATTATATATTCCCCGTTCTGAAGGAGGTATGGGCCTCCTTGAAACTGATGACTTGTATAGATCTGCAATCATGGGACTGCATACATGTCTGATCACCTCACAAGACCCAAATATGTGAAAGTTTTGAAACATGAGGAGAATAAATCTAAGATGACTTCCCTGCTTAGCCTAGCAGAAGAATATCTGCATCAAGCGGTAATGGAAATCAAACCAGAAGTAGATAGAAATCAGGCAGCAACTAAATATGCCAAAAAACAAAATAAAGAATATAAGGGGAAAGATCAGATGAAAAGGCAAGAAATGTGGAAAATGCATAAATATAGTTGCAAGTATAGAAAACTCCTGGAAGAACCTCATGTTGATCAGGATCGGACACAGGAATGGTTAAGGAGAGGTGAATTCAAACCAAAAGATGAAAGGTTAAAATTGGCAGCCCAAGATAGTGGGCTATGTACAAGTTGGTTTACAAAGACAATTGAACATGTGGGAGAAACAGACAAATGTAAATTTTGTGAAACAGAATTGGAAACAGTTGCACACCTTGTTGCTGGTTGTGACATACTAATGGCAGAAGGACTGTATACTGAATGGCATAATAATGTTGCAAGACTGTTGCACTGGGGATTGTGCAAACATTATGGAATTGAAGTGCCATCATAGAAAATTATGAAGTCTATATCACATGGGATTATAAAAAAGACTCTACAGTTGTATTTAGATATGTTACCAATACATGTAACTCCATGCAAATTTCAGAAGGAGTAATTACTGGACACATTGCAAGTGCTACAAAGAGCACTGCTGGCTGATATCAAAGACTGAAACAACAATAATTTCATGAACTTTAATCGCACTTTGACTTCGGAATGGCGTCCATTCCTGTCATGGTATTAGAAACCCAAAAGACTTGAAGAAATTAAAAAAAGTGATATTTAAATAGCTGAGCAGAATGTGTTCAACTTCTAAATATGCCCTTCGTATTAGTCATACAATGTTTACTTCTCTTTCCAAAGAATGCGTCCTTGTGACACTCATGAATTCAGTTTTAGGGAAATTTTTACTAATCTGCTTAAGATTACAACTATTAGCATGTAAAATAAACGTTCTTATTGACAGGCCTTCAAAACAAAGTTTGTTTCCAGGCTACAAACTGAGTGCAACTGTAATAAAGTAATCTAGAATTGCATTTAGCTGCTTGGATGATGAAATGAATGGCATCAAATGGCTAATTTATACAACCTATAAAATACAGAATGAGATTGTAAGAAAACTACCACAACACTATTAATGCTCTTCGTGTATTTATGTCAACAATCAAAACAGGGGAAACATGGTTTACCATGCAGAAACTAGTCCTCATTCCACTCCATAAATAAGCTGGCATAAGTGGCTGCTGTAGCAATCTCCCATGTCTCTTAATAAATCATTCCAGCTGCTATAAAAAAGACTTTAAAGACTTTTATTTAAAATGTAATTCAGATCTAATACAAAGTTTTAAACTTATTAATATGCACATGATAGCAAAAGCAAAAAACATATGATTGCAATCTCTTTATCATATATCTATGTGTATATGGATCCCCTTCATAGGATCAAAATTGCAGAACATCGAACCTCTGATCATAGAAGACCAGAGGATCAAAGTGGTGCAATATCGAACCTACAAAAAAAAAAAAAACTAACACTGGAAAACTTTTTATTTCACGTTTTTGCAGGGGGCAAGCCCCCCTACACCCTCCACATCCCCAGCTACTTAAATATACCAAGAATGAGATTGCACTACAGTGAACAGAATGGTAAAGTTCTCATTCTGCACTGTACTCTAATCTCCATTCACAAAGTAGCACTTCAATCCTCTTTTCTTCAACTATCAGAGGTTCGATGTTCTGCAATCTCGATCCTTTGAAGGGGATCTGTGTGTGTGTGTGTGTGTGTGTGTGTGTGTGTGTGTGTGTGTGTGTGTGTGTGTGTGTGTGTGTGTGTGTGTGTGTATATGTATGTATATATATATATATATATATATATATATATCTATATATATATCTATATATATATGGGTCTATGTTCATTACCCAAAAGCCCACTTACCCAAATCCATTTCCACTGAGATAACTTCAACGAAACCTTAAAATTCTGAAATCACAAAGCCCCGAGGTTCTTTCAATGAACTGCTTGGCCACCAGGGTAAAATAATAAAATGCACAAAAATTAAACCCACCCAATTAGGAAGCTGTGCCCCCCACACTGCCCCCAACTAAATATACCAACTCCGAGATCACATTACCAGGGGGAAAGGGCAAAGGTCAATTTGGTGGCCAAGTGGTTCATTTCCTGGTGAAAGAACTTCAGTACTTTGTGACTTTGGTTTTTCAAGGTTTAGTTGAAGTCGTCTCAGTGAAATGGAATTCGGGTAAGTGGTCTTTCAGTTAATGAAAGTAGACCATATATATATATATATATATATATATATATATATATACATATATAGGTCTATATTGAATCTGTGAACGCTTACAAAAGTGAATGCTGATTCATCAACCCTATGTAAGTGAAAGCTTACAATACTAAACACCCGGAACAGTGATTTTTTTCCCAGGGAAAAAAAATCGCTGGGCCAGTTTTGGGAGTTTGCCATTTCCTCCACTGTGGTGCGATCTTGGAGTAGGTATATTTTAGTAGGGGGGCATGGAGGGCACAGCCCCCCACATTATATACTGTTTTAGATTTTTTTTTTTGTGGAAGTGTTCGGGATTGTAACCTTTCGCTTAAACAGGGTCTATGAATCAGCATTCACTTTTTAAGCATTCACTGATTCAATATAGACCCTACATATATATATATATATATATATATATATATATATATATATATATATATATATATTATATGGTTTCCCTTTAGAAGGTCAAAATGCTGAAATCTTGAAAGTCATATGGTTTAGACCATATGCTCGAAATTTCGGAAGCTCGACCTTCTGAATGGGGATCGGCATACAGCATAGAATGGGAGATTTCCTTTTCTGTGCTGTAGCGCAATCTTGGAGTTACAATAAATAAGTAGCGGAGGGTGTGGGGGTGCAGGGGGCTTGCCCCCCTGCAGAAACATTCCCCGTGATTCATGAAGCTCAGCACAAGGCCAGCATTAGGCTTGCGCTGACCATGCGGCGTGAAGATGGCGCAGTAGTGGCAAATGCATATTAATGAAGGTGTGCTGCTGCCACAGCCACATGCATAGGAAAGGAGCGCGAGTGCATACGGCGTGTCGAAGTGCCGCACGGAGGCATGGAAATGTCAACTGTCGATGAGCAACCTAAAATGCTTGCATATAACAATTTGCAAGCAATAGTAATCACATCTGTCAGTGTCCGTGGATACTGAAACGTATGCAAAGCATGCAAGACAGTTCCTGCAAACAAAAAATGAAGAAGCAAATACAAATGCACGATAGGGAATAACGGGTCTCTATCCCGCGAACAAATGACATTGAAAACTCTGTGCCCATAGTCCAATGCAGTGTAGATAGTTATACCAAGTGGAAGTGAAACGCATCATATGTTAGCGCGCTGCCAATAGGTACATCCAGCCCAATGGTCAGGGTCACCAGCTGACCCATATTGTGAGGGAGGGTACACAGCTGGGCAGATGTATCCATAACAAAAAACATGATAAATGTACGTATCTAGCGACCGTATGACCAAATTACATCCCACAATGCATGCAATAGTCACATACAATAGGTATGTCCCTATTTCACATACCAAATGTGACAGGAAATAGAATAAGCATGTAAACGAAACAGAAGGAGCTTATAAATTGCTACAACAATAAGGTAACATGTAGGCTGAAAGGAACAGTATTATCCGTACCATTGACTGTGGGTACGTGTTGTCCAGTACATTCAGATATGTGTCCGGAATATATCCCATCCTGGACATAGGAAAAGGTGGCATCCTACCAATGATTAGAACAGTCGGCCAAAATCCGCACATCAGCGGTCCAAGCCAAACTTGCCAGGATGTGTCACAGTTGAACGGGTATTACCCGGGTATACAAACCATGTCATGAAAGTTAAGTATGGGCGTGTACTTATGTGCATGAGGTATAGCATGTGGAAAGTCAAACATGGCAGGGTAGTCCACACAACTATACAGGTACCTGACATATGTAGGGTATGCAATGTGTTACCTTGACCGTGTCATGGGCCATCAACCAAAGCAGTGATGATGGAGTGTCAGGAATATGTGTGTGGGGGGATGGGTGATGGTATAATCCTCCAAGGTGACACTGTGTCATATGCAGAATAGGTGAACTGGAGGTGTATGAGGGAGCACCGGGTGAAGCAGAAAGAAACACAGAAATATGTATACACATCTGCAATGCAACCAGACAGGACATACTGTAGAACACAATCCCACAAACATATGAATATTAAAATGTGCGATACAAATGTATAGACATGTCACCGGCACATACCCACAGATTGGTCCTGATGGAACTGGCCATATCAAATGCAACACACCTGGATGCATAATGGACTACCCAGAATCCCCTCCACAGCACATAACCCGCTCCCATACCTGAACGTCCACCAAATCCAGCCATACTTGGCCTACTGGTTTGGTGCAGCCACATCTGCACATAGTGACCACTACGCATATGTAGTAGGTAGTGTCACCCTAGGCAGTTTTAGGATTGCAAACTATGTATCCCTTGCATGTAAAACCTCCAGCACATTTTCGTAACGCCAGAAGAATGGTCGGTATTTGTCTTGTTTTGGTCTTGTTCAATTTTTGGGATATCCCTCATGGGATAAGTAACCTGTGTAAACATTAGAATAGGTATGAAGACACGAAGTCCAGTCCTGTAGATATCTGGACACAAGTTGGAATGTGCAGTAGTGGTGCACAAGACTGTCTAGCCCTAGATGGTCAGGCAGAACCTACTACCCAGGATCAAACACCTGCCCGTGATGCACGTGTCCCGACACATAAGTGAGAGAATATATTGCACACATTTGCATAGTGGCACATGGTATAAGGGTGATGAAGGCACTGATGTAAACAGGATACCCCCTGATCCACTGTGTGAGGGACAATTAATGTGTGTGTAGGTGTGACCTGACCAACAATGATACAATGCCAAATGTCCTGTGATTGTAGGAAATAACTAGATACCATACTGCATGTAACAGTTGCCTAAAGCGGTCACGTCAGGATAGAATAAATGTAATTTGTAGAAGAAACAGGCAAACAACAAAAGTGCCAAAGGTATAAGGCTCACAGCTAGGAAACAAATGAATGTTCTAAACCTGCACTGACCGTGGCTATGTGTTGGCCCAAACAATCTGGTGTCTGCAGTAGGGTTACATCTGTCCCGCTTTGCGAGGGACAGTCCCTCTTTGGACAGTTGTGTCCTGACAAAATACATTACAAATGGCAAATGTCCTGGGATTGTAGGACATAATTATGTCCCATATGTTATGTAATAGTTGCAGAAAATAATTATTTCAGTATCTAAAATACCTAAATGTTACAAGAAACAGAATAAGCAACTAAACCGCTACAACAATAGGTTTTTATGTAGGCAAATAAGTAAAGTTCTATCCTTTGTACTGACCATGGGTATGTGTTGGCTTGTAAAATCTGATGTGTGTTCCAAAAATGTCCTATCTTGGCCATTTGAAAAGGTGGCAACCCTAGTCCCCAGAATACATCCCAACCTGCACATATGACAATGTCAACGCTACCAATAGTCAGAGCATTCGCACAATAACTGGCCAGCCTCTTAACCACTCACAAAGCCGGTGACCTTTAGGGGAAAGGTGTTGAATGAGAATGACTACTTACAACAATGAAGAGTAATAGATGCATTTAACTGCAGAAAATTAGTAGTATTATGAATCTGTCAACACGTTCCAAGTTAATAGTACTAATATGGTAGAAGTGTCCGTGATTATCCCTGAGTTGTCATAGCCTTATCTCTGTCACTGTAGAAATGAGTCCCCGAGTATCACAGAGGTCTGTACACATAAGTACACCAACCAACTGTCAAATCTGTTGACAGGACTATTGCATACCTGTAGTGAATTTATAACAGATGTCCAGAATAATATTCATTGTATCTATAAATGAATGAAATAGTCAAATGGGAAGGGAAACATGTGGAAACCACCCCCCAACCTGCATTATGTAGTGGAACCACTTCCCGCCCTAAATTATGTAGAGCCGACCCAATGTGGTCAGACGTGCCCAAACACCTGCGTCTGTAAACACAGGTAGAATGCTAAAATCTGGACTAACTCTGTCCATGTGCCAGGGCAGTTCTAGTCACCAGTCGGCCAAGCCTAAACCTGGACAAGCACATGAACACCCCAACAATCAAACATGCGTATGTGCGAGGACTATAAGCGTGGGAGTTCTGAATATTCTTGGAGTGAGTAGACTTGCAGCATGGGTCCAGAGCAGTAGGAAACAGGGAATGTCCTAATTGTAGTACTGTGATTTTCCCAGCAGGAGAATGGATGCCTGCTGTGTAAGGGAAGTGGTGAGGCATATGTCAGAGTAGCTATGAACCATGGGTATACATATAAATGAGCCAGGACACCAATAGTGTAGTGGTTACAGCATCCGCCCATAGTAAAGGCATTCCCGGTTCAAGTATGACTATAGCACATATTAATTGTGTAAAGAATGCCTCTGTGCTGTAAAGCCAACATTTATACATGAAAAGGTGACCACATTCGCATGGGTCCGTTAACCGGATTCCATCAAAGTGGTACTTTCATAAGGAATAAGGCACATGTAATCCCAAAGAAGTGCCTGTAAACATATGTAACTCAGAATAAGTAGATGCAAGTGCCTGCGTGGGTATGCAGCTATTAGCATAGCAAATGTATGTTGTCTTGTACAGCTGTAACTTTTATATATATAGATAGATAGATGTGTGTATAGATAAATATCCACAGACATAACAGAAATATGCAATTATATATCTACATATTTATCTATATATACATATATATATATACATATATATATATATATATATATATATATATATATATATATCTATATATATATATATATATATATATATATATATATATATATATATATGGACACATATATATATATATATATATATATATATATATATATATATATATATATATATATATATATATATATATGTGTGTAGGGAATGCCAAAAGATGAAAGCAAACATAAGGGTTGTGAAGGGAATCCAGAGCAAGTAAGGAATTATGAAGTGCTCACAGCATATGTCACATAAAGCTGCACAGGTGTGAGTAGAGCACTTCATAATTGGTCTTCACACCAGAGGCAGGGTTATACCAGTGGCCATGACATCGTTGAAGTGCTACGTCAACATTGTAAACAGATGGAATGTAGTACATGTTGCGACCACCTACACTTGTAACCCGCAAATCATTCGTAATCCATAACACCAGGAAAGGCACATATGTGCAAATATGAATGGATGGTAAGCCTGTGAATACACGAGGCGGTACAAAATATGTGTAGGGCCCCAACGCTCATGAGAGGGCAATGTGTAAAGGTGTGTCATGGCTGTGATATCAGGTGTATAATGGCTGTTATGTGTGGAAACTCAACACGGGTGTGCAGGAGAAACTATGGATACACGATTATGGACACAGGAGTGCTAGGGTTTGTTGCGCTGAGTGCAATGGAGTGGCCCGTGGAGGTCAGCTAGTACGTAGGTGCGATTCCCAGATAGAGCGTCATTTGCATGGAGACATGCGTGAATGGGCGTATCATTGTCAGACGTTGTGCGTCAGGGCTGGCAGCCCGGCACGTAAAACCTATACGCCACCCATGAGCGGAACGGAGTTCTGCTGTGACAACCCCATACTGAGAAAAGCAGAAAAGCAGAAAGACACAACTACATGAAGACAGCAATATGTTGACGTACAGTCACAGTAACACAAACACACATCCTATCAACAGTAATAATATGAATGTGCACAGAAACAAACACAGTAGCAGGAATAATAGGCTGCGCATATGAGTAATAGGTCGAATGACACTGTATCACATCCCAGTTAGCAGCGGCACACCCGACATTAAAAACGTGTGACATCTGTCCGCTATATAACGTGCAATATACTGAGCACAAGTTCACCGGAGTGAAGAGTCGGTGTCATAATGACTAAGGCAATAGTATGCTGTTGAAGCAGAGATAAAACCCAATACGCATGTGTAAGTGTCCATGTCTGGGAAATGTATAGGTTAACGGACACACAGATGTATATATAGATAAAAACATATATATACATATATCTATATTAATTTACATACACATATATATAGATATATATATATATATATATATATATATATATATATATATATATATATATATATATATAGATATATATATACACACACAGGGATATACTACGGATATATATATATATATATATATATATATATATATATATATATATATATATATATACACAAACAACAGGTACTTATATATACACATACACACAAAACAAAATATATATGTCATTGTAGATATACACATGTACATAAACAGGTTACTTCACAGCAATTAGGGGTAACATATTTACAGCCTGGGCATATGTGACTGGGAGGTCCAATAAATAAATGTTGTACCCCCCACATCACCCAGCTAGGCTGGACAGACATACAGACAGGCAATACAGATCAATACACTGCTGCTGTCCAAAACACCGGTAGGAAAGTACCAGTGGGAGAGTTCTGCAAGGTCTACACTTTAAACATGGATAACGGTGTCCCTTGCGGGACCCCAAAAATTCAGGGTACATGTGAATCTGCTGACATTAATATGAGCAGGATGTAGGTGTACATGGAACAGTAGGTTGTGCAAGTGTGATAACACATGGGTTGACAAAACGTACGACATGTGTCCCAAGACAGGGAGAGTGGCCAATGTGTAGGGGTGTGCTCATACCCCAGCTGCGCTCACAGTAAGTATTTGTCACGACTGCTGTAGTGGGGTGCCAGGTAGATGGACCATGGGTATGCATTAATGGGCTTAAGTGTGCAGGTGCTGGTTGGCAGAGATGTAGTAGGCCCACCCAGTGGAAGTCATTTATATTCCTATGTGGGCATAGCATACACCTACACCTCCCAAACCTGAAGAGCACATCTACCGGATAGTCTGTAAACCATCGGGGGAATACATAGAGACCAAATCAGTGCCGTGTACCCGATTAGCATGGACGTCCATAGTTATGTATCAGAATGTAAGAAAGTCCAACTAAACACTTCCAGAACTAGTGATATTAGGTGAACAGGTGGCGGAATACAGGTAATGACAGATGACAACATGTATGAGTCATAAACAGCATGTACCTCGACAAACGTGAATGAATACATATGCTCTGTGACTGTGAATGTGTCTGGTTAATAGAACCAATCATCTAAATGTGTCCCACAGGGTGTTATGCATTGTCCCTGATACAGTGTTCATTCACACCCATTGGTATGTGAGTTCTGCTACTGACGGAAAGTGCATAATTTGCTGACTACCTTAGGTAGATGATAGCATAATAGAAGAGGTTCAACACCCGTACGCCTGCGAAGGACACACCCATCTGAGCAGTTGTGTCCTGCAAAAGGACAGTTATGGCACATGGCCTGTGAGTTCGGGAATGGAGGCTATATAGTGTGTGTAGTGGTGTCAGACATCAATTTGTTGTATCAATAACAGCTACATGTAATAGGAAACAGTATTATCAATTATAATGCTACATGAATAACCTTAACGTATGCAAACCGTGGAAGTCATCCGTTTACAACTGGCTGTGGGTATGTGTTGCCTTGACACATGTGATAGCTCTACATATAGGGTCTATAGGGCCGCCACCATTCTGAATGGCCAAAGTGGAACCTGCTCTGTAGAAATGTCAGATGTACCAGGGCGGAACATACCTACAGCCATGCATAGTACAGAAATATACATATCAGAACAAATCAAAGCGTAGTCTAGCAGCAGTAAAGCTGCTTATGCTACTACATATGACATATCGACATGTCAGGTACACAAGACCTGTAACAAGCAACCAGTACAGACACGTACAACATGAGAATGTCCCCTAATCAGGACAGTTGCAATGGCTAGAGTATTGTCCATACCACTCAACTGTCCCTGAATGTCAGGTACGTCCCTGAGTTTGACTGAAAGTTTAACTCTGCCCATCTTAATCCCTCCTAAAATTAGTGGCTGTTGAAGGAAAAGTGGTGAATTACACTTACTGACTAATGGCAATAATTAAGAGTTATAAACAACTGTTACTTCAGAATATGTGTATTAAGTCATATGCTCTGATTCTGTCAATGTTTCAAGTTAATAGCACTACTTTTGTAAAAGTGTCCCTGATTTTTCTTGACCTGTCCCCAATTCTGTAGAAATGTGTCCCCGATTGGTGGAGAGGTCTGGTATTGTCACATGAGATATGTGTGATGAGGGACTGTCCCATGCAAAGTGGGAAAGGTGTCACTCCTACAGTCTCCCGTCGTGCAATCTGAAAGGTGGACAACGTGCAGTAGATATGCGGTAGCATGACTCGGCGGACAGCTGCGTTAACAAACTCAAGTCACATGTCAGCATTGCAGAGTATCGGTTCCCATGTATCAGGCAGATGGGAGCAGATCATATGAGGAACACGCATATAATACGATTACGTCACTGGACAGGCCGCCGAGTCCGTACAGTCGAATGCCTGCCGTCGCAAAATGGTTACACATACCCGATACTGTAGTCATGTAGTCTGATGTAATACGCATCACAAGAGATCGTACACGCCTAGCATGAGTGACAAATGTAAGCAGAAATGTCGGTGAGCGAGCGGCTGTAAGCGTGTCTGTCTACCGGCATGCCAGTAGTGCACTGTCAAAGAAATGTGGAGTCTAAACGTGTATAAGGTGCTGTGAACAAAGGTCAGCAGTGCTTAACACTGTGCAAACCCACGCACAACTGCTCCCACCTGCTGGAATATGCCTTACCCAGTCTGTATCCAAAGGCGTCGGCCTATCCGCAAACAAAGAACCGCCCTATACACGTGATGGTAGAAGTACTCTGCGCACATAGCTCATGTGAATTAACAATTGACCATGGCATATGTACAGACAATAGACCACACACACACCATACAGCGCAGACATCCAACAGTATAGCAATGTACTGGCAGATATGTCCAGACCACTGGTGTATGCATGACTGGCCGTCCTGTGTTTCAGTGTGTGAGCATGCCCAGTATGACTGTTACACGTGTTGTCGACCAACATTACCGTCATACCGTCATGTGTGTGAGCATGCCAAGTATGGTCAACTGTATTGCATGTGTCACATGTCCAGATAGTTAGTACTGTGTTTCTGACCCCTCCGTTCTACACAGACAGGTGTCATGCTGTGTCTGCAGGGTAGCTAATGGTCATGTGGCATTGACAGTTGCTACATGTCTGCATAACGTGGGGGGACATCCAACCACAACCACAGTCCTACACAGCACCGTGGGTGGCGCACATGACTCTCACATGTGTAGGTTTGACAGGGGGCACAGCCAACAGTTGTACACATCTGCTGCTACTGTACTGGTATGCCGGGTACTCCATGTCAGTGTGCGGACCTACCTAAATTGCTGGTTGGAGGGATACCAGGGTACGTCAGTTCCCAGCTTTAATTACCAACACAGTGGTGTTGGACATCCTAGCTTACACAACCTACATCAAACTTCCTGGCCTGCCGTCGTCTGTGTGTGTCTTAGGGGGTTGGGGTCATTCATTGGGCATATCCATAGGCCATCGTATATCATTTGTCTGTATTGGTCCACATCTGTCCAGCTGCATGGAACATGTGTGGGCTGTACGGACACACATGATGGTCAGCCCATAATCTGCAGTGGGTTAGGACACCCTGTGTACTACAGGCTACCATTGTGACCCCCGTATGTGCTACAGAGGTCATGGTGCCACTATGGATGTGTACTGTCTGCTGCCCTAACATTTGGCCAACACAGTCACTTGTATGCTCACATACATACCATAGCAATGGGTAACTACACATTCTAATACAACTGCCACTTGTTAGGTCAATAGACATACCCTGGGTGTGTTCTGGACTTGAGGACAGTGCTGGAGTGCTGCCTATGTCGGATGCACACAGTGCACCTCCTATACATGGCCGAGCACAGGTACTGTCATGTTTGGCATCCATTGTACTGTGTGCGGGTCAGAGAGGGGAAATCCGTGGGTACCTACTGTGTCAGTGCATATGCCTTGTGCTGCCTCTTTGCCAAGGGCAGGTCATACTGTGCATGGGCTTTCGCCGACTGTGCCCTGCTCAGGTAGTTCCTTCACCAAGTCACACTGTACCTGTACAGGCCTTGGCAGTGGTGTTGGGCTGTGTGGCCCTGCCCCATGCTGTTCCTGCTGCAACTGTTACTGCAGGATAAGATTGTGTAGCATAGCAAATACCATAATAACTTGTATTCATGTAGCTTGTGAATACTGCAGAGCTCCAACGGATGTGTCTGGATACCAGAACTGTGAACTGAGCATCCCAAACACATGCACAAGTATATGTCTTGTCTGTGCATCCGCCTCAGTATGATGTGAGTGTTCAGGTGTGTGTGCATTGCTGATGGGTGTCATCAGCCATGACACCAGTGTTTACCCAGCATCCCCCACTAGGAGACTGTAGGGGATATCCATATTGGCATTGGTGTGCTACAGCTGTGTCAGAAGCCATATATCGGACACATCATAGCTTTCAGGGAAGACAGCACACACATTCAATCTCATGCCCTGGCCATCGCATATGGCTTAGCTGTTGGAGGGTATGCCCCTGCAGTGACTGTAGGCCCTACTGCACTCACCGGGTGGTGCTACGATGTGTATGTGTGTGCAGGCTATAGCACCCAGTACCCCGGGGTAGTCATCCATGTGGTTGAACAGATGCATATTGCTGGTCTACTAATCACGTGTGTTGAGAACATGTATGTGCTCACTAGCATGTGTTGACATGGCGTCTGTGAACTGGTGCAATACTCTGGATGCAGATACCTGTGAGATACCCATGATATCCCCAGTTGTGCTGTGTGAGGTATCTGTGGCTAGTACACCTAGGCCAACACATACCATGGTATCCACTGTGATGTGTTTCCCTCGGCCTGTTTGATGTGTCAGGTGTGGCAGGCAAAGGTCAACAAGCTGCTGTAGGAGGTCTCTGTCCACCCCATAGTGCTCCAACATCCCCAGCCCATGTAGCCCCTGGTAAGTCACCCTCGGTCTATAAAGTCTTATGTCACCCCAGTAAGGGTTGTTCGGCAGCATACACATCCTCACTGCCCCAGCCTCCTGCACATGTTGGTATATGTTGCCTGCTGCAGCCCGTGTCATTTGGTTGGACTGTGGTGTGAAATGTCCCTGCAGGTATACACTGGTGGTGTAGAGTGCGGACGAAACCTGTGTGTATGCTGCTTGCTCGCATTAACGTACTGTTCATGTGCAGGCTGGCCATGTCATCTGCTGCTTGTACTGATCAACACCTGTTTGTGCAGCCTGTACACCCTGACTACCCCACCACTGCTGTAATCCCTCCCAATGTCACCAGGCAGGTATAGACACACCCCTAGCTTAGGTGTGCTAAGGCAGGAGCACTCCCGAGGCATAGTACTGCAATGTACGTACAGTATGCCTGACCCCCCCCCCTCGCATGCTGTCAACTATATTCGTGACCTGCATCCGGCTGACTACACACATACACTCCAGGGACCAGCAGCACACCCTGGTGATAAATGTGATACACTATAGTCAACCTCATCTGCATAGTATAGTCTTCTAATGAATAGCTATATGACCCATACCAAACCTCCAAATTAATAACCACTGCTCAGTGTCACTCAAATCCATACACAACTGGCAACAGGTGCCTTACTATCACCATATTCGATGTCCCATGGTCTTCCCAGCAACAAAATAACCGGTGTCTACACGACTACAACCCGTGGCCCTGCACACTACAGATGATGTGCATTACCACCACCCCATGTCAGATATACATAGATCCCAGGTTATCACGTACAGATCATCCTGCACAAACATTCAATAGTGCTGATGTCCCCAGACATATATGTTCACATCTATGTCCACCTCTACATCTACATATATCATATATATTATTTGTATACATATATACATGGACAGATGTCTAGAGAGTGAGCAGTCTAAAAGCATATAGATATGGCATTTATATCACAACGGCGGACCACATGACAGCAATGCATTAGACAGGAATGAAAAGGAAACTACATGTGCCACCTGCATCATGCAGTGTTGTTACTATCAAGGCACGTGAGTTATGTTGCGTCACATGGGTCAGACCGTATCAAGGGTAAGAGTAGGCTGCTGACAGTTACTCACCAGACCTATTGGCGAATGTATGTGTTGATAACCCAGTGTCTTGGCAGAATATGCGGGCTGTGGACACTATATAGGTCAGCAACAAAGCACACTGAACACATCCTGCAGCTAGCCACCCACAGATACCAACACATACGGTATAACTGCCAAACACACACACCTGCCATGCCTTGGAATCGAGCACCTACATGTCTAGTATACCACACTACAACATTATGCAGTAACAGAACGAGTTACCGAGTTCCAGCATCATCGCACTTCCACAGCCATACATCTAGGTGGATGACATCATCCGCAAAGGCAAAGACGCTGATAGGGAATGTATGGGGAGTGAGCCGTCTAAAAGCATTACTCTGTCCCCAGGCAGCTGGAAACACACACACACACAGACACACACTTGGCAGGGCTGGGAGCCGAACATACACCTAACTACCATATCACACTACAGCATTATGCAGTTACAGAATGCGCTATCGAGATTACTGGTACACAGCACTCCCAGAGGCATATTTCTAGGTGGATGACATCATCCGCAAAGGCAAAGACGCCGATAGGGAATGTATGTGGAATGAGACGTCTAAAAGCATTACTCTGTCCCCAGGCAGCCGGAAACACACACACACACACACACACACACACACACACACACACACACACACACACACACACACACACACTTGGCAGGGCTGGGAGTCGAACATACACCTAACTACCTTATCACGCTACAGCATTACGCAGTTACAGAATGCACTATCGAAATTACTGGTACACAGCACTCCCAGAGGCATACTTCTAGGTGGATGACATCATCCGCAAAGGCAAAGACGCCGATAGGGAATGTATGTGGAGTGAGCCATCTAAAAGCATTACTCTGTCCCCAGGCAGCTGGAAACACACACACACACACACACACACACACACACACACACACACACACACACACACACACACTTGGCAGGGCTGGGAGTCGAACATACAACTAACTACCTTATCACACTACAGCATTACGCAGTTACAGAATGCACTACCGAGATTACTGGAATACAGTACCCCCAGAGGCATACTTCTAGGTGGATGACATCATCCGCAAAGGCAAAGACGCCAATAGGGAATGTATAGAGAGTGAGCAGTCTAAAAGCATATTACTCTCCCAAGGTAGACATAGACAAACACATGGCAGTGGTGTGAGCGGGACAACTGCCTATCTACGGAGCACTATTACAACACTACATAGATACGAGACGCGCCCTAGACAGTACACCCTTCAAGACAGTCAACCAGTGTGTTCAATGTAGGCATCCATCCTGACGTGGGGTATGGACATCTGTTGCCTGGATGACCACCATCGCTATACAGGATGTCATTGGCCATGCCCATACACAGAGGCACATCACCGACACAAGGTGTCACTGGGCATGCTCACACACTTAGTATCACATGTCCGTTTGGAATGTACTGTGTGTCCATCTACACAATGGCATACTGGGCATGCTCACACACTTAGCAGTTGCAAAGGGCTGTCCTGCATGCACACGGATTCTAAACACGGAAGGGCACAGTTCGGAATGTACTGTGTGTCCATCTACACAACGGCGTACTGGGCATGCTCACACACTTAGCAGTAGCAAAGGGCTGTCTTGCATGCACATGGATTCTAAACTGGAAGGGCACAGTATGGTGTTACTGTCCCCACGTACATGAAGGCCACTCACATGTACTGACCAGTGCACACTCAAGAGCCATCACAGATGTCTCAGGTGCAGATCACAGAGGTAAATGTCGCATTCTACTATGTAGCCCTCAGACATCACCCTGTCCTTGGACCAGTAACACACATCCATACATTACCACAACACAGTGCGACTCATGACCAGTGGACTGTACATAGGTCTACAACAACTGTGCAGACTACACTTGTACTGACAGGGTTCCATCATGTGTTATGCAATGCAATGACACCACTGTAAATAACCAGGTCGGTTCTACACATAACAGGGGCCCTAGGTCTTACACAGCTGTGACAGATGACTGTAGCTGTACACCAAAGAACACACATGTTTGGATATGACATACATGTAATCGCAGTGGATATGTGCATGGACCACACACACACACACACACACACACACACACACACACACACACACACACACACAGAACACATATGTACATAGCATAGCTTTTGCTGTCCTCCATGCAGACAAGTGGCTACAGCAATCACACACATGCACATGGAAGGTAGGTCCATGGCTGTTGAATGCTAACAGTACATGAGGTAGCAATGTAGACCGAGGAAACATTCCCTCTGTACTAGTTACCCATGACACCCATCATATCATACAACAGTTCATGTGTTATGTATGTCATCACACATGTCCACCAATTGCAATGCATACAAACATGGCTACATGACAGGCATGTAAGACCAACACACATGTACATGTAGTGGTGTGCATGCAGCTACCATGCATGTGCAGTAGCTGATGTATGTAATTCATCTGTGCCTAACTACAACATGCAGTTGCAATGCAGCCCCATCATTGACACCTGTATATGGTGAAATACAGACAGTACAGTAGGATGTACATCAGGTATGGATGGATGTGTGTACATAAAGTGGTGATCCACCTTTGCAGATGGATGTTTGCTGGGCACGGCTCACAGGTGTTTCACAAGCCATCCTACCATTACATGTGCAAACAGTACGCTATGTTACTGTCACTTGACGGTGAAGACATAAAACCTACACAGCGGTCGGGTGTTACTGACTGTAAGTCACGTGACACCTGTAACACTTACATCCTACCGTGTGCATATAGCAGCACAATTGCCGAAGGTAGCGTTGGTACACATAATGCGGCCAATACTGCTGCATGTCTGTCAGACGTATCATCATATAGCAGGTGTATCATTCACAGTACTGCCCTGTGTGTTTGCTTGTGTGACCATATATGCCACATATGGTGGGGAATACATCCCAATTGTTACACACCCCTGTACACTGTTGTAGAGATCTGTACATACTGCAGTGTGGAAAGCATGACGTAGGCAGGGGTGGTGTGTGTATCACACACATGTCAGCTATCCGTATGTGAATGACATTTGTGGACTCCACAGTGTGTGTGTGTGTGTGTGTGTGTGTGTGTGTGTGTGTGTGTGTGTGTGTGTATGTATGTATGGCTGTCTGGTGCATGGAGTGAGGGTGTATGCTACCATACAGAACAGACAGGATCCCTAACCCCTCATGGTGATGCAGTCTACTACCCTGTTGATGCCATCGGTCTCAGCCTTACTGGCTACCTGTACATGTTCATTCTCTGTGTCGCATCGTGTGGGTGCATAGTACTGTGATGGTGATTACCACATAGGCAGGGGTCCTCACCTCAACACTATCGAGTGTGCGTTATAGTGTTGTTGACCCCGTGAGTGTGGGCATGTTACTGTGTGTTTCTGTGTATGTCTGTGTGTGTTCTCATTCTGTAATGTGACAGGGTATTACTGCTACACATTGAGGCCTCATGCTATCAAGTGGCCTCTAACGTTATCATCGGCCAGACTGCTGTGCAAACCCCCCGCACCATGTCAACATACCTGTAATGTGACCTGGTATGGATGTCATGTCTCTAGCTACTGTAGCCTATTAAACAGCCCACATGCTTCTGGATCAGTAGATGTGTGGACATCTGTGGTATGGTAGCCTTTCTAAAAGTCAGGTTGGGGCTAAGTATAGCATGCTGGTATTGACATATATGCCTGTGAGTACCCCACATTTACACATGGGAAACTGCAAACACTGCTAACTTGTTGGCACATGCAAGTAGACCATAAGGAGGGAACCAGGGCATCATTACCAACATGCTGTTACTGTTGTTACCAAGACACATACTGTGAACATATAACAATGCATTATATACCTGTACTACATGGTATGTCTGATGTGTGTCAACAGTACACAACTAATGTAATATACACTTCTCTCACTATTCTGTTCACCCCGTGAATCAGACCATTTGAACATGTCCCTGTACCAATGGTGTGGATGACAGGGATGCGGCACAGGCATCATCAAATGCACAGGGTGATAATGTTTTCCAGGGGCATAGGCTTCACCAGTGGATGACATCATGTGTGTGGGTAAGGGCCGGTGATCTGATTGGACATGTATGGTCATTATGCATGTGGGTGTTGAGGTGCCCTACAGATGTTTTTGCTGTGTGTGTGTATGATTGCACACAGTTCTGCCTTTTGCCAGGCCTACACAGGGGTATTATTGACAGTTCCAGATTGTACAGACCAGGATGTACAGCTCACTGTGTCCGGCCACGGCCATGTGACCTGTACCTGCCAGGGATTGCACAGGCACTACCAGGCGGAGGTACAGATTGGCTACTGTCCGATGACACATGTTCACTGGAACCGTGTCCCCACTGGGAACGTCCAGGGCCACGTCCATGTGGCCTGCTGTGTCCTGGTGTGGACAGTGCAGAACCAGCTGCACTGCTACTGCTACCGGCACTATGGGAGCGGGCATGTGAGGTGGCTCGTTCACCTTGACCTGCACTAGGGGGTGTAGCTGGCCTACGTCCACATGGCCTACACCTCACTCCTACCAGATGTTCCAGCACAGACAGCTCATGCTCGCAGATTGCCATGCCACACTCAAGGATTCCGACCATGTCACCCAATCGCCTGTCCAGAACATCAGCAATCTGCTGTTGAGCATTTGCCAATGCCTGGATCTTGTCATTTAGAGTACGGATAGCAGCCCTCTGAAGCCTCTGCCCTTCTCTGTTCTGCTGTTCAGCATGTGCCTGTGCCGTGATTACAGTCTGGAACATGCGTCTGTTGACACTAGCTGCTGCGCTCTGTCCTGCAGGTACATGTCTGCCAGAGGTCCTCCTATGAGCAGCACTGGCCACATGCCTGTGTGGCACATCTGCAGTCATTACGCTGACACCATGGTGTGGCGACATACCTTCTGTAGCCACCACACATTCCTGTTCCAAGCTAACACACGCTGACTGTCCTTCCACTATGGCCACTGGTGATATGGTATGTGTTGGCATGAGAACTGTGTGCGGGGAAGAGGGGGACATAGCTGGGATGGCAACCATTTGCACAGATTCAGCCCCTGACAACCTTGCCTGCACCTCATGCATATGTTCATCACTGCTAGTATCTGTGGGGACACTAACATCAGACAGGAGGGTAACGCACCTACATCACCTGTGAATGCAAAGAAAGACTCTACATTACAATAGACACACACACACAGACACACACACAGACACACATGCACACACAAACAGACAGACACACACACACACACACACACACACACACACACACACACACACACACACACACACACACACACACACACACACACACACACACACCATGCATGTGATTTGACAGACGGCATGCAGCAGGCATGTGATACAGCAGACGGCATGCAGCTCAGACATTAATAGTGGTAGTTAGCATACCTCCCTGGGTTGCACACAACATCAAGCAGGTGTCATATCAGTAGCCATGCAGTTCACACAATCATGGTAGTAAGCATGCATCCCTGTGATACACCATCTGGACCAGCACAGGTTAACAGTACACATGGCTGAAGTGACCTTGACATGTAATCTGCTGATGTGTGCATTGACATGCATACATGTCTGACACAATGGTGTCCTGACACATGTACAGCATTGTAATGGGTATCACATTGCAGTGTTGTCTGTATGCCCTACAGATAGAATGCATGTTTAGCAAATGTGCATGAGCATGGAAGGATAGTGTGAGGCGTCTACATTGCTATACAGTGTGAAGTACAGACACAGTGCCATTGCATGGCATCATGAGGCATCTATATTGCTATACAGTGTGTAATATGCACAAATTGCATAGTCATAACTGCGTGCATACACATGACATAACTGTGGATTGTGACCCACGTTGCTGAGGTGTATACACACCAAACCATGCTGTGTCATGTGACAGGTCACTAGAAGACCTACGGATGACACCCCTGCACAACTACTACAGAGTCTTAGCTGCCTGGCAACCATGTCCACACATGGCAGACTTGTCAATACACCATGTCCCACATGACATTGATATACCACACCCATGAGGTGCATGGCTGATGGTGATGTCCTACAGCAGCAAGGAAATGTATGGTATCTGTGGCCTGATGTGGTGTCAATGTCTGTGGAAGCTGTACAGGTGACTACTGTCATGCTATGACACAGTTCAACACATCTTATCTGGTCAACTTACGTGACACCTCCACTAGCTGTGCACAGGCTTTTAGGATGTCCAGTGTACCACATTAACTGTATAATCAGTCAACTAAGGCTATAGTTGGACCATGTGTGAACAATGTGCAACAGGGTGTATACACATCACATCTACTGTGTGGCTACATGTCTCTGCCCATCCTCCATGGCCATTTGTGAACATGTGTTGGCCAAATGTTTGTGATGGCCATCTATCTCACATGTCTGTGTAGTCCCATATGACATACACCCATAGATGTCAGATATGTCACAATCCACAGGGCTATGCAGACAACAGGTTGTATGTTTGGTATGTGGGGTATGTATTATGGGATAGTGTGACAATATTGCAGCCAGAACACTACATGTCTGGGACATGTCAGATGACTCATCACAATGTGTGCACCCATTGCAGGGGCATATAACACAATGGTGACTCCTGTGGGCTGCCCATATCCCAGCTCACTGTGTGGTACTGTTTGCATTACCACATGTGTTGTTCCAATGTATAGTACATATGCCTACATTGAACAACACCTCCACCTTTGTATGCACAGCTGTCCACACATGTAGCAATGACAGATACTGTGGTTTCATGCCGGTGTTTCATTTCATTTGTATATATTGCACATGGGTAGCCAGTGTGAATGATGGGAGATGTGACCTGTATATCGTGACTGGACCATACATCATATGTACATGTGTTAACTGGCCACATGGCGAATAGATATATGCATTAACATGCCTGATACTGATGACAGTCTCACCTGCAACGGACTGATGTCCGTGTGGCACGCCAGAGGTACCTGTATAGGGGTGACACAGCAGTTTGAACATTATCCATGACTGTATGACAGCCACAGAGTACACTGTGCATGTTAACACATTTGTCTGTACAATAGCATATAGTATGCACATGTGTGCATACACAGGGTAGCATACTGTAGTATGCAGCATGTGTGTAAACATACCTTGCATATGATGGTACATTACATATTGTACAGTGACACATGCAACTAAATGGGATATAATAGTCATATGTGCAGTAGTGACTTACCAAGCAACTCCAGGCTCATTGGTTGGGAGATACCCACCTCCACAAAGGCAGCTAGTGTTTGTGGATGCTGTTCTGAGGGTGTCCCCAGGCTGGCCAGTAGCTCCTCGGTGTGTGTGAGTGGGGGCTGGGTTGGTGGCCCACCACCTGTTCCACCTTGTTCCCTGGCGATTGCAGTGGCACGCTGTTTTGCATGTCATATCAAGTCCGTGCAGTGTCTGCGCACCTGCTAGTAGGTGCGGTTATGGCCACCCACATCATTAACCCTCCTGCGAAGGTCCTCCTACAGGTCGTCATGCTGCTGGGCATGCTGTGGCACATGGCTGAACAACACCTCGTAGTTCTCATGGAGGTACGGGATGAGGACATCATCCTCCTGGCGGCTGTACGCTGGCAGGCATGAATGAGGCATTATCTGGAAGACATAATGATGGTGACAGGTCACAGTATCACTGATGTACAGAGATACAGCTGCACATACATTTGTATTAAATCTAGTACATCTCAACAGTTATCTTTGCAAATCATCATGACACTGACACGACTGACATGTTTGTGTCACACATGTAACACCCGTTATGCATTGGATATCATCACCATATATGTGTGTCACCTCATTACATTGTTCATACTCCATGTGAATGCTGTCTTGATGTGGGCATATCTGTTTGCCTGTAGTGGTGTTCTTACCTATCAGCACATGCCTGGATGTGTCCACAGTGATGCTGTTGACCTTGATGCTGTGTATATGTCACATATCAACACATACACTGCCTTAATGGAAATGAACAGTGACAATGCACACATACTCATGGAACCTTTACATGCATGTGTTTTGCCATATACATCTACACAGCACTGTACAGCAGTTCAACATCCTGCCACAGATCGCCTGTGTTGCACATGTGATAGACATGGGACAATGGCTAGCCAGACGTCATTTGCAGGGATGGTTATCAACTATAGCATGTACGGGCAAGGTTTCCTAGCTGTATCCGACAGCCATTTTGCCACAGCGAGGTGCATCAGTGCCACATTACTGATCCAGACAGTTAATAATACATCTACCATGCGGTCATCACACCATGTATGACAGAGATGACATGTGCAGCTTTGATGGACAGGGTTGCATGGTATGGCGGGAGTGTGTAACATGTATGGCACAGGGATCTGTCCAGCATGTGGCGATCCTTGTAGTAGGACGGTGGCTGTCCATGACATATGTCTTTCAGATCAGGATATGTACGTGTAGCATGTCCAAGATCACAGTGTAGCACATGTCTTTATGCAAGGTAACCAGAGTGCTGCATAGTGGAGGTGAGGATTGTGAAGGCTGGTATCCCCATTCACGCATGGCTAATACCCCTTAAAGGTGATATGTGATCCGATATTAGTCACCCGAGTGCTGAGTATGCCTGTCCAATGATCTCCATGCTCATGGATGGCACCATGTCATGACATGGGTGCCTCCTATGACTACCTAATAGGCCTGGAGACGTCACCAACTCAGGGAGGTGAACTGCACAGCACCATCCCTTACACAGTGTCCATAATGTTGACAACTGCCTAGGTGGTAATTAATGGGTACAGGGTTATTCACCTAGCGGTGACAATGCTATTATCAGCTGTCAGATTGTGCACTTATGTCACACACCTCACCCACAAAGCCCATTCTGTATGTTGTCCACAACACTGAGACAGCTATTGCTCCTAGGTCATGGCCATTCACATCCTTACATACACAGATGCCTCCCATTTGTCTGTGTGGTATGGGCTACAATGAGGGAGGAATACAAAACATTAACCCTGTTTTACTGTAGCTGCCACTGGTGTGATATGCACATGTCTCTCTGACACCTTTTGTAGTGTCGATTCTGTCAACAGGCCACTGGTAGAACACTCCTGTGACATACGAAGGTACATCTAGTATACTCAGTGTAGCTGGAACACGGTATGGGTGATGATGTCCTATGACCTGTCACAGGTATGCTATGCAGTGTGAAATCATCCGTACTGTCATCTACTTCTGTACTGCTAACATCTACGTTGATAAAGGTTCATAGACTTGCAGACCATACTCAGCAGGGTAATAGTGCAGTGCCTCCAATTATGACTGTTGTCTCCACTTGTGGGTTGCAGTGGATTGATATTATCCAACACCCTATCTGCATTGCATATTCATGCTCAGCACTTGTTCAGAACTTGTGAGCACTTCATGAGCTACTAATTACTATAGCACCCATTCCAACTCATTTCTTACAAGTACACTGTCTGTCCTTACATTTCCAGCTTGCTTACAGTACAACAGCTGTTGTACACACGTGACTCACATATCTTGTGAGACATGGTTGAATATACAGGCATGTCCAACTGTCACGTACCAGTGCTATTGACTGTCTATATGATGAATATGGTGAACATGTGGCAATAGAGCAATTGTCTCATGTACACAGTCAATGCTCACCTCCCAACATACGACACTACAGCCTGTGGGAGATGCACATATGTAGCCATGCTGGGGGTAATGCTCTCACCAACCTAGACTGTACCTGACATTCATGAGGGGACGTGTAACATTTGCAACACACCCCACTCATCACATAGTTTCACAAGATCTCCACCACCACAGGCCACACATAGTATGAGTACGACATTTGCAGAACCTCTCCATACTCTGTGTAGGCACCAGAGGCAGCTCCCATCACCAAACACAACAACAATTACTTATAGCCCACAGACTCATGTGTACCCATCAAATACAGCCAATAGAGTGTTATAACATACCCAACACACCAGTCATAGGTGACTCTGTAGGCGGTCACACTGATGTCCCACTCAGCAGGCTACACAAGGCGATAGTCACTTACATCTAGCTGTCAGGTAACTGGTTCTGCAAACATAACCTATGCACCCATGCCACACCTCACCAGGTAAAATTTGACTGTCATTCTCCATGTTAGTTTGACTGCCCTGAGATGTAACTTCCCAGACTACATGTGCAGGGACATGCAATAGCTCTCCGGTCTTGTAGCCTAGAAGGTATAGGCCAAGCCCTGGGGAGCATTCTGCATTCATCCAGACTAGATACCACTGTACAACAACTGACTGTTTCACTTCAACAGTTGCCTATGCTTCTGCTGTCATTCCACAGGCATCCAGTATATGTCCGCTTTGAATGACATGGTCAACAATATACAATGCTTTGGCACAGATGACCTGCACCTGTCAGCTCTGGGAGTACAGATAAGATGTAAGGCTCTTGCTGCTCCTATACTGCCTGTCTTGCACAGTTTCCAATAACATTCACCACCAGAACGGGAACAGGCAAGCAAAACATGGGGTCATGTGACTCAATGCTTGACATCATTTCTGACACACGCAGGCACAGCACTCCTTATAATGGACCACTTCAATATCTCTGCAGTGACTGGGACCTGCCTCTAGGCTCCACAGAGTACACCTGCACTGACAGGTTATACGCAGACCACACCTTTCAGTCATGTAACCTGGACCGGAACACCCACGGCTGAGGTGTGTCCATATTTCACTATGTTGTACACACCTCCTGGCTGATTACTTAACACAATGCATCAGAGGTGATCCACGTGCAACTAACTGTGGCCAGAACTGCTATACACATTGTAACATGCTACGAATTCAACAACATACCCCATGGTTACCGGCCCTCATTTCTTGGTGTGCTGGACAGTAGGGTTCAGACAGGTACTACTGATGTGCGACTGACACTACCCCACACTTAACTGGGATAGCTACTCATGTACCGACACATTAGGCCAACGCTTTCCAGAATTCATAACCTCCACTCAGCTGGATCAACCCATACACACCACCACCAAGACAAACAATATCCTAGACATGGACATTAACAACATGTCACTGGTGTTCCACACCTGTGGTTATCCCCTCGTTGGTAGTTTCTGAACATATGCTAATCACCCTTGTTATCCACATCCCGGCACCACACCCTTCACGGCATACACAGTACAAGATTAGTACAACGCCTACTACAGACGTCTTATGACAGCAGTAGTAAACATCATGACACCCGTGCAGATGGACAATGCACATACAAATGCTGAAATATACCCCGATGCACTTCATTAGCACTTACACGACTGCATGGATCATGCTATTCCAAACCGAGCCATGATGGTACCCACCAGATAATGGACGCCACTCTGGGGGTCCAGTTCCATGGACATAATGTACAACAAAAGGTGGAGGCTGTTGCAAAGTGGAGTACAATCCAATGGGTGGGGTAGCTCACTGGTCAGCCTCAGTAGGGCTCCGGGATCCCTTATCACATCCTCCAAACCTAGCTACGTAAACATTACTGCAACACATTCCAGGGTGTACCACAAAGCATTATGGAGGTATGTCAGTAGTCAATGGCAATACCCACATCTGCTCTGACATACTACGGTTACTCAGGAACATTACAGAACCGAGTGATGTTGGCAACATCCTGGTGGATGGGTTCAATTCTAACTTTATACCCTCTCACTCCCTACAGGGCCATAATCCATGCAGGAACATTGTGGGGTCCATGTGGTCACAACTACACAGTTCCAGAATGCACTCTCTAAGGCCTGGAACACAGACTCCATGTGAACATCCAACATCCCATGCTGTGATTTACACAAACCTCAGAACGACATGTCTCCCCACTTGGCCACCAGATTCACTAATAGCCTTGTATCAGACATTGTGGCCCCTGAATGGCACACAGCAACAGTTATCACACTCCACACAGGTGGCGCCACAATGAACCAGAGGGACTATTGCCCTATATGCCTGACTGGACTGTTCTGCAAGGCTATGGGGCACATCATCATGGAAGTCATTCACAGAGACATTGGTGGGCTCCAGACCTTTGATGCCACCCAGGTTGGACTTGTTAGGGCCAGACCATGGCTCCTACACCTGGTGGACTCCTTTGATACAGTTACCAGGGTAGTTGATGATGGTAAGGGGGTCCACACAGCCTACATTGTCCTCTCACTGGCTTTCAGCATCGTTCTCCATTCTGGTATTGATAACATACACATCCACCTGCACATCGACCCCTACATCTCAGGATGTTATGCAAAGTGGCTCATGGACAGGACCCATACAATGAGGGTAGCATACCGTACTACCTACTGTATTTCAGTTACACTTGGCATAGCACAGTCCTCAGTCATAGGGCCCCTCATGTTCGGTATATGCTTCCCTGAGGTACAGGCTAGCGCAGAAGGACTTTCCCTGACTAGGTTTCCAGACAACTGCATACAAGGCACCATGATTGATCCACCAGCTGATACATACTCCCTCCATAAGGGTGTCACTGTGACGGATACCTGATGTCGATAACATGGCCTCAAGCTGCATGACACATGGTGCATGAACATCCCTTTGGATTACACCAATCACCCACTGACTATCACATAGGTGGTAGTCCCCTACATACATGTGACATTATCACGGGATCTTAGTACACACGTATGTAGCACCCACTCCTTTGATAACCATATTGCCAATGTGGCATGGATATCCTTCACGTGGCCACCCTTATCTGTACTGGGTTTGTAGCTGGAACAAAGGCACCCATTGTACCTCTAAACTCCTGAAGTATGCACACACTCAAGGGTACAACACCCTGTTTAGGGTGTACCTTACAGAACAGCAACGGCTTTACATACCAGAACATTAACACACCATGAGGATTATTGAGCTCCAAAGGTTGACGTATACAGCAGTACTACAGACACCACGACTGTACACATTTGCATACTGCATACTCAGGGGTGACCTCTGCTGAATATACAGGGCCCATGTGCACAGAAATATTCATGGATATACTCCACATGTTTACATAAGCAAAAGCCACTGAGAGCAGCATGCTCATGGATATGTGCACAAATGCAATGATGAGTGGGATGTTCTTGAGAGTTACATTCCCAAACCAGACACTCACCATGCTTTGGAACATGATTCCTATGTACATCACGCAGGGACACTCAGTAGCACTGTTTATGAGATACCTCACTTGGTGGATGGGAGACACACGTATGCCAGGGATCACTGCAGTGGCTGTACTGTGCAGAGGTGCAGGTAACACATGGCTCTGCTGTTCACAGACAGGACACTACCCTAGAGAGGTGCCGCTGGTGTAAACACTGTAGTTGGGCTTACACATAGACTTGCCAGACAGCATAGTACCTCACTATGAACCTGTGAAGCTGTTACATGTCCTTTGTGCATGGTTAATTGAGTAGCTCTTCCATTTTGATTAGCTATCATGCTGTTACAGTGTCTCATGACTACAAGCCATATGTATCCTGTTATTGAGTATTGTACATGCCAATAGACGATACCTTTTGTTTGCATGATATAACTGTTATGCTGTGTAGAATATCTGACATATCTACCTACAATACTGTACATTACACATATTTTACATATTATCCCATAATGCAAAGCATACTTGCACAGCAGGACCACCTTAGACATGTTATTGTTGTTATATCCCCATACACATGCCTACTGTGACAGTATATCAACATATACTATCCCCTGCTATGGCACGTACCTGTTGGACATACCCTACCACTGGCGGTGGTGGTGTGGAATTGTTCTGTTTAAAGCCCTCGTGTAGCATCCCTTGTGGTGTCTGTGATGTTTACCTTGTGGCCCACAGCAGGACACACAATTTCTACAAGCGTTACTATGCTCAGCAAGACATCACTACATAATACCTTTTCCCACTTTGTGCATTGCGGACACTATTAATTAATACAAAACAGGCTATACATACACTAACATACTGAGTGTTCTACATACCTTGTTAGCGTTCCGAACTTTCGTAAATATCTCTCTTACACCTTTACTGTTTAAATGGTTCTATGGTATGAGCATATGGTTTGAATGTCTGGAAAGTCATCCTTATATATGTCGATACCTGTAACATGTGGCTTCCTGCCACCAATTGGTGTTCCTGGCTAAATTATTACATGCACATCAGCTGTGCAGCTACTCCATTCACCAATTACGTGGCAGCAGTGGGCTATAATTGAATTCTCTACTTGGGTGTTGCCCTTTGCCCTACCGAGACGGCCTGTATGTGTTTTGTTGTGTGGAATTGCACCTGCTATTTGTAGAGACACGGATAATTTGGATTCATGTCCCCGTGGATTGGCTAGCGTATGTGGTTCTACATGTGAATGTACCTGTCATCTCAACCATCTGATAAGGGACTATTGCAAACAAAACCTGTAACATCGCCATCTGTTCCATCATACAACAGCTACAATTTCATATGGCGCCTTTTACAAATGTGTCTCTCATAAGGTATGTTAACGCTTCTGCAGATGTAATTGAGTGAGTGGATGTTTGTGATGTTATTACAGTCTGTATTGCTATTGTTTCATGTGTGGGAGATGTAGGTGGGTGTACATAGCATATACAGGTTTGTGGGGACTGCATTTCTACTTATTCCATATATGTGTGTGGGATCCTTCCCTAATTGAAGACCTATCAGTTAGTAGACTGAAACTATGGTTATTCACGGGCTTATACATTGGGCCATTGTTAATTGGTTTTCTATATAGTATGCAGGTGAGGTTGGTACTTCCATACCTCCAGAAATATAACAATATGTAAAGGAATGTTACTAAATGACAGCTGTCCCGTGTATTTCTGTGACAGATATTTTGCACTCATTGCAGTTGTGTTGGTGACTGAACCTCTTTGGCATGAGTTGCCATCTTTTCAAATGGCCATAGTGAGACATTTGCAGGACACACATCGGGTGTTTACAGGCCGACACATACCACAGTCAGTACATAGGATATCACATACTTTTATCCTGAATACATACTTATTCTTGTAGCACTTTATCTACTTATCATGTTTCATGTAACATTTACGTTTTTAGATACAAGCATAACTATTTAATGCAACTATTACATAATATATGGGACATAATTATGTCCTACTTTGAGTACAAATACCCACATCTGCTCTGACATACTACGGTTACTCAGGAACATTACAGAACCGAGTGATGTTGGCAACATCCTGGTGGATGGGTTCAATTCTAACTTTATACCCTCTCACTCCCTACAGGGCCATAATCCATGCAGGAACATTGTGGGGTCCATGTGGTCACAACTACACAGTTCCAGAATGCACTCTCTAAGGCCTGGAACACAGACTCCATGTGAACATCCAACATCCCATGCTGTGATTTACACAAACCTCAGAACGACATGTCTCCCCACTTGGCCACCAGATTCACTAATAGCCTTGTATCAGACATTGTGGCCCCTGAATGGCACACAGCAACAGTTATCACACTCCACACAGGTGGCGCCACAATGAACCAGAGGGACTATTGCCCTATATGCCTGACTGGACTGTTCTGCAAGGCTATGGGGCACATCATCATGGAAGTCATTCACAGAGACATTGGTGGGCTCCAGACCTTTGATGCCACCCAGGTTGGACTTGTTAGGGCCAGACCATGGCTCCTACACCTGGTGGACTCCTTTGATACAGTTACCAGGGTAGTTGATGATGGTAAGGGGGTCCACACAGCCTACATTGTCCTCTCACTGGCTTTCAGCATCGTTCTCCATTCTGGTATTGATAACATACACATCCACCTGCACATCGACCCCTACATCTCAGGATGTTATGCAAAGTGGCTCATGGACAGGACCCATACAATGAGGGTAGCATACCGTACTACCTACTGTATTTCAGTTACACTTGGCATAGCACAGTCCTCAGTCATAGGGCCCCTCATGTTCGGTATATGCTTCCCTGAGGTACAGGCTAGCGCAGAAGGACTTTCCCTGACTAGGTTTCCAGACAACTGCATACAAGGCACCATGATTGATCCACCAGCTGATACATACTCCCTCCATAAGGGTGTCACTGTGACGGATACCTGATGTCGATAACATGGCCTCAAGCTGCATGACACATGGTGCATGAACATCCCCTTTGGATTACACCAATCACCCACTGACTATCACATAGGTGGTAGTCCCCTACATACATGTGACATTATACGGGATCTTAGTACACACGTATGTAGCACCCACTCCTTTGATAACCATATTGCCAATGTGGCATGGATATCCTTCTACGTGGCCACCCTTATCTGTACTGGGTTTGTAGCTGGAACAAAGGCACCCATTGTACCTCTAAACTCCTGAAGTATGCACACACTCAAGGGTACAACACCCTGTTTAGGGTGTACCTTACAGAACAGCAACGGCTTTACATACCAGAACATTAACACACCATGAGGATTATTGAGCTCCAAAGGTTGACGTATACAGCAGTACTACAGACACCACGACTGTACACATTTGCATACTGCATACTCAGGGGTGACCTCTGCTGAATATACAGGGCCCATGTGCACAGAAATATTCATGGATATACTCCACATAAGCGACATAAGCAAAAGCCACTGAGAGCAGCATGCTCATGGATATGTGCACAAATGCAATGATGAGTGGGATGTTCTTGAGAGTTACATTCCCAAACCAGACACTCACCATGCTTTGGAACATGATTCCTATGTACATCACGCAGGGACACTCAGTAGCACTGTTTATGAGATACCTCACTTGGTGGATGGGAGACACACATGTACGCCAGGGATCACTGCAGTGGCTGTACTGTGCAGAGGTGCAGGTAACACATGGCTCTGCTGTTCACAGACAGGACACTACCCTAGAGAGGTGCCGCTGGTGTAAACACTGTAGTTGGGCTTACACATAGACTTGCCAGACAGCATAGTACCTCACTATGAACCTGTGAAGCTGTTACATGTCCTTTGTGCATGGTTAATTGAGTAGCTCTTCCATTTTGATTAGCTATCATGCTGTTACAGTGTCTCATGACTACAAGCCATATGTATCCTGTTATTGAGTATTGTACATGCCAATAGACGATACCTTTTGTTTGCATGATATAACTGTTATGCTGTGTAGAATATCTGACATATCTACCTACAATACTGTACATTACACATATTTTACATATTATCCCATAATGCAAAGCATACTTGCACAGCAGGACCACCTTAGACATGTTATTGTTGTTATATCCCCATACACATGCCTACTGTGACAGTATATCAACATATACTATCCCCTGCTATGGCACGTACCTGTTGGACATACCCTACCACTGACGGCGGGTGGTGTGGAATTGTTCTGTTTAAAGCCCTCGTGTAGCATCCCTTGTGGTGTCTGTGATGTTTACCTTGTGGCCCACAGCAGGACACACAATTTCTACAAGCGTTACTATGCTCAGCAAGACATCACTACATAATACCTTTTCCCACTTTGTGCATTGCGGACACTATTAATTAATACAAAACAGGCTATACATACACTAACATACTGAGTGTTCTACATACCTTGTTAGCGTTCCGAACTTTCGTAAATATCTCTCTTACACCTTTACTGTTTAAATGGTTCTATGGTATGAGCATATGGTTTGAATGTCTGGAAAGTCATCCTTATATATGTCGATACCTGTAACATGTGGCTTCCTGCCACCAATTGGTGTTCCTGGCTAAATTATTACATGCACATCAGCTGTGCAGCTACTCCATTCACCAATTACGTGGCAACAGTGGGCTATAATTGAATTCTCTACTTGGGTGTTGCCCTTTTGCCCTACCTTCGGGGAGATGGCCTGTATGTGTTTTGTTGTGTGGAATTGCAGCTGCTATTTGTAGAGACACGGATATTTTGGATTCATGTCCCCCGTGGATTGTGTGTGACGGCTAGAGTATGTGGTTCTACATGTGAGTGTACCTGTCATCTCAACCATCTGATAAGGGACTATTGCAAACAAAACCTGTAACATCGCCATCTGTTCCATCATACAACAGCTACAATTTCATATGGCGCCTTTACAAATGTGTCTCTCACAAGGTATGTTAACGCTTCTGCAGATGTAATTGAGTGAGTGGATGTTTGTGATGTTATTACAGTCTGTATTGCTATTGTTTCATGTGTGGGAGATGTAGGTGGGTGTACATAGCATATACAGGTTTGTGGGGACTGCATTTCTACTTATTCCATATATGTGTGTGGGATCCTTCCCTAATTGAAGACCTATCAGTTAGTAGACTGAAACTATGGTTGTTACGGGCTTATACATTGGGCCATTGTTAATTGGTTTCTATATAGTATGCAGGTGAGGTTGGTACTTCCATACCTCCAGAAATATAGCAATATGTAAAGGAATGTTACTAAATGACAGCTGTCCCGTGTATTTCTGTGACAGATATTTGCACTCATTGCAGTTGTGTTGGTGACTGAACCTCTTTGGCATGAGTTGCCATCTTTTCAAATGGCCATAGTGAGACATTTGCAGGACACACATCGGTGTTTACAGGCCGACACATACCCACAGTCAGTACATAGGATATCACATACTTTTATCCTGAATACATACTTATTCTTGTAGCACTTTATCTACTTATCATGTTTCATGTAACATTTACGTTTTTTAGATACAAGCATAACTATTTAATGCAACTATTACATAATATATGGGACATAATTATGTCCTACAATCTCAGACATTTGCCCTTTTTAATATTTTTTGTCAGGACACAACTGCCCAAGGAGGGGCTGTCCCTCTTAAAGTGGGACAGGTGGTAACCGTATGCCTACGGCCAGCTATAACCACACCTACAGTAATGATCTACCTCCGAGTTAGCACTAACGGACACACGATGCAAACACACACACACACATTACAGTCCTATGGAAAAGCACACGGCACCCTCAACACACACATACACAGACTACGGCAATCACAAACACAGTTGAACACAGTACCTACGTGGACTGCAACACTGGCAGCGATAACTAAATGTCCCTTAATATCGTGGTAATATTACACGCGGTTCTAGTGTTCTGGTACTGTGTTCTTTCAGTCTTTCAGCCTCGTGATAACGCGTGTCGGTATGTGACACATTCCATAGTTGGCAGTATCCTATTTATTTGTACCTCCATGGTTGTTACATGTCATTGACCTATCTACATATTTGCAGATATAGGTGAATCCGTATATATCAACATATATCTCTTTATAACCCTTTCTATCTCTATTATGTATATGTATGTATATATATATATATATATATATATATATATATATATATATATATATATATATATATATATATATATATATATATATATATATATGACAGAGAGAGTGACAGGCAGAATACACCTTTCATTGTGTACATGTCGGTGTATACTGTTACCTGGACTCCGCACGTTTGTGTTTGAACCTGTCACATTACACACCTGCCGTTGGTACATCTTGGGTAGCTTAGTGTTAGGTGACTGTGTACATGATTGCGTGTTCTACTTCTGGCAGTGGTCATTTTACCCTTTAGAGCAGGCACTATTAGTACAGGGGTGAATAATGCTGGTTTCACCTGGGTAAAATGACCACTGCCAGAAGTAGAACACGCAATCATGTACACAATCACCTAACACTAAGCTACCCAAGATGTACCAACGGCAGGTGTGTAATGTGACAGGTTCAAACACAAACGTGCGGAGTTGCACTGGACAATGCATATTCCCGCTAACATGTGCTAAACATGATCTGATGACCTGCATCCAACATGCATTATTCATGCCTTCGGGATTACATTACACCCCTTGCAGGACGTGGGACCGGGAACATGCACGACAGTCACTCCATTAATACTTGGGCATCTGGGATTTGTACACGTGTTATGGTGTTTTGTATGTGGACTGTACTACAGCTGTTACTTCATACTGCGATCAAATGGGTAACTCAGTTAGTTTACATCTGGATAAGACCTATTAATGGTATGTCCAAGTGATGTTTAATGGATGTGCTCCAGCATTGGGTATGTATGTCACAGTGAGCCACACACTATAATGTGCTACACCTTCACACAACTGTAGGTGGAGCATGCTGGGGTGACAGATACCTGTCATGGGTACACCCCATGCTTCAACACTACATCCATGATTACATTATATGGAGCCCCTCATTAACGTACCAGGGAATCCATGCAGAGTGTGTGGGGAACAGTGATTACACACATGGATCCCACAATTGGCTCTGCTCCACTGAGCAACAGTTGGTTACTCAATGTGGTGGCGACAGCAGACACTGTTTGCCTCGATTGATGAATGGCCTCTGACAATCGGGAGTGTGCCTACCGATGTACCTAGGAACCTATACACACAGTACCAACATATGCTGATAGGTGCGTGTACTGTTCAGGTGTTGACATTCCTTGTTCCAATAGCTGTTGTGTGTACAGTGGTTGAGGGCTGCCTATGTAGGATTCACACAGTAGGCTATCTATACATTACAATTTACAGGTGGTCGTGTGTGTGTGCCATCCATTTTACTGTGTGTCCAGGTGGAGAGGTGTGTCAGTCCGTCGGGGCCTACACTGTCAGAGTATGTGCTATACATTCCTTCTTTGCCAAGGCATAGGCATATTGGGCATGCCTCCGTCTGCCTACTGGGGCTGGCACAGGGTGTTCGTGGTCTGAATCCCTCTGTGCCTGTGCTGGCCTTGGCAATTGTGGTGGGCTGTGAGGGCCTTCACCATTTTGTCCCTGCTGCAGCTGTTTCCGCAGAATCATATTTTGTAGCATGGCGCATACTATGAGGATATGGGCACACGTGCCTGGAGAGTACTGCAAGACTCCTCTAGATATGTCCAAGCAACGGAACCGTGATTTCAGCATCCCAAACACATGCTCTATGATGATTCTGGTTTGTGCGTGTGCCTCATTATGGCATTCTTGCATGGGTGTGTGTGCATTTCTGATGAGAGTCATCATCCATGGCTCCAGTGCATAGCCAGTATCCCCCACAAGGTGGCCATGTGGGATGTCCCCCCTGACAAATACCTGATACAGCTGTGAGGCATGCCAGATGTGGGAGTCATGGTAGCTTCCAGGGCTGCCAGCACACACATCCATGATAATGCCCTGGGCATTGCACATGACCTGGCAGCTGATGGAGTGGTATCCCTTATAGTTTATGTAGCGCCTACCATACTCACCGGGTTGTGACTTGATATGTATGTGCGTGCAGTCTATCGCACCCAGTACCTCTGGGTAGTGTGCCACATGGTGGAAGAGACGCATATTGCTGGCCAACTCCTCCTGAGTTCGGGGGAAGTATATATGCTCATTGGCATGTGGTAACATGGCATCCAGGAACTGGTGTAGTACCCTGGATGCTGATGCCTGTGAGATCCCCATTATATCTCCAGTTGGCCTTTGAAAGGTACCTGTGGCTAGCATTCGCAAGCTTACACATACCTTCATGTCCACTGGGATGGGTTCCCCTCTGTTGTTTCTGGATCTCAGGCGTGGCCGGCACAGCTCAACTATTTGCTGTAAGATGTCCCTGTCCACCCTGTAATGCTCTACTATCTCCAGATCATGTAGCCCCTGGTAGGTTACCCTTGGTCTGAACACTCTTCTCCTCCTCCGGGGCCTGTGGTGGTTGTCAGGATCATCCTCCACAACACTGTCAGTCTCTAACACATGGTGATGAATCACAGCTATGGCAGCTCCCAACATGTACATTGTAAAAGTTCCCCGTATGTTTACACCTATGGTGCAGTGTTTGGGAATACACAGGTGTGTGTGGGGTGCTTTCACGCTTTATACTATTGTGCTGTGAACACCGATGATGTCATAGGGTGCGTATGTATGATCGTAGCTACAGGGTATCTTATGTGTTTTACGACAGGAACTACTATTGTGGTGCCTTTGGTGTTGAATTACATTTGGCTGCCGTGGATTACCTCTTGCCCTTCCCTTTACATTTCTTCACATTTTACCTCCCATTTTCTGGCATGCATCCAGCAGCCTGCTTTCATTTGTACTTTCCTACACCTGGCTTATCTTGCGTAAAGTGTTCTATGGCCGGTCTACTGCAGGCTTGCTTTGCTCTGCTATGACAGTTCTCTTTTCTTTGCAATCCAACACCTCCCCTATCCTGTTTTGCAGGTTTCTGCGAGCAGATTTGTCAGCTGCCGTCGATTGCCCACCGTGAGTTAATAGGTGTTAATTGCTCAGTTGTACTCCAATTACCCTACTGTGGCATTTCCTTATTTTCTTCCCCTGACCTTCCTGTTTGAGCTATGGTGCGCGGCATGTGTCCGCTTACTGGGTTTCGGGCATGTTTTCCTCCCCGTACATATGCGCTTTTGAGCACCATATGTGCTCTCAGCTAAATGATGCTATACCTACCTCCCCACCCCTGTCCTGCGGCTTTGCTTAGCAACGGCCAGGCCGGATTTGCATTGCTCCAATGTGCTTACAGCTATGGTGGCACACCCCACTGCTGATGTCATGTATACCTCTGAGCCACTCCTCAGTGTTCTAGTGCTGCACTGTATGGTACATCCTTAGTCCGGCGGGACGTTTGAGATTCACTATTACCTGCCTCATTTGCATGGCATTGACTACTAATTCCTAGTTACTGCGCCAAACACTGTCACAGACCCTTAGCAACCCTTGCAGCTTGGTTGTGGTGTACCATGCATACCATTGAGTATTATGGTGAAATCATGATTTGTATTACATTGCAATTTTATGACATTTGTATATATTTTCTTTGTGTTCCCATTTGTGCACACATGCCCTACGGTTGTACTTTGCGTTACTGTGGACATGACATTAAATGTTGTTTTTTAGGTGTTGTGCATTTTTTCTTATGCCATTGGCTGTATATTTAGCCATTGGCATATGTTAACTTTGTAATACATGAGTCTGGTCCGCTTTCATAGCTCCGATGTTCTGTTTGGAAAAATGTAAACCGTGTTTTTTGGTTTACATTTCTGTGGGCTTACACCTGGCCTGCACCACTTCATGAATCGCTATGTACCTTCATTTGCATGGTGCGGCACTATGCATGGGGTGATTAGCATATCTAAGCCAAGGGCTGCACAGATCTGGCGTACGCCGGTAGTGCACGTGGAACTGGATCATACCTGAATCGCTCGGAGGCCATGTTTGGCGTTATACCGCCTACACTACGCCTGCTCCTGACACAAGCTTCATGAATCCCGGGGATTGTTTTGTGTTTTTTTTTTTAAGTTCCCTTTCAGAAGGTCGAGCTTCTGAAATTCGAGCATATGGCTTCGGCCATATGACTTTCAAGATTTCAGCGGTTTGACCTTCTAAAGAGGAACCATAAATATATATACATACACACACACACACACACACACACACACACACACACACACTCATATGTATATATATATATATATATATATATATATATATATATATATATACATATACACATACATACATGGGTCTACTTTGTTTAGATGAATTTCATTTCACTGAATTTCATTTCACCCCGACCACTTCAATGAAAACTCAAATTACTGAAAACTAATTTCACTGAATCGCACGTCACTGAACTGCATTTAGTATATATGGCACTGTACAGAGTACTGTAAAGCAAGTAAAAGGTATATGCCCTTTTCCCCACTGTACTTTGATCCTGGAGTTATTATATGTAGTTAGGGAGGGTGTGGGAGACACAGCCTCCTACATGGAGGGGTGTGTGGGGCATAGCCCCCCACTTAGTTTGAGTACATATTGTCTTCTGGAGAGATTCAATCATTGGTGTTGCAGTTATGCATGTCTATTGTTTAAAATTTATTGTTTTGAAGTTTTTGGTAAAATACAATATACACACACACACACACACACACACACACACACATATACAGTGGATATAAAAAGTGTACTCACCCCTGTTAAAATGCCTGGTCTTTGTGCTATAAAAAAATGAGGCTAATCATCTCAGATATTTATTATTATTAGTATTGCTGCATATCTACCTGATTCTGCTGGACAGCCAGTGCTTATTGGTCACCCTTCTGATCTTTTACCTTTTCAGGACTTGATAGCATGTTTTTTTTTTTTTTTTTTTTGCTGCTTAATATTTTGTGGTTTAGCACGGACTCCATGAGAAATGAAAATGGCTTTTCCAGCTTTATGACAACTGTTAAATTTGCTGCTATTTGCTGATGTGTCCAAATATTTCAAATATATTTCTAACTAATCCTCATTTTCAGATTTTTAACTTACAAATTGTAAAAAGTCATGGTAATTACAATGCACTGAACACACATTTGTACTACGAAACAACTCAAATAGCTGCTGTATAACCTTGAATCATATACAGACATTAGAGTTTTACCATGCTTTCCTGTTTTTCCCACTTTGGAGAAAACATCATCTTTCCAGATAAATTGTAAGGCTGCATGACTTACCTGGGAGCTTCTGTCCTTACATATCTGTGCCAACTAATAGTCTCCTCTTTCTAAATCTGGGTCGGGCCTAACTCTACCCACCTCAGTCTCTGCCAGGTGTGGAATACAAGACTTTTATACTGCAGAATTTCCACACAAAGTACTAAAACTACTACTATTTAGTTTAAAGTTTAGTACCTGTCTAGCATGACTATCAGCAACACTTAGACACAGCCTCAATCTTCATCACCTCCTCTCTGATCTTAAACAAATGCAGTTGTAATACAATGACTTTATTGTGTTGCATTACACAATTCAGGAAATGCGTTTATTCATTCTTATTTACAACTTTTTTGATTTCATGCTGTCTTTATATTACAATATTACTGTAATAAGCTTTCCAGAATTGTTGTGCCATCTCACTTAAACTTATTTATTAAGGTTATTGAGCACAGGCACATGACAAACATTAAAACACTATAATTCTAAGTCAAGGTTTCATCAACCATATAATGGCACACTTCCACTATTTTTTTTCCGTGTATATCAAAACTCGACCAAAATCAGCATACTCAAGCTATTATAGCTTATAACACCTCCTCTAAGCCATATAGAGAAAGATCTTAGTGCATTCACTTCTGATCATTTTATGACTGAATGATATGAAAATAAGCCCTTGCCCATGGACAAAGTTGCTCTCTTATTCTATTTTTGCCTTCCCTCCTTTTTACAAATGTAATACACACTCCTTATTCTCAAACTCTGTCAAGGTGTACACCTCAAGAACATAACAGAGTAAAAATGTCTAGACTTACTGTTTAAATATCTTACCCTTGTCAACCACACAGTGCCCTTGCTGTATGGCTCAGTGCATTTTCCATTACTAATAATATGAACAAAATTAAAACCATGCTGGTTTCTAAAAACCAAAATGGATTACCAGTTTCAGTTTCTTGACTCACACTCAGTTACCCTCTTAATACATGTATTCCTTAAAACCACACCATAGTTAGGAAAGACAGGAGGGCTAGTAGCTGAAGGAGACTATAATCTTATTTTTGATAATAAACACTGGTTTTGTTAATTTTTATCTGCTTTCATTAGTTCTAATTCCTCTGATTGTTAAGTTGCACAGCTAGCTTATCATTGCTCTTTATACCAAACTCTTTATTTGTGTAATGAACATATCTCCCCTTGTATCAACCAAAGGTGCTGAGAAGTTTTTGAATGCTACCACAAACTAGTCTTTCAGAAAACACATTTTCTCCTTTGAGACTGTATCCTTAGATTAATGGATCCTGCACAAAACCTGACTAGAATTGTTGATCGTAAAGGCCTTATTCTACTTGTCACTTTATCAACAAGCCCAAAGCCTACTTCCTGTAGTGATTCACTCGCAAATCATATTTGTTCAAAGTACCACTAAAGATATAAAAATATTTCCATTCAGCCAAATAACCTTAGTGATCCAGATGCTGTAATCTCCTTTTTCACTTTTAAGAAACCTGAATTATATTGTATACTGCTTGTTGTTACACCTACCCTACCTTCACAGTTGTCATATAGTTTGCTATATTCTTTCTACTGATTTTGAGCTATTTTATTATATGTGATTTTTGCCCAGTCCATCAAGCCTCTCCATAGCTGGACACTGACTATTCATTCCTTTACCAAGGAATTTTACTCAGGATCAAGATGAGGGCTGTCCGGAAGTGGTTATCATTCATTTAGCCATGTGGATGTTTTACATCCTCACTGGAATTTTGGCAATGAGGATATTTGTGTTGGCCTAACCACATCCTTAGGCAGGGAAACTTGCATTCCATGCTACCACAGAGGCACACTATGCCTACCTCATGGAAGCACATGCTCTCACAAACTCACTTTGAAATCTACTAGTCTGTGGACATGGATTGCCACAATCTGATATGCTGGCCAAACCTTTGCATTTCAACCTCTCCTCGAAGGAGTTGTGGCAGTGTACAAAAGGCTATGTCCCATCCTTCCCCCAGAATGGGCAGACCCATCCTCTCTTGCCAGCTCCATCATATACCTCATCTACTAATCAAAGTTAGATCAACTGGTCTATAGTCAGGCCTTTAGCCCACTATGCTATGAGATGGCATTGATTTTTGCTTTTGCTTTCTCATACTTTACCACTACCCATATTGATATACATAATAATACATTTTCATTTAAGAAGTACAGAATTTGATTAGAAGCTGAAGACTGCATGGATGAGAAAACACACCAAAGGCAGCATAAAATTAAAGGATGAGGCCTAGTGCCATAGGAGCCTACAGAGCAGTTTCAATTTATATGCTCTGTTTAATATCTTAGGAAAGCTATAGGGAAAGCCAGTACATCAGTTAAAGCAATACATAATCAAGAACTCCACTGTCAATAGTTTTATAATAATAAAACTGTTCGATGACTGGCTACTCTAAATTGTCTCAATATATTTCATAATTATGGCCCAGGTCACATCTGAAATGAGTCTGTAAAGGACCATTTCCTTACTTGATTAAGTAAATAAAAACTCTTACAGGACCAAAACCAAGGACCTTCTGATCACTACCAGCTGTACTCCTTCCACCATCCTATCATCCTACATAGGTGCTTTTTTCCCCACCAGAGTTACTGCTAACTAATTCAAAAACTATTTAAACTATTCCTGCACATCTTTATCTAATCTTCTACCCATACCAGCAACATCAAGTCGCAGAACTTCTCTGACTCACTGCTGCTTAATTTTAACCTTCTCTTCAATCAGTTTTCTTCTAAGCAAGAATTTCAGTTACTGCAAGAATTGATGGACAAATCAATTTGCACTGTGTTACAACTGCCTTTCTGTAGTTGTCCATCCTTACCTTTCAAACATTCTATTCCATATCTTTATCTATCATCTGGCATTAACAGTAGCTGCTATATGAAATCTATGATTACCCAAAACCTATTCCTTCTGCTTGCTCTGAACTCTGTCTTGTAACCAAATGCTCCTTTCCATGCCAAAATGGATGAGATGTTAGGATATACTCAGGCTTGGAACTAGATCAACAAGCATGGCCTCCTTAATTGCTCACATTGTAGATTTGGAAAAGAATAAAGTGCCATTACTGCTCTCTGCCATGTCACAGACACTATTCAGATAGAAACAGAAGCCTGCTAACAGAGGCACTTTTCATTCAGCTGAAAAGATCATTTGATTTGTTTGGCCCCACACTTCTTACTTAAACTTGTGTGCTGGGATTTAATTAAGGTCTGTCATGGAGTTTAATTTCTCCAAGTGTTTTGGGTTTTTATTACCATGATGGGAATGAATCCCATTCTTATGTCAAGGTACAATTAGCATTCATGAAATTAGTATTGGTTCAGTGTTTGATGCCAGTTAAGAGTGCTCTTCTCAGCACCCACAATGTGTCCACAATTGCCTTCATCTGTAATTCACATGGTGTTACATGTACTGGCAGAATATTTAAGTGTGATTTCAATTTCTTTTCTTAGACCTGTTGGTCATGTCTTGTTATCTTTCTTTCATGTTGTCATTATGTCTGCTCAGAAATCATGATATTTTATGATTTTGCATCTATTTGTACATAAAATACCATATAGCAATTTCAATGATCAATGCTACTGTTTTTTTTTTCTTGGACTACTATATCTTGTTTTCTTACATCTATTTTTGAACTGTTGGACATGGGTGATCCCATATGATATAGGCTTCAGATTTCTCTATAATGCATTGCAGTTTGTGTTTTCAATGTTTCTCAGCTACTACTTTATTGACTTTCCACATTATTGTACCTTTCAGTATACAGGCCATCTGCCATCAATGTTTCACACCCAGAAACAAGGTGTGCAACTGTTTCCAGTTCTGCTTTACAGAATCTGCATTTCTCTGTTTTTCCAATGTTTTCAATGGACTTTGTAAACCAATGTGCACTTTATCCTGTGCTGGCATTATTAGCCTTTCATATTTTGGCTGCAATTCACCTCTCCATAACCATTCTGCTATCAAATCTAGGTCAACATGAAGCTATTCCAGGAGATTTTTGTAACTGCCACTATAGTCGTGTTTTTAACATTTTTTTTCTCATCTGATCCTTTTCCTTGCGTTCTTTCTTTTCTTTTTGGCATATTCAATTGCTGTCGTTTTTTGTCTACTTCTGGCTTGATTATCATTCCCACTTTATTCCTGAATGTTTCTTCCAAACTAAACAAAGGTGTCATCTTACATTTCTTCTACTCACATTTTAAAACATTCACTATTTCTAGAGATGATGAGGTCAATAGATATGCAGTCCCACAACTGCTGATCTGTACATATAGTCAGTTTCAAGATGGCCCACATATCCTTCAGAGGAAGGAATATATAATCTTGGTATACACCGATTTTTATTATATCATTTGATAAGTATGGAGAGGTTTTCCTGTTTTTATGCCCAAATGAAAAAATATTTTCTGGGGCCAATCAATCACCCCAAAGGTGTAAGTTAAAACAAGAACAGCAAATCGATGTGTAGCTTGAACTTTATTCTTAGATATCAAGGCAGTTTTTGATATTAGTTTAAGTCTTCTGAAGTATTTCTTACTGAGCTTTATTGCCATTTGTTCATGTTTTATTGCCGACCCTTTCTCTATTCCGAAACATTTATAAACTCCCTCCTGCTCGAATGAATTATATCACATTCCTGTCCTAAGTTGATATTTACTCGATGCTGCCCCTTTCCTTTTTTAAATGTTGCTTTTTGCACATTTAAAACCGAATGCCATTCTTATATGTTGTGTAAAGAAATAGAAACAGTGAAAATACTAGATGTAAAGTTGATAAGGATGGGACTGTTAACTGTGGATATTAAGTGGAGAGAACATGTTTATAGAATTACAGCATCACATGCATATACAATTAGCAAGGAAAGGAAGAATATGTTTCATCAAATATTAGACTGTGGTGGTTAACATGAACATTATTATTGTAGGGGACTTTGCTTGTGATTTAAGAGGAATACATAAAATATAAAGGGCAAGGTATAAAAAAATACAAAAAAACATGATAAAATGCATTAAGCTCGCTCTGTGAAACAAAGTTCAATGGCCTTATGAAAGGGGGCTGTTTGGATCTGAACTTAATTATTTTTTATTAAGGGAAGGCTTGGGGTAGTGGATGGAGATGTAATTGTGATGAATTGTTAAGACCATTTAACAAGATGAATGGAGGTGTTGAAGGCAGGGAATATATTAAAACAAGAAAGGGAATAAACAGAATAAATGATACATTATGGGGTAAAATTGGAGAGTGGAAAATATTGCAGCTGTGGAAGGATCATATAAAAATAAAGGATTTCTATAAAACTGGTATGAATTGTAGATTGAATTTAAACATTTATTTATTTATTTATTTAAATTTGTTGTCCGGGAGTGTCCGACTAGACGTAGGTCCATTTTCAGCGGAGGCCCGGGGAGAAAAACTCCACAGTTAAAATAAACAGACAGTATATACATTGGATTACATAGTGAATAACAATTTACATAGCAATTACTTACAACATATTTCCAGATGAAGAACATAGTACATCAGTAGACAACTAGAATCTTTATCTGTGAAGTGCATACCAGACATTAACAAATGTTACAAGAAGAAGCAGTTTGTGCTGTATAATAAGTACTGGCTTATGAGCATCTGAGCTTGCTATAATCAAGGTAGCTAGTGGAGTGGAAAGAAAGGTAGTGGTTGGATGGGGTGGATGATATTAGAGTGGGAGTTGCAAGGGCATAGCCAGCATGTTTTTAGTTGTGCTTTTAGTAAAGTTTTGAAGTGGGTGCATGATGGTATGGAGGTAATTGTAGGTGGGAGTGAGTTCCATAATTTGGCTATGGCGCAAGAGAATAGTGCTTCACCAGCAGAGTTATTGGCCTTAGTGATCTGCAAGTGATTTTGCTGCTGGATCTTAGTGGTCTGGTGGTGCGATAGGGTTGGAGTAGATTCTGGAGGGATGGGACATTTAGTGGATGGTTTACTAGTTTGTGGGCAAGTGAGAGTTGATACCACTGAAGGAGGTGAGGGAGTTCAAGCCAGCCCAGTTCAGCAAGTGAGAGACAGTGGTGACTACGGTAGGATGCCCCTGTGGCGAATTTGGCGATTTTGTTGTAGCAGGTCTCTAGCTTGTTTAGATCACATTGCCTTAGGTTGGTATATATTGGAGAGGCATAAAGTAGGGTGGAGATAAGGTGGGAATTTGCTATTGAAATCTTTGCTGCTTTGGTGAGAAATTGCTTATTTCTGTATAACGCTCCTAGTTTTTGTGGACTTTTTATAGTCATGGATATGTGAATGTCAAATTTTAGTTTATTGTCTATTTCCACTCCTAGCAATTTGGTGTGTTCAGTTGGGTATATAGTGGTGTTGTCTTTTGCCGTGATGTTAAAGTGAGAGTTGTTTTGAATATGTTTGGTGGGTTGGAAGATGAGTACTTTAGTTTTGTTTGGGTTGAGTATTAATCGGGCATCGGATAACCATGTTTCAACAGAGGAAAAGGCTTCCTGTGTGACTTTTTGCAGATTTGGTAGGGACTGGGCTGAGCAGATGATGGTCGAGTCATCTGCGTATTGTATGAGTGTGCCATGTTTGGTGGCAGAGGCTAGATTATTGGTGTAAACAGAGAAGAGTAGGGGTCCAAGGATGGATCCTTGGGGAACCCCTATGGAGACAGGTAGTTGGGGAGATATGTCATTCTGCCATACAACGGATTGTTGGCGGTCAGACAGGTAACTCTGAAACCAGTTGGTGACCGATTGTGAGAAGGATAGGTTATTGAGGACAGAGATAAGTTGTTTGTGTGGGACCATGTCAAATGCTTTAGATAGGTCTAGGAAAGTAGCAGAGGAGAAGTAGCCATTGTTTTTATGCTGAAGGACAGTGTTAGTAAAGGAGAGTAAGGCAGTGGTGGTGCTATGGTTTGGTCGGAAACCATGCTGAGTACTGGAAAGGAGGTTGTTAGTAAGGAGGTAGTCTGAGACCTGAGAGTGTATGTATCTCTCTAGTATTTTGGAGAGTGGAGAGAGAATAGCTATGGGGTGGTAATTGGTTAGTTCTGTGGAGGGTTCCCTTTGTGGAGGGGAATTATATGTGATACTTTCCACAGTGTGGGAACGTAACTTTCTGACAGAGATCGGTTAATCAAGATGGATACTGGGTAGGCCAGAGCATCAGCTGTGATTTGTAGGTATTCACTTGGGAGGCTGTCTGCTGCTAATTTGGTGGGTTTAAGTTTAGTTAAGAGTTTTTTATGTTGGAGGTAGGTACAGGAGAAAAAGAGAAGGCAGTGGGGAGATTACTAGTTGAAGGTGTGGGTTGCAGGGGAGGGGGGTTGTGTTGTTTAGCTAGTGATAGTATGGTTTGGGTGAAGTGTGTGTTGAATGAGGAAGCAATATTTTCTGAGGAGTGAGGGATGTTAGGAGGGGGGGTACTGACTTTACCTGGGTGGAGGATGGAGTTTATGGAGGACCAGAATTGTTTGGGGCTGTGTTGTGAGGAGTCTAGGGCAGACTGGTAGTATTGGGATTTGTCCTGTTTTATCAGCTTTTTGACTCTATTGCGTAGTTCTAGGAATTTCTGTCTAGCTGAGGGGGTTTTGGTTTTGCGCCAGTGCTCCCAGGCTTTATCCCTGTTTTTCATTTCTGACTTAATGGTTTTCTGTAGCCATGGGGAGGGTTGTGCTTTGGTTCTGGAGAATCTTATGGGGGCATGGTAATTAAGGATGTTCAGGAAGGTAGTATTAAAAAGTTCAACTGCATCATCTAGACTGAGGTACTTTAGAGGATGCCAGTTACATTCTTTGAGGGATGAGGTGAATGTGAGTGGGTTAAAGTTTAGTTTTTTACGTATTTGACGGTAGATGACAGGTTTAGCTTGGTATAGGTATTTTTGAGTAGGAATGTTGGGGAGTGATCACTGAGGCTATCTGATAAGCAGCCTGTTAAATATGACTGGGGGCTCTTACTGATTAGTATCCAATCCAGGGTAGTGTGCTTGGTGGAGTTTTTATTTATCCTGGTTGGTGACTGGACTAGTGGAGTGAAGCCATGAAGGTGTACATGATGGGTTGGATTGTTGCCAGAACAGGATTGCCAGTCAATATTGAAATCACCTAAGATGATAGTTTCTTGGGGGAGATGGTGGGTAGACCAGCTGAGGAGGTTTTCTAGGGGAGGGATGTTTTGGCCAGGTGGGAAGTAGCATCCAATTATGTTGATGGTTTTGTTTTGGTTAATTTTGAGGTTGGTATATATTATTTCTTCATTGCTTATTTGTGGAGCTGATGATTTTAAGATCTGGATGTTTAGATGCTGTTTAAATATTATAGCTACACCACCTCCTTTTTTGTTTAGCCGGTCTACTCTTAGTATGCCATAACATGTAGGGAGTATTTGCTCACTGGTAATGTGAGGTTTTAGCCAGGTTTCTGTCAGGATGACTATATCTGGGGAGTACAAGTCTATGGTGGCATGGAGTTCATGGACTTTGTTGGATATACTTCTAATATTTAGGCATAGTAGAAGGAAGTCACTTGGCTTTCTATTGGCTGTAATATGGGAGAAGTTGTGGTTTCTAGTCTGATTATGAAGATTGGGGTTGGAGATGGTAGGTCCAGGGTTGGGGTGGATGTCTCCTCTTAGGGCTAGTTTTGATAAGCATGAGATTATTAGTTTTCTCAGTTTTTGAATGTGTTTAATTATAAGGGAAACTTTATGATTGTGCTCTGTGGGTAATAGGTATGGTGAGAGGGTTACTATGTTAAGTTTTAGGGATGCTTTATGATTGAGTAATATAGTTGGTAGAATATGTGGGGGGTGCATAGGGATGGTTCTTGAGCTGGTGGGAGGGGAGCTGAGTGTGGGTGAGACATGAGTGGTGGTGTGAGTAGTAGTACAGTGGTAGTGGTTGAGTAGGGGAGTGATGGAGCTTTGGTAGGATGTAAGATATGCAAGGAGAGTGCATGCAGTGAGCATAGGAAAGGTATGCTTGTACATGTTAGTTGAGGAGGTGTGATAGTAGTGGAAAGATGGAGGAGGTAGTGTTGGGTTAGTGCTGTGGTTGGCTATTAGAAAGATGGGAGGGGTTTGAGTGCAATAAAGGTGGGACCACTGGGGGCGGGAGGGAATAGGGGGCAGGGTGGGGAGCGAAGCGGGGACAGACCCTTTTAGTTGCTGGTATGAGGGGCTGGAAAACAATCACAAAGCAAAGACAAGTATGTGTTAAGAAACAATCACAATTGACCAAGGACTGCTCTGAAACTGTAAGTCATTTCTGACTTTCTTAATTTCTCAGGTGGAAAAACAGGATAACCTTGTATCAGTAGGCTACTGTGGTCATAGTTTAAATTTACAAACACACAGTATTGATCAGTTATGGATACTATTTGCTAACGGAAGGGAATAAGAGAAAGTGGAAGATGTGTGTGTGTGTGTGTGTGTGTGTGTGTGTGTGTGTGTGTGTGTGTGTGTGTGGTGGGGGCTGCTTACAACCAAAGCAGAGTGCTCTCCAGGGGAAAATGAATATTGGCTCAAACAGGTAGACACATACTCAAAGTTAACTGTAGCTGTTTGCAGACAGTTCAGACCCGGACTGCGCTTTTCTTACAAGACTGTTAAAGGTGGTACCGCAGTTGAAAACTTAAGAGTGGTGTTAGGTTCAAAGTTAACTGTAGCTGTTTGCAGACAGTTCAGACCCGGACTGCGCTTTTCTTACAAGACTGTTGAAGGTGGTACCGCAGTTGAAAACTTAAGAGTGGTGTTAGGTTCAAAGTTAACTGTAGCTGTTTGCAGACAGTTCAGACCCGGACTGCACTTATCTTACAAGACTCTTAAAGGTGGTACCGCAGTTGAAAACTTAAGAGTGGTGTTAGGTTCAAAGTTAATTGTAGCTGTTTGCAGACAGTTCAGACACGGACTGTGCTTTTCTTACAAGACTGTTAAAGGTGGTACCGCAGTTGAAAACTTAAGAGTGGTGTTAGGTTCAAAGTTAGCTGTAGCTGTTTGCAGACAGTTCAGACCCGGACTGCGCTTTTCTTACAAGACTGTTAAAGGTGGTACCGCAGTTGAAAATTTAAGAGTGGTGTTAGGTTCAAAGTTAACTGTAGCTGTTTGCAGACAGTTCAGACCTGGACTGCACTTTTCTTACAAGACTGTTAAAGGTGGTACCGCAGTTGAAAACTTAAGAGTGGTGTTAGGTTCAAAGTTAACTGTAGCTGTTTGCAGACAGTTCAGACCTGGACTGCACTTTCCTTACAAGACTGTTAAAGGTGGTACCGCAGTTGAAAACTTAAGAGTGGTGTTAGGTTCAAAGTTAGCTGTAGCTGTTTGCAGACAGTTCAGACCCAGACTGCGCTTTTCTTACAAGACTGTTAAAGGTGGTACCGCAGTTGAAAACTTAAGAGTGGTGTTAGGTTCAAAGTTAACTGTAGCTGTTTGCAGACAGTTCAGACCTGGACTGCACTTTTCTTACAAGACTGCTAAAGGTGGTACCGCAGTTGAAAACTTGAGTGGTGTTAGGTTCAAAGTTAACTGTAGCTGTTTGCAGACAGTTCAGACCCGGACTGCGCTTTTCTTACAAGACTGTGAAAGGTGGTACCGCAGTTGAAAACTTAAGAGTGGTGTTAGGTTCAAAGTTAACTGTAGCTGTTTGCAGACAGTTCAGACACGGACTGCGCTTTTCTTACAAGACTGTTAAAGGTGGTACCGCAGTTGAAAACTTAAGAGTGGTGTTAGGTTCAAAGTTAACTGTAGCTGTTTGCAGACAGTTCAGACCCGGACTGCGCTTTTCTTACAAGACTGTTAAAGGTGGTACCGCAGTTGAAAACTTAAGAGTGGTGTTAGGTTCAAAGTTAGCTGTAGCTGTTTGCAGACAGTTCAGACCCGGACTGCGCTTTTCTTACAAGACTGTTAAAGGTGGTACCGCAGTTGAAAACGTAAGAGTGGTGTTAGGTTCAAAGTTAACTGTAGCTGTTTGCAGACAGTTCAGACCTGGACTGCACTTTTCTTACAAGACTGCTAAAGGTGGTACCGCAGTTGAAAACTTGAGTGGTGTTAGGTTCAAAGTTAACTGTAGCTGTTTGCAGACAGTTCAGACCTGGACTGCACTTTTCTTACAAGACTGTTAAAGGTGGTACCGCAGTTGAAAACTTAAGAGTGGTGTTAGGTTGGAGAGACACTGAGCCTTCATGGGGCCTGTAGCAGAGTGGATTGTAGTTTAAAAAAAAAGAAATATAAAATATGTTTTTCGGTGGCAGGATAATGTAAGAAATGAAGAGAAAGTTAAATATTGGAAACCTTATAGGACTCTATCAGAAAATCCAGAGAATAATATAAGATGGTATTGTGATATAGAAAAAAAAATATATAATAGAAATCAAGAAAAGGAAGAAAGAGAATTTTTTACAAGAGAAAGAGGTGTCTGCATATTTGGGTATAATTGTAAAGGTGATATTAGTATAATGAGAAAAAATCAAAAATGTAAAAAGAGAGGTAAAAAAAAACACAATAGCAAATTATGAGTACTGTAGTACAGGATGTGGAAAACATGCATAAGAGATTAAGGATGGAAAATAAGAAAGAATGGAAATTTAAGATGTTCCTAGAACAAGTTAAGGAAGAATTTTAAAAAGAAATTACTATTAGTGAATTAGATGAAGTACTTAAGAAGGTAAATGTTGATTCCATGTCAGGCCTAGATGGCCTAGGGTATGCAATGTAAGGTACTGATTAAGTAGCTGAATGAAGGTTTTGATTATGAAGAGTTATGTAGCTTAATTACAAACAAAGTGTTTCAACTTCAAGACAGCAGAATTTTTGAGTTTTCATGGTGTAGAGACAAAGATAGAATTAATTTCCTGGATGTTGATTTAGTGAAAGATTGTTCAAAGTGCAAACATAGGATGAGTATATACAGGAAATCAACATACTCAAATTTGTACGTATACAGGAATATTTGGCTGGTATTCATAAAAAAAGTTATTAATACAATTTATAAGCATATTGAAAAGGAAAGTTTACATTCATTTGGTTTTATAGTTATTGTACAAGTCAATAAGTATTTGTGAGGTTTAATAACAGATTAGTAGACACATGTTAGAATCAAATTGCCAGATTTGCCACAAATGCTTCCTACTGTTCCCGTCAGTGTCACTCACTATACCAACTAAATTGGCTGGAACTCCAAAATCTCATTAAATTCCACCAGCTAGTTTTCACAAAAAAAAACTCCTACTATATCCAGACAAAATACCAACACTATCTAATTTACTTAAAATATATGAAAACCCAAGACAATTACGCTCTAGTGACAGGACCTTAATTAAGATCACTAGATCCAACAACTCAGCAGGAGACAACCTATTTCCTAACTACATAGGCAGAATCTGGAATTCACTGCCCCCTGATATTACCTCAGCAAACTCTGTCATTATGTTTAAACAATTACTAAAGGACCACCTTCTTATCAATAGGCAATGCCCATGCCTTCCCCCAGGTTGATGCTTGCTTTTTACCTCAGGACTTCTCTATCAACCTCTACATACTAATTTACTGCATGTACTACAATTTTTTATACGCAAACTTAATCTACTAGCAGTTCTACTGTACTCTTGAAAACTCTATTGGCAAATCATACATACTTTCAAAATTTCAAGTAGAAATCATTGGTCATACAACTAACGTGTCCTTATACTACAATTAGCAGCTAAAATATTTCTTCTCTATGTACCTCTAAAATGTGCAGCCAAAACATTTTCTTTCTCTATGTACTTCTAAAATGTTATATTTTGTACTTTGTCTCTGTATTTGTGAATTGATGCTATATATGCATACATGCCTTTATATGCCTTTGTCCGCTGAAAATGGATGCTTATCCAATCGGATTCTCCCAGTCAACAAATGTAAAATAAAATAAAATAAATAACTAAAATAAAATGAGCATTTGGAGAAATATGAACATGAATGGCAGCTAAGATTAGAAGCCATTAGATTTCCTGCTAGTGATACATGTTCCATTAGTTCTGTGTTGAAGTTGAAACTGTATATTTTTAATTAAACTAATTAAAGTGTTTTTATCATTGGACAATTTGTAATGAATACATTATGGTTTTGACTACTAAAGTGGTGCATTGTAATATATTGTTGTTCTGATGAAGTTCCCAATATGGAATGAAAACTCGTAACAACATTAATTTCACAACGTTTTTATTGTTTTATTAAAGTGAATTTTAGTTGAACTAGTGTGGTCCTTCATGCCACTCAAGTTTTGTGGTTTTAGTTTGTTATTGTACTTGTCAAATGATCTTTGTGGTTTCTTCATAATAGCATATATGGCAAATGTTTATATAATCCCACCAAAATATGAAAAGGAAATTGTGAAACTGGTATTTTGTTTCATATGGGGTTCAAAATTATTCAAAATGAAGAAAATAATTGTAAAATACTCAGCAAATACATAAAACAGAGATCCAAACCCACAGATGGTAGCAAATATTTTAATAAATATTTGGATAAAGCATTAAAGTGGATAAAGAAAAAGAATGAGCATTTAAACGTTAGAATGTCTGAATATAAGTACAAAACAAATCTGGGAAATGATGAGAAAAAGAAAAGAGAAAAAGAGGAAAGGGAATAGGAATGTACGAATGAAGAAAATAAAAATGATAAAAAAGTATAAACATGGAAAATAAAAATTGATGATGTAGAGAAACATAGAAAGATGTGATATAATAACATGATAAAACAATATTATTATTTAAGTCCATGGGAAACTTTACCAGAAGAAGTGATTAAAGCCATTTAAGTAAGCAAAAGGTGTACCAAGATAGTAAGTATCAGGATTTCCTATGGAGACTGGTAGTAAATAAGTTACCAGTAAAGGGAAAATGCCACATAAAAGAAAGTTGAAACAGTGTGTTTATTTTGTGGGGAGGAAGAACATTTTTTTTAAATATAATAAAAGAGTAGTAAAACTCTTGAAAATAATTAGATTTTTTTTGAGAAAATGAATTACATAAATTATATAGTTATAAATATGATTATGTATGGACATAATAAAACAAGAAGAATATATGAGAATAGTAGATAAGAATGTAGTTTGTGTAATATGGGTTATTTGGAATGAGAGACTGAATTAATTTTTTAATGGGAAATGGATACCTTGCAAAAAGTTAGAAAAGGACTGGGGTTAATTGTAGAAGAATAATAATATTAAACAATATATATATATATATATATATATATATATATATATATATATATATATATATATGTTCCTGTAAATATTAAAAGTTTGTAAATATGTAAATAATGTTTTGCTAAATAAAGGACTCCTATTCTTTATAATAGGTAATGTGAAATCTTTTGTATCCACCTGACAGATGAGATCTCAGTTTAAAGGCTCATTTGAAGGATAACACACATAGGAGTACAACACCCCCTTTATGCTATACTGTAGAGTCAGTAATCCATTTTCTTAGTGTGGGAGGAGAACTCAGCCTTCTGCACTAAAGGTGAGTACGTTGCCTATTGCACTACTGCATCTTTATAATGTTCAACAGCATCTTCATAAATAGTTCAATAAATGTACCTACTTTTTTTTTGGTGGTGTTTCTATTACTTGTGCTTTGTTTCCTAATTCTGTACAAAACCTTTTTTGAGTCATTAATAAATTGCTTATTTTGTACTTTTCTTTTATACTTATCTGCATAACTTCTCCTTAACAAGGCTTGCACTTCAAAAGACTGGTGCATTCATGACCTTGAAACCAGTACAGACATAAGCGCTAGACTTTCCTCTTAGTCATCATTAGTCATATTAGCCTATTATATGTCTGCGATAACTCAATGGAGTCTCACCATTATATCCCTATCAGCAAACTCTTACTTCACTGCAGTCCTATACCATATAGCTACCATATAGCTATTCCTTATGCAGTTATCATCTTTTGCAGTATTTCATTCAGGTTTGGTTTTACCATGATACCTGTTATTTTATACTTTGTTTTTACTTTCTTCCTATTTTGTAAATCTCATATCATTGTTAGATGTTTCTTATACTTATCCTGCCTCCAGTGCAGCATGTGACAAGAAGGAGTTATTAGGCTAATGAAGACTTTGAGTCCTCTTAATAAATTACTTCTTCCTACTGAATAGAAGCTTCACAGCTCATTGATTCCAATCACTGACCTACTCAATCCACTTTTTAAATCTCAGCCTAGAAAATGTTTGTCCCACTAGCCTGCACAGAAGAAATGTAGTAATTATAAAATTATAAGTTTCAGAGATTTGAATTAATATTGCTAGAAGAATGCATAAAAATATTTTGTTCAACCTCTAAGATGTAATGCAAAATGTAAAACTTTAGGCCACATTATTTTCATGAGGCAAAAATAAAATCCTTATCCAAAAGACCTCCATGTTAAAAAAGAAAAAAAAAATCATTCACACTAATGCAGTAATAAATAGTCTGACAGAACTTTAAAACTCCAGTTAGTATTTGCATTGCAGCAACTGTGCATTATAAATGTTTCCTGCAAAACTTCCTACATTAGGGATTTCTATGGTTAACATCAACAGGTTATGTGCAACAAACCTATGGTTCAACAGGATGTAGCTAGCTGATTATAGCACTGTTACTGGAGAAAAGTGTTCTGGTCATTCAAACTGACAGCACTTCCTGGTGGATATAGGGGAAAAATCTGACAGGTTAAGCCCAATCAGACTCACAGTATAAAGACTGAACTTTGGCACAGAGTTACTCTTCTTATGTATGCATGTGTGTGTGTGTGTGTGTGTGTGTGTGTGTGTGTGTGTGTGTGTGTGTGTGTGTGTGTGTGTGTGATTGTGTGTTTGGTGTGTGTGCGTGTGTGTGTGTGAGTAAATAAATATATATATAGTAAAACACATACAATAGCTCTTGCAGTATCAATGCAAAACACAATACAAAACAGAAACACAAAAATACCACTGGTGAAAACACCTGACTTGAATACAGTCAGAAGGGCATTTCCAGTCTACTGAGTGAACAGATCAAGACACTTTCAATGCAGGTCTTTGTCTCTTATAAAGTTCACTGAGATTTGATCGATCAGCCTCTGCCAGCTTTACAAAAGAGGAAAGCACATACTGACTGTGAGCCTGATTCATAACATTTTGCCATATTGTGGTAAGCAAATTTGCGAGATGAGTGGTCACACCTTGGTGTGTGATTCAGAAAACAAAGCACCATGTCATAGCAAGCCAAAATATCATAGTTAGCCATGGTATATGCTAACCACAGTGTAATGAACTGACAAGCATGATAATGAGGCCAAAAAACATGTTGGAATGATTCACAAACATTTAAATATTGTGCAGTGATGCTGCATTCACCTTAGATTTGTACATGGTCAGATATTTGTGTTCAGGCAGTGTAAGCTATTAAATAATGAAAGGGATTGCCACAGTAATTATAAACCTGTATCTGTAAGAGACTCTTTTTGCAGTTGTTGCATCTGATGAAAGGTCAGTTGATGGAGGTGGAAAATAAGACTTGTCTACTGTGAAGACAGAGGCCTCCAGTATCACCTCATTTTTGACTCTATAGACATGGGCTTGCAGGCAGAAACAGATTTTTGTGCCAGTTTCTTCATTATACATCTTTTGGTAAGGAAAACACTCTGGAATTAACAGCTGGGGCCTCACGGGTATTACAAATTCCAACAGACATACTATAGTAATAGTCCAGCTGTTATGCTTTAGTAGGGTCTGACACTAAAATATGTGAAGCTGCAAAACAACCTTGTACCTGGATTTCAGGCATTATTATGTCTGAAACACAACCGCCAAACACCACAAAAATAACAACACATGGCAGCAAGTTAACAAGCACACTGACGGATCAATTGCCACAACCTTAATAGAATTTCTTAAACTGTAATCACATATGTGCAAGGTAAGCAACATTACAATGCTGTGTGACATACTTTTAGTTTCAATGCATCCACCACTAATGTAATTGCATTCTACTACAGCTAGTACACTTGAAAAGTACCACATCGGAGACCTTTAGACAATAAATGTAGATACAACTGAGAAAAAATGAATCTCCCTTCCAGGCTTTATAGTACATTGTACACAAAAACCTATTGTATATTTAAGCTGCATTAAAAAGAACAAAATACTTTACTGAAGGAAATATTATTATGGAGCAGCACGTACATGCAGAAGACACCACTGTATTCCAAGAAAAGTTTCCTTCTTCTGTAGCATTTTGATAATGGTTGCATTGTTGCCTCACAGAAAGAGGTTCTCCAGTTTGGTTCTCGACTGTGGTGTTTTCTGTGGGGAGTCTGCATGTTCTCATTGTGTTTGTGTGGGTTTCCTCTGGTGCTCTGGTTTCCTCCCACGTTATAAAGACATGTGTCTGTAATGTTTCTTCCCAGACCTCTGCTGAAAATTGGTTTTGTTCCAAGTCGGACTTTCCTGATAAACAAATGTTAAATAAATAATAATAATAATCTGTGTTTATTTGCACTTATTTCATGGAAATAACTCTCCCTAGGTGCATCTACATGATGCTATGCAAATGTCTACTAACCTGCAGATTACTCTTTATGTGCATAGAAAGCCCATATTACAGGGATTGGGAAATTGTAATGCTCATATTTCTCAAGTGTACCTCATTATGAGAAATGTTCCTCAAGATAAGTTTTAAAGGATGGTGTTCTTCGCACTTTCGTATTTAAAGATCTGTCACACATTAAAATCTTAACAATTTTTTTTAAATGGCATCTATGTTAAATTACACTGAGTAATATTAATTCATCAATAGAGCATTTTATAAAAGTAAAGATATAAGTTAATCTTGCTATGACCTAAGTTGTTGCTAAGCTGTTGGTAAGTACCTGTATGTTGCCAATTTGGTCAAAATCATGAGAGGTAGTATGCCACAGTCTATTGATGGAAGGTTGACATTAGCAATCATGCTATCTATAACCATCTGATGATGGAGTCACTGTTGAACATTTATTCTCATCAGCAAACAATGTGATAGAAGGCTGCCACATTTCATACCTTAAAGTGCCATTAAGACCATAATAATGCATTTTTTAATTTGCCATCCATCGTGCAAATGAGGTACCTGTCAGTGCCTGTCATTGTGCAAAAACTGAAACACTTGGGAAGTTATTTGGGTATCAATTTCCTTCCATTTTTTTCCTGAGATCTTTGAGAGTGAGACAAGTATTGCTTGAGAATGTGAATGTAGTGCCCCTTTTAGATCACAGAGGTAATATGAAGAAAAGTCCATGAATTTTCTGGACATCTTTCATAAGCATGCACAGGCTCCTGCAAGGGACAAGCAAATGAAATAGTTCTGTTGCACATAAGCTAGGCATCTCAGGGCTAGCTTAGTTCCTGTTACATAAAAGTAACTTCGGATGCTGTTATTTTTATTTCATCATCAGGTACTAACACTCTTTAAAATGTATATCCCAGATTAACAACAGGGGTGAGAGAATAAATTGCCATGTTGTAGCATTCTCATTTTCAGTTCATCATTAAAGATCCTCACTAATTAAAAATGAATGCATAAAATTAAAGAGAGAGATGAGGAAATAAACAAATCTGACATTACCAGGTTGATAAAAACTTCTTACACAATTGGTCTGCTGTTGTACATAAAATATAATATTTAAGAAGATGGATTTTTTTTTGCTACAAAATACTACTACAACAAAAAAATAAAGCAACACAAAGTTTAGAATGCGTAAATTGCTAAATAACTATGACCACTGTTATAATAATAATATAAGGTTTCCATGCTTGAGTGTTGGTTATGCTAGAGACTTCTCATACCTGACATAATGTTTGACATAATGGTATAACATAACATTAATCAATGAGACCTCAGAACTTAATTAACTAAAGTTTACTCCTACCAGACAAAAACATACCATAGAGGTCAACATGAGTGATGTGTGTCTTACTAAACACTGGTAAAGAAGCTATGGTAACACTGTATAAGTAAGCTGTAAGTGGGATGAGATAATCTGTTTTCACATACATGCAGCTATTGGAGTTTATATATAACTACCAAGTTTGAAAATTCACATAACCACAAAAGGGGGAGAATGTCCGAAGTATCACTGACTCATATAGTCCATTAAAGTACGCAAGCAATCATTTATGAAGTCAACTCCATGGTGCATGGGGATAAACCCCTTAGTGAAATGCAGATGTCCCAAGCTCACCTGACATCTTGGGTACAGGAGGACCTGCCCGAGTAGAATGAGAGGGAGCTGATGGCAGCCTGCTCTGTAGTGAGACTTGCATGTAGCGAAGGCTGAATGTGACAAAAATGCAGCATAAAAGATCATGGGATGTGCACCTACCAAAAAATGCATGCATTACAGCTCAGGGGACATGCACAAACACAAGAGTATCTACCTATCTGGGTCCAGGTTCCATTAGAAGTTCACGGAAAACCAGATAGATGATGGCTACTGTTTGTCTGATTGACAATACCACAAAAACCTTTTTCCTGAAAGCCACTTTCATCAAACATGCAATATGTACTTTTCTCACCAACTGAGAAACCACAGAGTTGATATATGCTAGTCAGGGAGAAGTGAGGGTCTCATCCCACATCAGGGGTGCAGGGGGGTTTACCATCACCCTGCAAAAAAGTATTTCCTAAGTGTAGACTAAAAGTACCTTTCACTGAAAAGATTTTGTAGTAGTGTCAATCAGATAAGCAGCTGTCAATGTTTTTCATCATGAATCTGCTTCAAGGAGTATGACTGCAATCATAAGAACTGTGAAAACTGGAGTATAGTTAGGGAAAAAGCATTTTCTAGCTCCAAAAATGCTGTACTTTTTTATTTCTCCAAGGCACAAAGATCTTGGAGTTAATATATAAATAGTGGGGGTGTGGGAGTTCAACCTTGGACAGTGGAGTGGTCAAGCCATATGAACCTTGAAATTTGATTTTCTCAACCCATGGTCTTTTAATGTGTAACAATGATTTTCACAGTTTGCTGTTATTTTCAGTGAATCAGACTTCTTCTTTCATGGTTTCAGGAATCACACTGTCAAAGTCTCAATGCTCTAATAGGGCTTCATCTGAGTCCATTTTTCCCCAAGGCTGCTGCAAGGGACAACGGTGGTTAAGGTAAGCAGAAAATCTGTACTTTCCCAGGATTATACTCCAAAGGAAGGTGGTAATGTTCAGCAGGTTTCATAAAGGGAAGATTAAACAATAATAACAGCAATTTATCAGTATTAGTACACTAATTTTGTTTCCATGATCCAGTACTAGTGACAGCCATATTTAAAAATACAAAATACATACAAAATGATGGACACCCATTATATTTTTAAGTGTCTGCATCTTTACAATTTACTCAAGACTTCATCAAAAACAACCTCACTTCCAAATGAGCTTCACTTAGATAACACCCCTATTACATTACATACCTCTCAACTTTTTAGTACAAGAAATCTGGACAAAACCAGAGAAAGTGTGTCGGGGGGGGCAAAGGCCTAAAAAACAAGGACATATTTTAAATATTGCACTTATAAACTTAGAAAGTTGTTAGAGTAACACAATTTTTTTAACAAATTTTTTGAAGGATCTGAAGACTGAAACCCAAGTATATTCCATTATTTAGTGATTTGAATCCTCAGATCATCCCAGTGATTTGCCAGAAAACCACAAATTTTATGAGGAACAGAACAAAAATTTGAGCCAAAAATTCTAAATCATAATAAGACTAAATTCATGTTTTTTCCCACCAATAAGACCTGTAAACCCTTCCCATCTTTAAATATCTCATTTTTAAATAATATAACCATTTCCCCCGTAACCCAAACAAAACTTCTGGGTGTTCTTATTGGCAACACCATGCAAACTGACATTAATACAGCACAGACAATAAAACAAATTATATAAAAATTAGATTTTCTATATAGAAATAAGCATTATCTAACCCATGACACAAACACCACCATTGCAAGAATACACCTGTTCTCTACTCTGCTTTATTCCTCACCAATCTTCAAAAATCTAAAGAAATCAGACCCAGGAAATGTAGACACTTGCTACAATAAAATTGCTAGATTTGCTACAGATTCCACATATAGATCTCACCACTGCATCACCCTCAAAAACTCAGCTGGTTAGAACTACCACATCATTTAACTTATAATCAGCTCACCATTTTCCATAGAATTTTAAACCAACCATAGAAAATCTCTGCCCTTCAAAACCTGCTACATCCTTACACTAGCAATTGGCCATTATGCTTGAGAAATAAATATTTACTAAATATAACCAAAGCTAACAATGCCCCAGGAGATAGCCTACATCCAAACAGCATAGCAAAAATTTGGAACTCATTACCAGCAAATATAAAATCTAATACAAACTCTTCACTTAAAAAAAAACACATTTAAATCCCCATTAGCTAACACAAGACTGTGCACATGCACTGGCCCTGGATTAAGTCCTCAGTTTTACTTTCTTACACCCCTCTCTCCTTTAAGGTTACATTTCATGTACTAACCCTGATTAAGTTCATAGGTGTTCATAGGGTCTCCATCTTACCCTATCCCCCTCCCCCTCATTCTCATCTCAACTTGCCTCTCTTATTTCCCACTAAATCCTACACATCCCACGCTACCTTTACGCTATTACTTATAAATATTTTCCAAGACACTCCCTCACTCTTCCTCTCAGTGGATACATTTTAGATGCTTGCCTCTTTCCTTCCAGTTATCTGTTCTCCATCAAAAGACATTAGCATATACTCACAGATAGATATGTGAATATCTTTGGGGCAAATATCTTTGGAGAAATACAGACAAAGGCATCCAGATATGGAAAATTTCATAATAAAAAATAATATCACAAACAGAGAATGTAGAAAAGAAGATTAGTAAAGTAGAACTTAAGAAAATAGAAGCTGAAGTTATGGAGTGCCCACAAAGTAAAAGATTTTGTGCAGAAGGTCTAACACAGGTTACCTCACAGCATAATGGAACGAATCCCCAAAGTAAGGAGAAACAGGAAGATAGGAGACATCTGAAGAAGAAATATGGACATGGGAAAGAAAAAGAGATTTAATATGATATAATATCTATGCAAAGGAGAAAACAAAACTAATCAATACAAAAAGTGCAGCACCAAAGATATTTAAAGAGAAATACAGGCAAAGGAATCCAGACAAGGAAAACTTTGCAGTACAAAAAATAAGAAGATAAAGGAAAACTAAAAAAGAAGATTATTAATTGAGAAGTTAAAGAATAAGAAAGTGAGCTTATGGAGTGACTGTGAAGTGATGGATTCTGTGTAGAAAATCTAACTCAGAAAGTACCACAGCAGCAATAGACATCCAAAGTAAGGAGAAACCAGTGGAACTGGAAGCAACTGGTCAATTGCCATATGAATATATTTTGGAGCTTTCCACAGGAATCCAGTATAAATCTTTACTTGAAGCTGGACAGCAAGGGAAGTAAAAGCAAACTGTGGCAACTCTGACACAGTCAATGTTGAGGAGTGTTTGGCCAGTGAGTTCCCACATGACAGAGCAACAAATGCCACAGGATGAAATTGAAGAGAATGTGCCACAGGAAGATGCTGTAGAACTTTCTATAGAATGCCTGAAGGAAATGGAAAACAAAACTTGTCCTCAGTATAGAAGAAATTAATCTAAGAGAAGAGTTGCTTGATTTAATAGACATATTAAGATCAGAGAAAGAAATAGAGTGCAGAAAGTTAATAAAACCCAAAAAGTTAGAAGTTTGATAAAACAAATGAACATAGTAATTAGGACCATGCATAGAGATCCATGTGATATAACAGAAATAAACAGAATATATTCAGTGGAGACTGGTGACTGCAAATCAAAGGGGGGGGGCTGTAGGAGACAGCTGAATGGGTGGGGTCAATGGGAAGGGGTGCGGCCAACTAGAAAGGGGAGGTGTTATGCTCAAAACCACAAAAACTGTAAACTTTAATTAAATACGCTGCCCTGAGTGCCAAACTGTCATTATGAGAGTCCAATCAAGACAAAATGAAGTATAGAAGAAAAAAAATATTTCAATACATTGGCTACATGACAGCTTACTTAATATCTAGATGGAAACAAAAAGGTTGTGAGGCATGAAAAAATAAATTACTTTTTAAATACATTACTGGAATGCCAGTCAAAATCAAGTATAAGAAAAACAAGCAGCACTCAACTCAAACCACTTCTCCTTGCACTGCAGTTCTAATTATAATTTATATTCAGCTTTATTAAAGTACCAAGTAACATGCTGAAAGTAGCAATCTCTGTGATACTTCCACTTGTAAAAATGTTTCTTATCCAAAAAAGACCTGCTGCCTGACAATAACTATCTACTTGTTTCATGGGGAAAACATGATCAAAGTAAAAAATGAAAAGAAAATAAGAAACAAGCTCAAGATAAATTGCTTAAAGGATTACTGCACAGGTTATGGACCACACATGTAAAGCCTACAAAGATGATTGCAAGTCTCCAACAAATGTAATGAACTTCTTAAAATAATGTAATCCTGTTCTTTATTACAAATTTATTACAAATACTGTCATATGCATTTCAATACCCAAGGCTTATACATTATCTAGTTATGTAAGTATTTTCTGCATGGCAACAACAGAAAGGCTTTCAATGTTGCCAATTCTTTAACAGTATGCTTATTAAAGCTTACTTGCATCTTACAGTATCAGACAAGCTTACCTGATGGTCACTAAAGCATTGCTACTTAAACACAGAGCAACAGGCACTTTCTGAGTAATAATAAGCATAAATCAACAGTATAAAAATATGACAGAAACCAGAACATTCTGCAAAATCAAGGACAGAATAAAAGTAGCACTTGTGTCTACCTTGGATGGGGGGATACTCTACACATTTATACTGCATAACTGCTCCTTGCCTTGTTTGGACACATCCAGAGTCACTACATGGGGGAGTGGGGTGCAACAAGTATGTCACAATTTGAAATGTCTCTGGCTGACTGTGATGGCCCTGACACATTTGTCATACCTCTCAACCTCAGAACAAGAAATATGGACAGAGCCATACATAGAAGTGAGACAAAGGCCCAAAAATAAGGACAATTTTTAAATATTGCGCTTATAAACTTAGAAAGATAATAGAATAGTAGGTCTTGCATTAGTATGCATTTTCTGAAAGGTATGAAATCTGAAACTCAAATGTCTGTCATTATTTTCTAACTTCAGTCTTTAATAATTTGCCACTAATTTGCCAAAAAACACAACTTTATGAAAAATGCACCAAAAATGTTATGCAAAAATATAAAATAGCTACACAATGCAGCTGGGAACCTGTCAAAGAAGGGACACTTTTGTAATATTAGTACTTCTAACTTGAGCAGCTGACAAAATAAAAGAATCTACATGCATTTCTGAAATAAAAGTAATCTATAACTCTGATTATTACAGTTATTTCTTAATTGTAAGCCCTCCACGTTTTCTTCCAAAATTGCCATTTTGTAGCAGGATTATTAGGGGAAGAGCAACATTTTGAGCCAAAATCAGAGACAGTTGAGAGGTTTGGATATGCCTAATTCTATAAAGCAATTTATTTGCATTTACCTCTCAACCTGTTAATGCAGGAAATCTGGACAAGGCCAAATATACTGGGGGAACATATAAACAGTACTATAAATTGTTGTATATACTGAGACAATTGATAGAATAACAGGTCTTGCTTTAGCATGCATTTTTCTGAAGGTTATGAAGTCTGAAACTCAATGACTGTCACTATTTAGTGACTTAATTCCTAAATTATTTGCCAGAAAACCACACATTTATGAGGAACAAACCAAAAATAAGAAGCAAAAATCTATTCATTCTGTGAAAATCTGGACAGTTAAGAGGTATAGTTCAGCCAGGGCTGTCTTTGAGTTTACCGCCCTTCCCCCTCACAAAATCATGGTCGAATGGAGCCTCTCCCTTGCAGCCATTCCAATGAAACATTACTTGGCTATTTCACCCCATTTACCATAAACACTAATGTGCATACTGCTTTACTTCTACGATGATTTGGACTTCATTTGAAAGTTTTATTTTGCATTTTACAGCACAAACACTAAGACATCTGCTAAATAAAGCAATGCAATCTCACAATGAAAACAGACTTAGCATTAAAACTTCTCTGCCCTTGAAACTCACATTCATTGAAACAGCAATGAAACCCACATTCAAAGAAAATACATTTTGCCAGTGGCAGATAAAGATTAACTTTGGGCTGTTTTCAAATCATAGGCCCCTTGCACACGAAACATCCACGTTGTCTTTGATACACCTTCCTGATTGTATTAAATTATATTCCTTGTACAATATAGTACAGTTGTTAGAGGGCGTTTTACATTTGTTTTGGAACATTTTTCCAGTAAACAATGAAACAAAATGCATGCACCAATAATGACAAAATTGCCCAATTCAGAACATTTTTCCAGTAAACAATGAAACAAAATGCATGCACCAATAATGACAAAAATGTCCAGTTCAGAAAATTTCTATCATAAAAGTCTACTTAAATGTCTACAGTCCACCAATATCAGTAAATATGCACAACCTCTGAAGAAGTAAAAATCATCTAAATAATTCCACATTAAAGAAATCTGTAACTAATTAAGAGGTTGCTGCTAGCAAACAACTTTATATTTCATTGTTTCATCTACAAATAAAGTGCCTGTTGCCCTTGAGGAATAAATTGGCAAAGCTGCATTAAAAAATGATAAGCTAGTAATATTGCAATAGGAAATGGATGGCAAACTGATAGGTTCATAGTTACTAGGTATCTTCACCAAAAAGGACTGCAGCATCCACCCCCTTTACAATACAGTACAGTATCAGCAATGCATTTACCTACTGTGGGAGTAGAACCCACAGCCTTCTGAATCAAAAGCAAGTACATTACCTATTGTGCTATTAACAATACAAGCAGACTTGGCATAAACAACACTAAACTTTTGTTCGCCTGCAGCTCTCAGCTTCTTGTAAAATCTACTTGACACTCAGCTGTATCTCTGAACTTTGCAGCACAAGAAATCTGGAAAAAGCAAAAATTTGGGGGGGGGGGGCAAAAGACCAAAATACAGGGACACATTTTAAATATTGCTTGCATAATGTTAGAAAGTTGTTAGAATGAAATGCTGTGTTACCACCATACATTTCACTGCTAAGTATTGAACCCAGGACCCTGAGCAAAATAGTCAAAACAACATACCACTATGCCAACTCATGTGTTTTATGAAAAAATGGAAGACTGAAACTTAAGTGGCTACCATTTAGTGAATTCACTTCTCACCATATCTGTCAACATCTTAGCACAAAACACCTGAACAAAGCCAGTAATGGGGGAATACAGCCCCCAAACATATTCAGTGAGTTCAGTTATCACCATAACTCTGAACCTTGGCACAAAAAACCTGGATGAAGCCAATAATGGGGGAATACAGTCCAAAAAATAGGGACAAATATCCATTGAGGACACCAGAGCAAACCCACACAAACACAGGGAGAACATGAAGACTCCACACAGAAGGTACCCCAGCAAAGAATCAAGCCAAACAACCTGTAACAATGCTACCACTGCACCACTGGCTGTGTTAAGAAGCAAAAATACAGAAACCACAGATTTTATGAGGAACAGAACAGAATAAATATGAGGCAAAAATCTACAAATGTTTTACAAATGGTGGTGGGTAGGGAATTCAGGCTCTTGCCACTTAGGCCTAAGGTACAGGATTCAAGCCTAATTTTGTACCCACCACCATGTAGCAACTGGGGCATTTCACACACACATTACCTGAGCCAGACAAGTCTCATTATCCACATTGAATCTGTTCTAGTAGGAGTTTCGCTTGACTGTGAGAGCACCAGCCTTGTCCTATCCTTCCCATGAGAGCACCAGTTTCAGCCTGCCTGTAGACACTGCAGTCTGATCCCCTTCCAGTCTATGCAGTTCTAACTGCATAGACTGCTGGTAAAATTTGGACTTGCATGTTGCCTTTGTAATCCGGACTGCTGGTGGAGACAGTCTGGATTCTGTGTGCATGCTCCAGACTGGTTCACCAGCAGTCTAAATATTGGGAAATGCCACGAGTGTGCATGTGTGATGTTCCAAGACTCACTGTTTGATGTTTATTTATTTTTTCATTCTTGTTTTATTTTCTTTTGCTTTATTTTCATGTTTTACATCTGGGGGGGGGGGCTGCAGTCCTGCAGTCCAATAGCACGAGTCACCCTTGGATATATTACTGTGCAGCTAAATTAATAACAGGAAAATTCTACAACAAAAACATACGGTAGTAAGGGAAAGGAAGGAGAGGGGAAAAATCAAATGCCGCCATGGAAGTATTAAATAGAAAAAAACTATCAAGTAATTAAGTCAAGAAGTGTCACTGTTAGAGGAGCATAGAGGAGGGAATAGATTAACAAAAATACTCTGAAGGATAGACATGATAAAAGCAATGCACAATATTATAACGGCTCAGGATCTATCATGTACTATTACAAATAATTAACAAAAAATATCATTACAGGCAGAAAAACTTAGAAGATGCACAATAAATATAAAGAAAAAGTACAAAATAATCAATATATTGATGACTCAAAAAAGTTTTATAGAGAATTGGGAAACAAGGTAAAAGGAATTGAAAGACCACCAAAAAAAGAAAAAAAATAAATACATTTTGGAGACGTATTTATGAAGATCCTGTGGAACATAACAAAGATAGTAAATGGATAGAAGAAGTAAAAGAAATAATTAGAAGTTCAAAGGTACAGAATATGAATTGTAATGAAGCAACAGCCAGAGAGATTGAAACAAAGTTAAGAAAAGCTTCTAATTGGAAAACCCCAGGCCCAGATGCAGCACCTAATTTCTGATTAAAGGTTTTAACATCTTCACATGAAGATTTAGGCATGAGTAAGAACTATTTATATGCTAACCCCAAACAGACACCAAGAAGGATACTTCATGCTCATCAAATGATTTATAAAAATCAGCGCATACCAAGATTATATATTCCCGTTCCGAAGGAGGTATGGGCCTACTTGAAATTGATTACATGTATAGATCTGCAACTGTGGGATTGCATACATATCTGCTTACCTCACAAGACCCAAATATAGTGAACATTTTAAAACATGAGGAGAATAAATCTAAGATGACCTCCCTTCTTAATCTAGCAGAAGCATATAGGTGTTATGTGGGAATGGAAATTAAACCAGAAGTAAATAAAAATCAGGAAGCAACTGAATGTGCCAAAAACAAAAAAAGGTGAAGGATCAGATGAAAAGGCAGAAAATGTGGAAAATGCATAAATATGGTTGCAAATATAGGAAACTCCTGTAAGAACCTCATGTTGATCAGGATCAAATGCAGGAATGTTTAAGGAGAGGTGAATTCAAACCAAAAGATGAAAGGTTACTATTGGCAGCCCAAGACAGTGGACTACATGCACATTAGTTTACAAAGTCCTTTGAACATGTGGGAGAAACAGACAAATGTACATTTTGTAAAACAGGATTGGAAACAGTCATACACCTTGTTGCTGGTTGTAATATACTAATGGCAGAAGGACTGTATACTGAAAGGCATAATAATGTGGCAAGACTGTTGCACTGGGGATTGTGCACATATTATAGTATTGAAATAGCTGAAAAACACTGGAAACATGAGCCACAAAGCATTACAGAAAATAATGGTGTCTACATCATATGGTATCACCCATTGCTAACAGTTCAAAAGATAGATGCAAGAAAACCAGATATAGTGGTCCATGAAAAGAAGACAAAAGTAGCACTGATCATTGAAATCACTACAATCAATGACTACAGTGTCTTGCATACAGAGAGACACAAAGTCATAAAATATCTGGATTTGCAGGCAGAAATGACAGCAATGTGGAAGAAAGATACCCAGACAGTTCAAATAGTAGTAGGAGCAACGGGTCTTATAAAAAAGAATCTACAATCGCACTTAGATATATTACCAATACATGTAACTCCATATGAATTGCAGAAGGAGTCACTACTGGGCACACTGCGATGCTGCGAGAAGCACTTCTGGCTACTATCAAAGATTGAAAAAATAATAATTTCATGAACTTTAAATATACTTTGACTTAGGAATGGGGTCCATTCCTGTCATGGTATTAGAAACCCAGAAGATTTGGAGAAATTAAAAAAATAGATATCTAAAATTACTCAGTCATTAGTGGTGTATATATGTATACAAGAATGTAACTAGGTATCCTACTCTCTGTTAAAAATAGCTATATCCTACAACTTGTGAAAATCGAATGAAAAATATCAAATATCGAATGATACAGCCTGTATTGTCAACACTTGTTTTTGACAAAGTATCTGTGTACATGCATTAAATCAGGAATCCTTTCTCCTGACCTATCCAGGAAAGGATCGACATGCTATAATTTAACTTAATGTACAGTAAATATTGATTTTTAACCTTATATATGAACTATGTTTTTAAATATCTAGATGAAATACTGTGTTCATAGATTAACATGAGAGCAATTGCCCTTGTGGGCCATTCTAAGCATAGCCAATTTTCCTATGTGAGAATCAAATCCACCACCTTGTGTCTATAAGGTAAACACCTTAACCATTATGCCAACCTCCCACTTGTATATCTGCTTGTATATCAATGTGTATTTCTCTCTGAGCAAATGTGGAGCTTATCTCCCCAGGCCTCTGCTGAAAAAAGACTGTTGTCCAGTCAGACTTTCCTGGTAAACATAAATAAAATAAATAAAAATAAATAAAATAAATACAAATCTGGACATTCTGTGGTATGTTACATTACCATAAGATGAAACACCAATCAAAAATGTCTAATCATCCTTAAAACATACATAAACTGTTTATAAAAGATAAAAATGTTATCTGAGTGTAATTTCTTAAAATAAAACTTTAATATTTAAATATTCATTCAAAACTGGTGGAAAAATTGCTGATAATCTTAATTGCTAATAAAGCTCCCTATTTTGCCAGGGAGTATTAAAAATCCCCACTATGAAAATTCAAAGTAGTAAGTCCAATCACGCAAAGTACAAATCTCTTAATGTTTTGATACACAGTATAATAAATACTAAGCTTATAATGTCATAGGTAGTGGTCATTTTGTGTTTTTGTTGGTATTTTTACACAGTGCTCCAGGACTATCTGTTTTGGGAGGTTTTGACAACTGTATTTACAACCCTAACTATGTGAAGCCATCATGTGTAAATGAATGTTTCTACACATTGGAGGCAGAATGACACACTGGCCTTTAATAGTGTACTTAGCTAGACTGCACTATGTATGGCCATACTTTGTTGTTATCGGCAGCTCATTAGCATATCACCTGGAAATGGCTTACACTATGTTAACACTGAACATAACAGCAGGCCGTTGAAAGTAGTCATAACCCAAAGTAGATTCCAGGTGAAGAAAGCAAAATCCATGTTAAACTCTATAGAGGACCCAACCAGAAAGACCCTGGCAAAACACAGGAATGTGTTTAAAAAACAATTATACATCTTTCTTAGTTTTGCCTTTCTAGCTAAAATGTAAACATCTCTTAAAAAGGATGTTTCAGCACAGTCGTTCAGCAATGTACGATGACACAGATAATCCCCCGGATTTACTAAACCTCCATGCAGAACTAATCTAGTCTTCCATGGAAGCGGCAGTTTAAGAGGAGGATGGCAGTGCATCATGCATATTAATGAAGGGGTGCTGCCTGAACTCCTAATGCTACACGGAGCATGGACGAGTGCAGGGGGCATGTCTGAGAGCAGACCTCTCAGAAAAAACATGTCCCTGCAAAGTAGAACAGAAGAATATGTAAATAAATGAGCGACACTGCTCACAAGTGTCCGCATATCCCCACCAGCAGTCCCCATGTGTTGAAATAAAATGAAGAAACTCTATTATTTATTTTTTTAAAACCCCGAGTACAGCTAACCATAGGTGCGTGGGTTTGCCCATTGCTTAGCAATGGTAAAAGCAGCTGAAAAGGCTGAAGAGGATAACAAGGAATATATATGCAAATGAAGCAGCACAGCAATAGTGCAGTGGTTAGAGGATCCGCCTAATGGACTGGCATTTGTGGTTCAAGTTCCACTGCAGCACCAATCATTTTCCACGGGAAATCTGTATATGAACATAATTTTACATCGTTTTGCCGTATAACCTACAGAATAACAATTAAATGTGAACTGGAGTACTGCATGAAATGCACATGTGAAGTGTTAGTGTCATAATGAATAAGGCACAAGTAAGCAGGTATAAGCACAAATAAACAGCGGTAAGCGTGTCCAGGTGAGTTTACGCGGGGGAAGCATCGCCCACACAGAGTAAGCAAAGTAGAAGCTAACTGAGTGTAAGAAACTGTAACCTGAGGTTAGCAGTGTTTATGGTCGGACAAACCCGCTTACAACCGCTTTAAAGTGCCTTAATCACTTTGGATCCAATGGCCCAAGTTCTGCCCAGCAACAAAATAAACTGCCTCTGCAAGGCTCAAACTCAGGACCCTGTACACTATAGTCAACCACTAAGCCATCATAGCAATAGATAAGTGAGATTAAGGCCATACATCCCATACACCCACATGGATTTATATATATATATATATATATATATATATATATATATATATATATATATATATATATATATATATATATACAACAATATGTGCATATATATATATATATATATATATATATATATATATATATGTGTGTGTGTGTGTGTGTGTGTGTGTGTGTGTGTATACAGACATATACATATATATACATATATATATATATATATATATATATATATATATATATATATATGTATATACATATACATATATATACGTGTATGTATAGATATATATATATATATATATATATATATATATATATATATATATATATATATATATGTATATTTATCTGTGTGTGTGCGTGGATATACACAGATATATAGCTATGATAGGAAACAGCACACAAGAATGACATATGTTCACAGGCTATGCCAATGAAAGTGAGGGGCCCAAGCAAGAATCATGTAACGCATGTAGCATGACCCCCCCCCCCCAGCTGGACAGAAGAAACATAAACACAAACCCACAAACAATGTAAACAGTCCACTGCTCCCCAGACCACAGGCAGGATACAACCGGGTGGGGGTACACAGTGCACTCATGAAATGTAATCTTGAAACACAGACAGGAGCGTCCTTTGCGGGACACCCCAAAAATGTACATATTATGGAAGGAAGCTGATGCGACAACCATTCTGGCTGGGTTGTGTACATACCCGGAATACAAGGGTGGGAAAGCCTGATGACCCATGAGTGGTGACAATGTACGACATGGGTCCCGTGAACTGGAGAGTGGGCACCATGTAGTGCTGTGTTCAGACCCTATCTGCACCCAGAGTAAGGATGGGTGCTGTAGACGAGGTGTGGGTGGGGGAAATATGGGTAGCTAGCTATGGGTCTAGGTGTGCAGGTGTTGGCTGAAGTGGGCCTATTCGGTCAGCCCCAGGGATGTAAGCAAAAGTGTTCATTGGGCAGAGGCATTGCCCAACAAGCAGCCACACATGCTACGAGTCCCACTGCAGCAAAGTCTAATCTACATGGCAAGGAACGGAATAACCAGATGTAGATGTATGTATGTAGAGGTATGTTTGTGTATATCTACCCACAGCTACATGGAGATATACCTCTCCCTCTCCATAGTACAAATGTATACATACAGAGACAGAATATATATACATACCCACATATAGATATATACATATGCAGACACCAATACACCCATATGTCGTTAGATATATATAGACAGCAATATATAAATATATACATGTATACATACATATACAGATATATCTGTATATAGTAATGCAGATATATATATATATATATATATGTGTGTGTGTGTGTGTGTGTGTGTGTGTGTGTGTGTGTGTGTAAATATACACATGTATATAGCTAGGATATGATACAGCAGTTACGAATTATATATGTTCACAGGCTGTGCAAATGGGGGTGAGGGGTCCAATCAACAAATGTGTAACATGTAGTATCAACCCTCCCCCCAGCTAGACTGGTGAAACATACAGACACACAATAAAAGAAAACACATGACTGCTTTCCGGACTACAGGCAGGATACTACCAGTGGGAGAGACCCACCAAGTCCAATCTTGAAACAAAGACATGTATTATCCTTGTGGGACACCCAAAGAGTCAAACATATTTGGGTTTCCTGCCATTATATTGATGTCAAATGGCAGGCCACGCATGTTCCTTGTTTACAAGGTAGAGGAAGCCTGATGATCCATGGGGTGGACAGCATACGTGATGGGTCCAGAGAAGTGGGGAGTGGGTACAGTGTACAGGTGTGGCCAGACCCAACTTGCACTCGGAGTAAAGAAGAGTGCCGAAGAGGATGTGCGGATTGGGAATTATGGGTATGAAATTATGGGCCTAGCTGAGTAGGTGTTTGCTGGAGTGGGTCTATGTGGACTGCCCCAAGGATGTAAGCAATAGTGTGCATTGGGCAGGGCCGACGCCCAAGGGACAGCCACTCCCGCTACGAGTCCCACTGCAGCACAGTCTATTGTAAATGGCAAAGAACGGAATAACCAGATGTAGATGTACTGTAGAGGTGTTTGTGTATATATACATATATGTGTATATATATATATATATATATATATATATATATATATATATATATATATATATATATATATATATACACATACACCCATACCTACATATTTATTTATTTATTTATTTATTTTACATTTGTTTACCGGGCTAGTCCAACTGGATATAAATCCCTTTTCAGCAGAGGCCCGGGGAGAAAAGCTCCACAGTGATAAACATACATGGAGTGAAACCTCCCCCTCTCTGTAATACAAATGTGTACAAACAGAGACAGAATATAATTAAACACCCACATATAGATATATATATATATATATATATATATATATATATATATATATATATATATATATATATATATATATATATATACAGACTCCCATACATCCATATGTCGTTAGACATATATATAAATATATATATATATATATATATATATATATATATATATATATATATATATATGGTTTACTATTGAAATGTCGAACGGCACTACATCGACTGTACTATAGTCGAACATGGAAGTTCAAAAATAGTAATGTCAACGTCAAAAAAACAATCTAGGAATGGTTTTAACATGGGTCGAGGTAGGTGTTCAGTATCATTCAGAACTACAAACATCTCCCCTACCTCGACCCATGTTAAAACACAGTCCTAGATTGTTTTTTTGTCGTTGACATTACTATTTTCGAACTTCCGTGTTTGACTATAGTACAGTTGATGTAGTGCCGTTCGACATTTCAATAGTAAACCATATCTATATATATATATATATATATATATATATATATATATATATAGTATGCATACAAATGCAGATAAATACATATATATATATGTATATAGATATGAAGAAATATATATGTATATATGTGTGCAAACATACACACATATATATAGCTAGTATATTAAACTGAATTATGTATTTAAATCACATCTGTTAACCGGGTAAGTCTGGCTGGGCTTCTGGCTCATTTACAGCAGAGACCCAGGGAGAAAAGCTCCTCAGTACTAGAAAACAATTTGTTAAATAGTAGTATACAGCATATATATATATATATATATATATATATATATATATTTATATATATATAGATCTATATATATATATATATATATATATATATATATATATATATATATATCTATAGATCTATATATAGATATGATACACCAGTTAAGGATTACATATGTTCACGGGCCGTGCCAATGGAGGTAGGGGTCCAGTCAACAAACATGTAATACGCAGCATCAACTCCCATCCCACCTAGACAGGTGAAACATAAATAAAAAAGATACAAGTAAACACACCACTTCCCAGTCCACAGGCAGGATACTACCAGTGGGAGAGACCTGCCACGTCTAATTATGAAACAAAGACATCAATGTCCCTTGTGCGACACCCCAAAAATGAATGATAATTGTAGGCAGTCCCTGTAATGATTTATCTAACCAGGCTGTGAACGTACACGGACCAGTAGGTTGTGCAAGCCTGATGACCCATGTATCGAGACAACGTACGACATGTGTCCCGACACGTGGAGAGTGGGCAGTGTGTAGTGGTGTGGTTAGACCTCACCTGCACCCACAGTAAGGATGAGTACTGTAGAGGAGGGCCAGGTGGGGGAATTATGGGTATGCAATTATGGGCCTAGGCGTGCAGGTGTTGGCTGGCGCAGTTGTATTCGGACTGCCCCGGGGATGTCAGTAATACTGCGAATCGGGCAGAGTTTATGCCCATACCTCTCAACCTCTAAGAGCTAATCCAGTGGATAGAACCTAAACTATTGGGGGGACAAATAGGGACAGAAAGCACATATTCCACTTACAACCTTAGAAAGCTGATAGAATAATATGTTATGCATTAGCATGACTCGTCTGAAGGATGTGGAGTCTTAAACCCAATTACTTGTCTGTATTTAATGGCATCAGTTCCCAGGTATTTGCCAGACAGGTGCAGATTGTAAGAGGAACACACCAATATTATGAAGCAAACTCTGGACAGGCCGCGGATTCTGTACAGTCGACAGGCATGCTTATGCCTAATGGGCAGCCATTCCCGATATGGGTTCCACTGCAGCACAGTCCAGTGTACATGGCAAAATACGGTATAACCATATGTGTTGTTGCATTACCCACTACACAACACCTATGAACACATGGTTGCAACACCCCACTGTAGTCATGTAAGCCAATGTAATAGGCATTGCAAGGTATTATTGAAGTCCTCACCTTCCACCCAGGGGTGTGAGTGTCCAATGCAAAATCCAAATGCAGTGCATATGCACAGCTGTTGTCATAGACAACATGGCCAGCTGTGGACCTTTCCTGCAGCCATCCTGCACATCCATGGATAATCCCCCTACTAATACCCCCCTTTGTGCCCCATGCACACCACATACCTATCAGCCCCTGTTCCATTATCTGGAACCCCAACCCACATGTAGTATCACAGCTGTCCCACAGGACACATGTAACTAACACATGAAGGAACACCACAAGCACACCTGGAGCAGCACAGGCTCACATCTTGCGAACCCCCCCTCCACCTCACACTCTATACCACATCAACTAGTGATACCGACACCTCTTGTCCTGTCTCACATACAAATCCCAACATCTGACATACCTTCCCTATTGCTCCCCATCCAATTATACCTATGGGCTACTATACAGTTACAATGTCACCCCCAGTACTGACCTACCTACTCCCTAGCTATTCACCTCTACTGTACCACACAGGTATGGAATATGTACACCTTCCCCAAATACCTGCATGTAACCTATCCTAACCTGTGAAACAGGAATCCAACCTCACCTTAAACTGACCTTTGTCGGCAGTCATACCTGACATGTAAACCTGACCTAAGCATGGATAATACCGACAGTTTAACGTAAACTAAGCATGTTTAATGGAGGACATAGCTATGTTATGTCTGTTACCCTCTATGAATGTGATCACCCCAATATAATTGGGATATGTAGCTGGGGTCAATGTGGAGCTCTACACCCTGGGCCACTGCTGACAATGGACAAGCATGCAGTCTGAGTGTCCTCGTTGACAGATGTGAACAAAATGCATGACGTTGCACGTGTGTATGCGGGAGTAAGCAGGTGTAAGCCTGTATGGCCACCAGTATGCAAGTACCACACTGGTGAAGCAATGTAGAGGCTAACTGAGGGTAAGACACCACAACCAGAGGTCAGTAATGCTGTGCTATGTGCAAACAAGCGCATACCCACCTACAAATGTTCTACAGTGCTTCAGTGACTCTGTAGCCAACAGCTGTTGTTGTGGCCATTAACAAAATAATCTGCAGTGTCAGATTGCAAACCCCCGACCCTGCACACTATAGTAGACATGAGTTCTGCTAAGCCATGGCGGATACACATTCAGCTGCTGTGATCACAAACACATCATTCAGCACAGGCATCCAACAGTATAGGAAATGTATATAGGTGTGTAGATTAATACCAGAACACATGTCCATTGCTCAACCACAGTATTATGAGCAGTCTATGTGCAGCACAGAACAGTGCCTGTCCAATCATACTGTGAGAACAGTAGTCCTGCATGATACCAAAGGGAATAATGATATACGGTGCACACCATGGGGGCATGTGAACGTGCTTCATGCACATTATGTCACACCTGGGGCATTGGTACCGTGGAACTGGGAGATGAGGCTGGCCAGGTGTGTGAGCAAACTGCTGCTACATAATACCCTGGCAGGATGCTACCAGTGGGAAAAACACTGTAGACCAGTTAGGTGTACTCTTGACACAACAACAGCTCCGTCTCTTGCAGGATGAATCAACAGTTGTGGGTAACATCGATGTCACCACCAGTATCGGAGGAGGATCAGGGGATGGCTGGACTGTACATGGACTAAACAGATGAGGAGCCTGCAGACACTTGAGTGGGGACAGTATACTGAAGGTGTACCGAGACGTGCAGAGAGGCAAATGTGTGGAGGTGTAGCATGGCAGGGCAAGCAACCGGGTAATGGATGGATGCTGTGTACATGGAGCTTGGGGGCTGGGGGACGGGAACATGTGTATGTCACTATGGTAGACATATGCAAATGAAGAAAAACAGCAATAGGGTAGTGGCCAGAGCATCCGCCTAATATACACACATTCCCGGGTCGAGTCCCAATGCAGCACATCCTATTTTCCATGTGATATCTGTATGTTGCCTTCATTGTGCTGTATAACCTACTAAGTGACATTTATATTTGCACAGGAGTACTGCCTTAAATGCACATGTGAAGTGAGATACTGACTAAGGCACTAGTAAACATGTGTAAGCACATAACAGCAGTAGTACGCATGGATACGCAGTTGTAAGTGTGTGTACGTGTATTCGCATGGGGGTAAGCATTGCTTACATATATTGAGCTAAGTCGATGCTAGCTGAGTGTAAGGTAAAGCAACCCGAGCTTAGCATTGTTTAGCTCTGCGCATACACGCGCACACCCACGTATGACCAGTCAAATGTCCCTAACTCACTCTGTATCCGACAACTCGTGTTTTGCCCTGAAACACAATATACAGCCTGTGGAAGGGCCACACCCGGGGCACTGCACATCATACACTATATGATTTACCATTAAACCAAGACAGATGTACATAACCACTCATTCCACATACATATCATCCAGCACAATCGGTCAACAACACAGGGAATGTAGTAATAACACACCACAAAACCTCCTAATGCATGAATCACGGACATAGTGCGCCATAATGTGGGTACATATAGGGATATCTGTCATATCCTGCTCTAATACACTTCAAATGTTGCAAGTTACACAGTTATATGTAATAGAACACATATATTGCTGGAGATGATATGTTTGAAACACGTACATGTCTGCATGAATGACTGACCTCAGTCCTATGGTCATCCATGTCAATTGCCAAGAGAATGAGGTACAGGCCACACATATAGGCCGGACATGCATGCACATATGGGCAGCTATACATCTGTTAATGTAGAGAGATAGACAGCTATAGGTATCTATCTATCTATCTATATATATATATATATATATATATATATATATATATATATGTATGTATGACTCACAAATAACCATATAACAGCAATCGTACAGAGATAGATTAATATGTTCAGTGTATATCTCTGTCTCTCTCTCGATATATATATATATATATATATATATATATATATATATACACACATACATACACATATATATATATATATATATATATATATATATATATATATATATATATGGATACATATACATAGCTAGAGCTATATCAATGTCCAGTTCTCTCCCTCTATATATGGGGGTGTAACATATGTACTTATGCAGCTATACATATATATATATATATATATATATATATATATATATATATATATATATATATATAAATATACAGATAAATGTGTATATGATTTCCACATGGGAACAGACAACTGGCCCACTCTGTATGACATAACTGACCATGAGCATAGTTAATGGGGGTGGGGGCACACATGAGCGACACCTGGTAATTACTGCAATGTAACCCACCCAGCCCTAACAGATATGCTGTGCAAACCAATATCCAGCACATGCAGTACTTGACAGCAGGACCCACCACAACACAGCTATAATGCTCCAGCAGTTATCCATGTCACCTGTACATGTCAGGCCAATATCTGTAATATATCATGCAGATACGCCATTGTACCGTAGGGAATGTACTATGTTGAAGGGCTACACATTACAATGGTACAGATATGCGCACGCATCCATACATTGACGATTATGTGCAGATATATATATATATATATATATATATATATATATATATATATATATATATATATATATATATATAGATAGATACGATATATGGGATATATGGGTACATACACATATATACAGACAAAGGGTATTAGTAGCCATACATGTGCAGCAGTAGTGTGGATGTACTGGGTGAAATGTATATTCCCAGCCACAAGCCCTGTAACCTGCACCTGTGAAATGTGTGGTGTGGCAACCAGCCCCACAAAGGGGATACTTACATTGCACATATACTCAATCACAATTCAAAGGACATGACACGACACACAGGTATGTATACACAGACAACCTTTATTTGTGTACCATACAATAATGTATGCCATTACTGACAGCCCATGGATGTTGATGTATATAACTAATGATGTATGCAAGGCCCACACATAACAGTCGATGCAGACAGTGCGGATATATATCATACTATGGTGTCCAGGCTAAGCCCTTCAATTCATACATTTGACAACAGATTTGCTTGCACGATACGTAACAGTCAACAATATCAGATGAGGTTCAGCAGCCTCCAGTTGCACCCTGTAGTCAAGGCCTAGGGGGACATTCATTACTTGTGGTAATGTCAATGTATCTGTCACATGAATGGTCCCTGGCCAACAAATGTTGTGGGTGTCCACCCTATGACTGGGATGATCGTAGGAATGCTAGCAGTGGTGAATGATAGGCCATTACCTTAAAACCCATACCTGTATCACAGCAGGACAAAGGCTGCCATATATGTGAAGGACAAAGGCAGGAACGCAGGGCCATACCCGCAATATTGCAGTAACACACCCTGGAACATGCTGATGTTACAGGATGTGTTGCAACATACCCTTATTCAGGAATACGACATCAGGTACACAAATGGATATAGCCATGTACTGCTAGCATGTAACACACACACTGCCAGTGTAATATTCGACACAGGACCTGTGTGGTGGACAGACAACACACGATAGGCACACCTCTGTCCAGCTAGAGGATGGTGGCCCACAGTGGTGAGCTATGCAGACAGACTGCAGTCCAAGGTAAACTAGTACACACACACACACACACACACACACACACACACACACACACACACACACACACACACACACACACACACACACACACACACACACACACCACACACACACACACACACACACACACACACACACACACACACGCCCTGTAACACCAGTACTATGCATAGCATTACACCACTCTACTCACAGTCTGTCTGTATGTCCTGATCCTCCTACATATATATGGCTGCCCAGAGTGCGCGGGTACTCCTGTAAGAGGTATTGCTACCTGCTGTCTGTAACATAGATGCCCACACACAGGAAGTATGCCTATCACACAGGGAATGTACAGGGAATATGCCCACATGATGTAGGGATTCATAGTGTGTGGTTGCCATGACAGTGGTAATTGGAAGTACTACACGTGTAGGCACACACACACACACATATATATATATATATATATATATATATATATATAGATATGGGGCTATCTGGATACGTACATGTCCATATCGTCCCACCATATGTCCTGGACATGGACTGTAGCCCTACTCCAGCCCCTATAGTCCCAATGTAATAGTGCAGGGAGATGTCTGGTATGTATAGCTGGTATATTAGTAGACATTTGCTACTGTCATTGGGATTGTTGTCACAGACACGGTGTATGTGGAAGGTGACATATGCTCATAACATGTGTACCATTGGCAACTGACAGACATCCTAAGGTTATCATGGTACAGTACCTACATATATAGCAGGCTCGACAGCCATGTCACAGCACAGGGTAGGCTACACCTTTGTGACAGTGCATAACCACAACCAATGTGAACACAGTCACAGCCACATATGGTATGCTAGCATACTAGTACAGTATATGGACTATCTGTCCTACACCATCCTCATATGTGCCACTCACCGCATGACTCTACATATACTAGGCTGCTACTCAGTCCAGTCTGATGGCTGTCTGTGGTATGGGACATGTGTGTGCATGGCCCTACACACATGTAAGGTAATACAGTACTATACAGTGGGGCAGCCTGTAACAACAGATAAAAAGGGAGCTAGAACAATGACAACTACTACAGTCTGTACACAGGCCACAGTACAAATTAACAATACACACACTGCCGACATTCACCATCATTACACAGCCCTCAGTACTGTACAAACATCCACAGTATTTCCAGGGTATGGCATTAAGTAAAACCCCTAATGTACATGACATGTGCAGCACTCTGATATATCACTGGTGTGTTATCACATATGTTGACACTGTTTACAGTGTACAGCACAAATGCACCACTTCATGCACGACATATGTACAAAGGTTGACAGAGGTGTGGCTGACAGCACATACACAAAGCCAGTAGAGACATGTTGTTGTGATACCCTCATTAATCTGCCATTGTAACGGGGTTTGTTGCAACATATGTCCAATGAGGGATATGTAGTCATTAACTGTCACGGCATTCACCATCAACAGACTGCAATCCTCAGAGTACCTTCTGCATTCCACAGATAGATGCATCGTGGCTAACACATGACACCAAAGGCATAACACTGCCCAGTCTGCAGATGAGCCTGCAGATGGGGATTCCTGATATACATGGAACTGACATGGCAGGTATTGTGATATGTACGACAGGCATATCCAGACAAAGGGTCCAGTTTGGACATGCATGGGTGCATATCTGCATGGGTGTGTGGTGGGCAACAGTGCCAGCAGGCTATATGAGGGTAGGCAATGGGTATACCTTGGCATCAGCCCACATGACAATGGTCTGCATTTTGGCACAATCCTTTAGCTTCTGCATTTGCCTGCACAGGTGGGTATTGCATCCATCTTCCAGGCACCTGGGTGACCATTATGTGTGGCCAATGCTGTGCATCACTTGCCATGTATGTGTTCCCTAGTCCATGACTTGGATGGTGTTTAGGATGTGCACACCTCCCACATGCATGTACATTGATGTGGAACTGTACCTGGTGTGCCTGGCCCATACAATGAACACAACTTATCATCAGATGTCCCAGTCTTGCCCACGTGTGGCAGGGAGTGGTACTGGTCAGCAGATTTACCCTGCAACCACATTGATAGCATGCTAACAGCATTTCCTGATGTCAGTGTCATCTGTCCATACAGGCCATGTTGTCAGGCATGTTATGTCCATTGTGAGTCACATGTGAAGGCACAATGGGGTTGCTAACTGTGATTGCCAGGCTTTGATGTCACATGTATGGGTACGGCTTTGCACCCAAGCCTCTCAGCCATTTACATATGTTATCCTTGTATGGTTGATATTGTGATATATAGTAGGGCCACCATAAATGAAATTAGCGAAACCCCTCCACATTGCCCACAGACTCACAACCACCTCTACACAGGACACGAGTTACAAACACACATACACACACCTGTCATGTCTGGGAGTAGAACCTCTACCTAACTGGTTTACTACACTACAGCACTACGCAGTTGTATTATGCACCACAGACAACACTGAAGTTCATCTTCCACAAAGGTGTATTTCACAATTAATGACATCAGCAGGACTACCAAAGTAGGGCATTTGTAATGTACTGTGAGTGAGTAGCCCATAATGCATTGCACCATACACAGACACTGAGACACACACATCACATCAGGAAATGGCATGGATGGAGATGGAATACTACCACCGTCCTAAATCACACTACAGCAGTATGCAGTTATAGAACGCGCTACGGCGATTACTGGGCTATCACTTTCCCAGAGGTGTACTTCTAGATGACTGAACTCAGCAACCTTGGCAAAGTAGTGTATTTGTATTGTATGGAGTGTGAGTAGCCTAAAAAGCATTGCTCTCTACCCAGTCAGACAGACAGACACACACACACACACACACACACACACACACACACACACACACACACACACACACACACACACACACACACACACACAGACTCACACAGTTGCCAGTGGGGTTTGAACACCTACCTAACTAGTTTATCACACGACAACAGTATGCAATTACAGGACACGCCATGGCAATTACTGGGCTATTAATTTCCCAGAGGTATACTTCTAGATGAGTGACATCAGCAGCCTTGGCAAAGTAGTGTATTTGTATTGTGTGGAGTGTGAGTAGCCTAAAAAGCATTGCTCTCTACCCAGTCAGACACACACACACAAACTTGCCAGGGTTGGATTTCAAACATCTACCTAACTAGTTTATCACACTACAGCAGTATGCAGTTACAGGACACGCCACATCAATTACGGGGCTATCATGTTCCCAGAGGTATACTTCTAGGTGAGTGACATCAGCAGCCTTGCCAAAGTTTAATATATGTATTGCACAGAGTGTGAGTAGCCTAACAAGCATTTCACTCTACACAGTCAGAGGCAGACAGCCACACATACAAACACACACTCACACAATTGACAAGTCTGGGGTTAGTACTACTACCTAACTACTCTGTCACTACATCAGTATGCAGTTATGGGATGCACCATGCATTTTACTGAGCTGTAGCTCTCCCAAAGGTGTAATTCACATTGGATGACCTCAGCAGGCTTGTCATACTACTGCTATGGGGAGGGCAGTGTGTGCATGGGCCATACCCCATTCATGTAGAGGTTGACATGCCACATGCAGGCATACATGGGGTCTTATGTCACAGATGCATGTATACAGCTACTAGATGGCTACTTTCTTGTACAGTCTTGTTGCACAGCTGGCATGTACACCACATAGTCTGTCATGCTGACAGGTACTGGTGGCTAGTATCCGCAGTGGGTTACATCCACATCTCATGTGTTGGGGACCCTTAGGCTGTGTGCCAGTTGGGACAGGCCCACATGGCTCCTTGTCACAGTCACCCTCTTCCACACATCTATGCCCATGTGCCTGTGGCTTATTATAGTGTGTTGTCCTTACATTTTTGCCTGCATTTCTATCCACTGTGTGTGCAAGGCAGAAGTGATGCATACTGACATGTGTTCACACTGAGAACTGCAACTTCCAGATATGTCTGGTCCACTGGTATTTGCAGACATGGCCTTCATGTGTTTAAGTGTGTGTGTGAGCATGCCCAGTATGACCTTTCAGTATGTTGTTGACTGACATTGCCTTCATTCCTCTAAGTGTGTGAGCATGCCCAATATGGCTATCTGTGTTGCATGTGTGGACCACATCCAGGTTGTTTGTACTGCGGTGCTGGCCTTTTGTTGTACACCAACAGGTTGCATGCTGTGTCTGCAGGGTATCCATAGGTCATTTGCCATTGACTGTTGCTACATTTCTGCATGGCAAGGGGGCACCTGACTGTTTCTACTGTTCTACATAGGAGTAGGGGGGCAGTGGGCACACCTGACTGTTGCTGTATGTGTATGTTGGATGGGGGGCACACCTGACACTTGTACACATTTGGAAGGACTGTACTGGTAAGTCAGGTACTCCATTTCAGTCTGTAGTCTTACCTATCCTGCTGGTTAGGGCTTACCAGTGTAGTAAAGATCCTAGTTTTGTTTACCAACATATTAGTGTCTGACTTTCTAGCCTTCACAACTTACATCCGACTGCCTGGCCTGCTGTGGTCTGTCTGTGTAGGCCTGGGGGAGGGGTTAACCATAGGGCACATTCAGAGGCCATAGTACAGCATTTGTTTGTGTTTGTCTTCACCTGTCCTGCTGGCTGAGACTGTTGCTGGGTATGTGATCCTTTTTGACTGGTATGTGTGGCTCTTATGGACACCCTTGTCCCTCAGGTCATTTCCTGCAGTGGGTTTTGTCACCCTGTGTAGTACTGGCTACTATGGTGACTCCAGTATGTGTTGCAGATCTCATGCTGCCACTATGGGTGTTTACTCTCTGCTGCCTTGACATCCGGCCAACCAATTCCCTTGCATGTTCACAACCATACCACAGCTACAGATAAAAACACATTCTACTCCATTTGACAATTGGTAGGTTGTTTGACTTACCTTGAGGGTGTGCCAGACTTGAAGATGGTGCTGGAGGGCTGCCTATGTCGGATGCACATAGTACACTCCCTATACATGGTTAGGAACAGGCACTGTCATATGTGGCATCCTTTTTACTGTCTGTGCGAGTCAGAGAGAGGTGTCATTCCCTGGAGCCCTACTGTGTCAGTGCATATGCCTCTTTGCCAAGGCCAGGGCAAACTGGGCATGCCTCCTTCTGCCTACTGGAGCAGGCTCAGGTTGTTTCTCCTCTGAGTCACTCTGTACCTGTACAGGCCTTGGCATTGGTAGGGGCTGTGTGGCCCTGCCCCATGTTGTTCCTGCTGCAGCTGTTTCTGCAGGATCATATTGTGTAGTATAGCACATACCATTACTATTTGGGTACATGTAGCTGGTGAATACTGCAAGGCTCCACCGGATGTGTCCAGACACCGGAACCATTACCTGAGCATCCCAAACACATGCTTTATTATATGTCTGTCCTGTGCATGTGCATCATTATGGCATTGTTGTACAGGTGTGTGTGCATTTCTGATGGGTATCATCAGCCACGGCTCCAGTGGCTACCCAGCATCCCCCACTAGGTGACCGTAGGGGATGTCCACATCGGCAAATCTGTGGTACAGCTGCATCAGTTGTTATATCTGTGAATCGTCATAGCTTCCAGAGCAGCCAGCACACACATTCAGTATAATGCCCTGGGCATCACATACAACCTGGCAGTTGATGGAGAGGATGCCCTTGCGGTTGGTGTAGGCCCTACCCTGCTCACTGGGTGGTGCTTTGATGCGTAAATGTGTGCAGTCTACTGCCCCCACTACCACAGGGTAGTTAGCTATTTGGTAGAAGAGACGCATATTGCGGGTCAACACCTCACGTGTGTTGAGGAAATACACATGCTCCCTGGCATGTGCTGACATGGCATCCAGGAATTGGTGGAATACTCTGGATGCTGATGTCTATGAGATGCCCATGTTATCCACAATTGTAGTTTGGGACATACCTGTGGCTAGTATACTTAGGCCTACACATACCTTGGTATCCACTGGGATGGGTTCCCTTTGGCCAGTGTAGTGTGTCAGGTGTGACCTGCACAGCTCAATGATTTGCTGTAGGAGGTCTCTGTCCACCCTTTAGCGCTCCACCATCTCCAGCTCATGTAACCCCTGGTAGGTTACCCTGGGTCTGTGGACTCTTCTCTGTCTCCTCACTGTGGGTTGTTCGGCAGCATTGACATCCTCACCACCCTCAGCCTCTTGCAGATGTTGTTCTATGTTGCCTGCTGCAGCCCTTCTCAGTTTGTATGTTTGGTTTTAAAATTTCCCCGCTTGTATACACCAGTGGTGTAGAGTGTGGAAAAACCAGGGTGTAGGTGTTTGCTTGGTTTATAGTGGTGTTCTCGGCTGGGCTGGTCTGCTTCCTGTGTGATTAGCTGATTCTGATACATTTCACCTGGCAGCTCAACTAGGTCTCCTTGATTACCTTCCTACTACTTTTTTCCCTTCCCATTGCCTCCCTGTTTAGGCCTGTGTGAGCGCCGCACAAACTGAGTGCTCAAATGTGCACGGAGTTGCTTTTTCCTATTTTAACTTACTTTTTCTTCATGTACAACCCGGTGTGTGGCACGCACACCCACATACACTTTGTAAAGAGTGCTAGGCAGGTTTAGACACACCCCTAGCTTAGCTGTGCTATGCTAGGAGCAATCCCAAGCCACAGGTCTCCAATCCACTTACAGTATGCCTGACACCCCTGCCCATGATGTCACCTATATTCTAGTCTTGCACCCAGCTTTTTATACTCTTACACTCTTGGGACCTGCCTCACACCCTGGGAAAATCTGGGATTCACTAATCCTTCCCTCATTTGCATAGAATTGCTTGCTAATGTATAGTTACATATCCCACACTCAGCCTTCCCCCTAAGCAACCATTACGCACTGGCCAGGTTGTCTTCTGACTGCCATTGACTTGCATGGCAAAATACTGATTTTTGTTAGAATGCTTGCTTATTTTAGGTTTATTTTATGAATTTCTCCCTGATCCCGTTTGCGAGTCGCTGCCCTATGCTTAACCAGGCGAGATTGGCAAAGATAAAATTAAACGTTGTTTATTTTTTTCTTTTACATTTTGTAATGCCAATGCCCTTCTACTTGGACATTGGCATGCTTCCTCAATGATATGCAGCCTTTATTTGGAGCTGTCAGAGCTCCGTTTTGTAGATTGTTGAACTGTACTCGGTTACTGAGTACATTTCTGCACACTGCACTCATCCTGCACGGATGGCTGCCTGCTTCCTGGATGGCATATTACCCTCATTTGCATGGTTTTCACCTGCAAATGAGGGTACTTTGCATACAGGAGCTCGGTCCATGCAGGATTAGCCTAAGAGCTCACGTGCACATCCCGGGAGTTCGTTCCTGGATCGCATATCGGCCATATTGCCGAAAATAGCACTTAAACTAATCCTGCATGCTATAAAGGGCTTCGTAAATCCAGGGGTAGTCTTTTTTCTGCAATAATGATCCGACATTAATTGGAAAAACACTGCCATATCTACTGAAATCTGCCTTGATGGCCTAAGTGTGTTAATAAAAAATCTGTGGATTCATGAGCTAATGTGCTGAACCGGTCATATTTTTTGAATGAGCCTGCATATTTACCATCATGCACTGGCAAATCAAGGTTTCTAAATCCCTTTATACACACAGGTTTGTGTTTAACTTTGCTCTTCAAAGGCTAGATCCTCTATGTACTTGGTCTAGTAATTTGCTATATCATTTCTAGCACTGCTAAGCCATTGTAATTCCCTACTACAAGGAGTGCAGTTTTTTTATTCTTTTGTTTTTCTTTTTACTAGAATCTTTCTCTATAGCTTCTCTATATGCTTGCTCTCAAAATCTTTATTCTTGTTTTTACCCCTACAAAGTCACGGTAGTTTCTTCCTACATGGAGTGCAGTGTCTTCAAACTTTTGTTTTTGTGCTTAGTATAGTGTTGAAGATTTCATACACAAGTTACACATATGGTACCTTCTTCTCCCCCCTCTTGCCTCTTAGTTGCTGACTTGCTTGGAAGTTAGACATCAGTCTACCAGTGGTAGATTATAACAGGGGCATTTCCTATGCACTTCTTTAAGCCACCTGAGGTCTATAGCTTCAGGATGAACATGGCTGATTGGCTATTGAAGACAATTGTTGCTACTGACAGCCTGCTGCACTCATCTAGCTGTATGATTGGGTGTACACTGTCCATATTCACACAACAGACACTTGTACATGGTCATGGACATAACATGCCAAACGTTGAATAAATGTAGTGTAGTGTTGCAGCAAATTCCAGTGGTCAAGCTGAAGTCTTCCCATCTCTCCTCGCAATGCACTTTATGACCATTCCAACTGTTCTTCCGATCAAATGAGTTGTGGACTGGTAAACATTAAAGGGACAAATCCCAATGCAGAGCACCTCACTTTTTTCTGTATTTATGTGCAGGATATTGATCTTTTATAGCTTCACTTTCTACCTGCTTCCTTGGTTAATAAAAAAAAAAAACTGGTGACTGTTCCAATCAGGAGAGAATCAATGTTCAAATACAGTGATGGATGCTGCAGGTTGATGTATTTATTTTACAGCACTACCATGGTGCAACAGCTCCTTCAGCAGCTTGGCACTTAGTCTGATGTTTGTTTATTACCAAATATGACTGGGAAGGTGATGAGAAATTTCCCAGTCATATTTGAGTAATGGCTAACACCAAAGTGACAAGCTGCTGAAGGAGCTGTTGCACCATTTGGATTTTTGCCCTCATCTTTGGATTGTGGGGGAGTTGTCAGTCTAGGGAACTGCCCAGGGTGCTGGGTGAATAGCTACAGCTCTGTCAGTAAGAATGCTGGAAACCTTATTCCATAAGAAGATAGTTATTAATGTGGGATCACCTAAATAACAAGGGCCCATGGACTGAAAACAGCCTAGGTCCCAAGATATACTTAATTTTTCATTTGTCCCATTATATTTGGGGTCATGTGGAATCAATTTCAAGGGAGCTTATCCTCATGGAAAACCAAAGGAGAGTGTATACCAGTCAGTACTGACTTGAGACCAGCATGGGCATTCCTGAGGATACTCCGGACCTCTTACCACCAACCTAACTCATGAAACCAGCATCTTCCAACTTCTTGTTCTAACAAATGTTAGAAGGAAAACAACTACCTTTAACTACAAATATGTTCAATTATTTGCAGAAAACAGACATGTAGAACAAAGAGTGATGGTTGTCAATACACTAACCTGAGTAATATACCAGTCAGTAGGTTTTACTATGTTTTCAAACAGGTTTTACTGTAAGAAAACATCCTATGAATACAGTGTTACAAATGCCATGGATATCAAAGGCAACAGCACCTCTCAACATAACCATCATCATCATCATCACCTTTTCTTCAACTTTTTTGTAATTGCAAAAAATGAAATATGTCTCCTAATTGCCGTGATGCACTGCAAATTAAGGCTGGTCTGTTATTTTTGAAGTGTGGTAGGTTGATGATGACCACTTCCCATGTTTTTGTTATAAAATATTACCTACTATTACTAACCATTCAACAGAAGCACAAAATTCTTTTAGAATGGATGGTTCCAAATAAGCAGTAGCTGTATACAAAAGAGATCTGAATTAAAGATAGTGAGACTGAAATGCTTTGTATTAGGGGCCTGACAGTTTATTTGCATTGTATGTACAGTAGTTTTCGTTTGGCAGCATTTTCATGCAGGTACACTCCATTCCATAAAAACAGTATGAATCTTACATCTGATTTTTTAAACCCAGGGCCCGACAATATGTGCCAGAGCGGTATGTCATTATGCAATGCAGCACCAGATGCTGCTAAAATGGTTTCTTTTGTATGTGATTCCTTTGACTTTTTATGACCCTCAGCATCCTGATCATCTTACATTACCAATACTCCATCAATACTTTCAACCACCTGTCATTAATACCATGTATCAATCAAAAGAGGTGACACTCCATTCCAATGAAGAATGCCTTCTAGTAACCTGATTATATGCCAAGATGGGGGGGTGAACACTGGGTGCTGATTGGCTGTCATTTTCTGCAGTGTCAGATTTTCCTTAGATGTCCTAAATTCCCCTGACTTGTCCTGCATGCATAGACCCAATTGCTGGGTATCCACTCTACTGTCATTGTTGTCTTGACATGCTGTCATGCATTTCAAGTCATAAACACATGTACCCATGCTAGTTCCCTGTTCTCCTCCTCAGACTTCTCCTACAGCACAAATTCCTCTCCAGAACAAATGACAGGTGATCTCTGCTCACTTTATCCTACCTTTCCCAGGGGGTCCTTTTGATGTTTGGACTGCCACTTGAAAACTTCTTACCTGTATTATAGTCAGACTTACAACTTGTATGTCAAAAAGACTGATGGATAACTGATTTAGCATTTAAACAGTAAGAACATCAATGCAAGCATAAATCCATAAGAGAAGATCCTTATCTACTCCAATATGAGCAATAAGGGTTTCAAACCATCCTTTATAAACCATCTGATGCAACATATGCTACAGTTAAAAGCACTTTTTTTGCATTGTATGAGCATTCATACCTCCGCTCAAGTAATGGACCTTTAATGTCTTGAACTGCTGAATGTCTTGACATAGAACAAAGGCATTTATCACTGTTTATTCTGCTGATCAGAAAGAAAAATATTATAAATGGCGATTTTGCCATTAACTAAGAAGGATCGCATAATGTAATCAAATTTTACATGCTGTAGATTATTATTTATGAACATTACATTTTATGTTAATTTAAGAAGAATATCTTCATATGATTTAAGTTCGCATGCCATGAGTGAGTGAGTGAGTGCAGGCTGATATAGAGTGCCACCCTGTTAAGAATTAGCTTATCTGCCTGCACCTAGTGAGTGCTATGGAAGTCTATTTTTCCTCCACAACCCTGAATTGGCTAAAGTAGGTACTGGAGAATGTAATAACGAATGAATGATGCATAAAATAACTCTAAATGTCTACGAGTGGTAAGTAGCTCATTTTGGTGTGCCCGCCATAGTCTCTTCCTACACAGACAAACACACAGAGTATAAATTCAGCACAGTGACCTATATGACTGTGATGTAATATTTGCTGCCACCCTTTAACAGCTACTGATTGGTACAAGGAAAGAGGAAATAGGTCAAGTTGAGGAAGAATGGCAGGACATCAAAAAAGCATTTTTGAGGACTGTAGAATACATATGTGGCTGAGCCAGAAATGAAAATAAGGTATAAAAGGAAAGCTGGTGGTAGAATGCATAAGACCAGGAAGTCATTAAAAGAAAGAAGGAGCACAGAGAAAAAAGTGGAGGATAGAAAAGACGGACCAGGCTAAGAAAGAATACCACTGTGAAAGAATACCAGTGTGTTAACAGAAAGGCTAAGAGAGCAGTTGCAAAAGTGAAGAGCTAGTCATCAGAGGCACTCATCAGGGTTCCCAGATTTCCGATGGGCCAGATACAAACAAAAAAAAAAAGGTCTTTCACACAAGTGAAGACCCCCCCCCCACCAAAATAAAATAAAAAAGGCCTTTAATTCGGAACATCGCAATTCAGCATTAAACACAACTAGCTCCATGTTTGGTGATTTTTGATTGGCCTGTATGCCGGTATATGAGCCAATCAAAAATCAAATCACAAAATGTTTCAGGCAGTTCTGCATTAAATAGAAGTAGCTCCATTTCGTGATTTTTTTTTGATTGGCTCCTATACCGGCATACGGGCCAATCAAAAAAAACTAAACGGTGGCTATTTCGCCAGGATTTTAACCAGTTGAGTGGGACTCAGGATCGGGCTGCTGATCCCAGGACAGTCACGTTCAAATAGGGATGTCTGGCAACCCTGCACTCAGTAGATAGTTCAAAGAAAGTCATTCAGGCTGCAAGGTAAAAACAGAAAAATAAAGAAAATAGTCATCAGATACCCTTATTAAAGGATGCCGCCAACAACCATCTCACCAATCCACAGGACATCAAAGACAGATGGAAGGAATACTCAGCTTCTGAATTAAGAAAACCCCACAGAAGCTGTACTTCCCCAAACACAGCCTACAATGAAAGAAGAAGAGGTGCCCATAATAGAAGAAGTAAGAACAACACTAAGGAAAATGAAGACAGGGAAGGCAGCAGGCTCAGATGAGGTCATGGCAGATATGATAAAGATGAGGTAGTCTGGTAAAACCGGCTGAGCAAAACGGAATCAAACGGAGCCTTTGGACAGTTCAAAAAGGCTTGAAGTTTATTTATCACATCCACTTGTATGCTGACAAAGATAAAAATAATAAAACAACCATTGGTTGTTTTATTATTTTTATCTTTGTCAGCATACAAGTGGATGTTTTGCTCAACCGGTTTTACCAGACTACCTCATTTCCTGGTTTGTAGAAGAGCTTTACTGAGATATGATAAAGATGTTGGGTTAGTTAGCAGAGAAATAGCTCCTGAGGATATCCATAGCAGTATGGAGAGAGAGGCATATCTCAGATGATTGGGGAATAATCATACTAGTGCAGGTGTACAAGAACACAGGAGACGTTCACAACTGTGGGCCGTATAGAGGCATCAAACTCCTGTTACACTGCACGAAAGTTCTGGAGTTGGTGATTGATAAACACATACACAAACTAATAGATAGTAAGATGGCAGATGATAAGTCTGGATTCAGTTCACGATGTAGCACAACTGACTCACTAATAGATACTAAGATGGGAGATGATCAGTTTAGATTCAGATCACTATGTAGCACAACTGCTCCAATTTTTGCAGTGTAACAGATAGGTAAGAAGAAATTTGAGATGAGGACAGAGTTCAACTAGGCATTCCTAAAATTGGAGAAAACATATTACAAGGTCTCAGGAAAGCTGATTTGGGCAATACTGTGATGGTTTGAAGTCCCAGAAACAGTAGTAGAATTAGTGCAGACCATGTACAAGGACCCAGTGACAAGTACTAACTGTGTTTGGACTCACAGAATGGTTCCCAGTGGGAGTCAGTGTGTATCAGGGTTCAACTCTGAGCACACTGCAGTTCATACTGATGATGGATTGCATTAGCAAATCAGAAGGAACAGATTGGTAAGGTTGCTGTTGATGTGACATTACAGGCAGACTCTGAACAAGAACTTTAGCAAATGATAGGGGTATGCGATGGCAAACTGCATGTGCATGGAATGAAACTGAGTACAGATAAGAGAGTTGCAATGGCAGAAAATCTGGGAAATCAGAAGAACCTGTGAATTCAATTAGAAGGGAAAATAGTGGAACAAGTTAACTACTTCAAATACCTGGAAAGGCTGGCTGAGGAGAATTGAAGTCTGAATGAGGTCAAAACTTGAATCAGAGGTCGGAGATAAACGCAGAACAGGATACGAAGAGTTGGAAAATTCACAGAGAAGAGAAAAGACAGCATAAAAAGGGGGAGGGATGAAAGAGACAGGAAAGCACAACCACTAAAGAGGTGAGGGGAAGGGAGGGGAAGGGAAGGGAGGGAAATCAAGGGAAGAGACGAACACCACTGAAAACATAAGACAAGAAGTAAAGTGACTATTTAGAAGAAATGTGTAAGGGTAAATGTACATTCCTTATTATCATCTTCAATTCATATTGTGGGTATGCAGGAGTACTCTGGAAGGGGATCACTGTAAAGACATGAAAGCAATGTGTATACACAGTAGTTGGATGACTGTATCGTATAGGTTCATAGGAGGATAGTAGGCTTACAGCCCTAGGGCCTTTACAAGCCTAGCCATATTATGCCAATGTTCCCTAATTAACTTTGGTTAGATGGTCATTATTCACAGAGTGAGTCTATGATCAGCACCGACTGTCGCTGTCCATGACGGATATACATCTCCCATCCAATTGTCTATGCTGTGCTTGAATAGGGTTATTGAGGAGCTCTGCTTCATGTAAACTGGGAGTTTATTCCAGAGGAACGGCAATCTCTGGGAGATATATCTGTCTCTCCAACATGTTCTGTTAATGTGAGAGGCTAGGTTGAGATCCCTGGAGTGAGTGACTCTTGTCCCATTTGATTTGCAGATGTGCATCATTTTCATTAGGGCAGGGTCAGAGACTGCTCTGTAGGCCAGGCACAAGTCGTCTATCAGCAGCCTGTATGATACAGAGGACAGTGACAGGGCTTTCAGTCTTTCCATGTAGGTTATGTTTTGGAGGCCCTGAATTTTCTTGGTGAGAAACCTCTGTGGTCTCTCCAGCTGCTGCAGTTGTCTTGTGAGGTACATGCAAAAGAGAGTATTGTACTCTTATTAATGGTCTGATGAGGGTCAAGTACAGAAGAGTTATACCATTCTTAGTATTGGATGCAATGCCCTTATTTATTACATGCACAATGTAGAAGGCTTTCCATACCCCTGTGGACACATGGTGATGAAAGTTTAGATTGCTATCAACCTGTGTTCCCAAATCTCATACCACTGGGTTTAAGCTTGGGGGTGGGGTGCTGTCAATCTTGTAATTTGCAGGGACTTCCTCTTTGTCAAAGGGAATAATAATGCACTTTTTTGTGTTTAGCTTCAGTCTGTGGCTTTGGCACCAATCCTTTGTCTGTGTTAGCCTCATTAGTAATATGTTAACTTCATTTGGGGACTCAATGATTGCACCCAGTTTGCAATCATCAGCGAACTTGGTAAGCCACAGGCCATCTACTTTCACCTGAACTTCAGGGAAATAGATTCCAAATAGTAGAGGGCCCAGCACAGATCCTTGTGATATGCCTCTGGTAACTGGTCTACTGGGAAAGGTGGAACCCCCAACTTTGATAGTATGCATTCTGTCAGTGAGTCAGTTGGCTACCCATCGAGTGATGTATGGGTCAATCCACAGCTGGGAGAGTTTCTCAATGATATGGAGTGGGGGATTGCGTTAAAAGCCTTGGCTAAGTCAAAATAGGCAATATGCTTTGTTTTGTCTTCATCCAGGGCTTTGATGACATTCTTGAAGAAGTCCACCAGGTTCAGTAAGCATGATTTACCCTTAACAAAGCCAAACTGGGTCAGGTCAAGAGTTTGAAGGTCACCTATGTCCTTGTTGACAAGGTCCACGATGATTCTTTCCATGACCTTACACATAAGGCTGGTTAAGCTTATGAGTCTATAGTTCCCAGGGTCAGTTGATGGACCGCCTTTGTGTAATGCGATTACTGATGATGTTCTCCACTCTTCTGGAACAAAGCCAGTGCTCAGGTTGAGATTAAAGAGACTGCCAAGTGGTTCCACTAAGTCTTGTTTTTGTTGGTATATTAAGCAGCCTGGGATGTTTGCTGGTCCCACAGAGGCCATGTTTGTGACATTGGAGAGCATGGATATGACCTGTTCTTTGGCGATACTAGATATAGGATTAGTGTCAGGTATACTTTAGGGTATAACTGGTGGGGACAGAGGGCAATGTTTGTGCCAAATCTGTCAGCTAAGAGGTTGGAAATTTCCTCAGGTTCAGTATGAGAGGTACTGTCCACTATAAGTTTGGCACATAGCTGGCTGTTCCTGTTTAGAATATGGACGTAGGTAAAGAATGCCTTATGATTATCCTTAGCTGGGGATGCTAATTGAGCTTCATAACTAGCTTTAGAGGACTTTACAGGCTATCTGATGAGCTTGTTCAAGCTGTGGAGGGTATTCTTCTTCTTGTTCTGCTGAGTGACTTCCCTCTTGTTCTTAGACATCAATTTCTTCATTTTATTATATAACCTAGTTATAATTGAGGTCCGCCAGGGAACCCTGTTTATACAGTTGTTTAGGTAGTTAGACAGGGAATTTGTGTACTTTTCTCTATAGGAGTCATTGTTGCATGTGTTAGCAGGGGTTTTGTTTTGGAGAAATGTTTCAGTTTTTTTTTGTGCTCCTGTCAGGAGTGTCAGTTCTTATCATTACTGCAAAAAAGACAGAAATGCACAGGGGTTGTGCAGTGACATCCCATGTTGGTGAGTACTAAGTCTAGGACATTTGAGCCCCTTGTGGGGATGCAGACTAGCTGTTCCAGGGCATTCGTATTGACAGAGTCCAGGAACTTCAGGGTGAGCATGTTTGTGCTTATGTGTCACCCAGGCGATGGAAGGATAGTTGAAATCACCCATGACCAAAGTGTTTGGTTGTATAGTGAGTGACGCTAGTAAGTCCAGGTAGGTGGTAAGTGCTTCTCTCGGTTCATGGTGGGGGATCTGTAGCTGGCAATGATGTGGCAGGGTGCTTTTCCTATAGTTGGTTGGATCTGGAGTAGCTCAAGAGAGTTATACGGTTTAACCAATCTAAAGGTGTACTTGGCTTTGATGAAGATGGATATACCTCCACCTTTGGTTCTTTCACAGTCGTTTTGGGGTCTGAACATGTGAAATGCATTTTAGCCTTTCATGGCCGGGGTGCTGTCTGCAGCCTTGAACCATGTCTCAGTGACTGCACAGATATAAGGATCTTCCAAGGTGAGGAGTGTTTTCAAGGAGTGCAGTTTCTTCTTTAGGCTCCTAGCATTAAGCAGCATATCTTTGAGTTTGTCTAGAGTGGATTTTTTTACATTGGAAATTTTGTTGTTTTGACAGTGCCTAAAAAAGGCACTATGGTAGAGGCAAGTGCCTTTGCTAGTATCCAAAAGCATAGAGGAGACAAGTAAAGACCATCTCGGGCAAAGCAGTGTGGTCTGTCAACCATGTCTTCCCAGGCTGACAAATAATTGATCCCCCTGGATTGACATCATAAGCTAATCCAATTTCTGAAGTCAATCATTTTTTTTTATATTGTGGCATCATCTTGGGTGAAGGTAGAATGCTGCTTAGGCTAGGGACATACCTATCTGAGACACATAATCTGAGAGTTAAATCATGTCTCCCTTTATATAGTCCAGAGAGGTACATCTCAAGACATTCACCCCAACATCTACTATGACCGAATCATAGTGCTAATTGTTGTTGAGTGACATGAGTGCATGAGTGATTTGACAGATCCTGGCACCTGACAGGTAGCTGACTGTGACCTTCTTGTCCAGCCTGGTGAGGGAGGCACCTCCGTGTCTCACTATGGAGTTGCCTAAGACCAGGACATTTGGTTTTGGTGTGTTTTGCCTTACAGGCTTATTTGCTGAAACAGTTGTGTCTGTTGTTATGTGTAGTGGATTCTATTTGCTTTGCAGTGTGTGCAAGTGTTTTGTACTTGGGAGGTCTCTGATCTTTTGGTAGGCTTCTGCTGAGTACCTGCATGTATGTGGGTTTATGCATTGTGAACTTGTTTTGTGTGAGTGGTGATGTGTGTGTGTGCTGACAACCTGTTTGATGTCTGGTTTGTTGTCAAAGTGTAATTACATCTCTCACATTGTATTTGCTTGTTTTAGGAGTAAGTGGTTGTCAGTATACATGAGGCAATTACTACATTGCCTCAGAATGCCCATGTCAATCTGTCTGGCCAGAGAAATGGTTGGAAACTGGCCATACATTATGACAGGTTTTTACCATAACTACTATTGGGCTAATTTGACCAGATTTTGCTCTAGGATTAACAAAGGGGTTATTATATTGAAAGCTAGGGGTGAAAACTATGGCAACACTTCACAGTGTGCAGCTGAGTTTTCCACAATGCAGTAAGGAAGCCTGGGAAGATTCACTAACAGATGTCTAGGAGAAAATTGTCTTTTAAGCCTTTTGCATCTGTACAGGGAACCACTGAACCCCATTGAGTGCTGCACAGCTATGTGTAAATATGAGGCTTAAACATAGGTGAAATTAAACACTTTTAGCTAAGCTACCAATGGGAAAGCACACAATGAGCTTTCCTCCAGTAATCTCCAACTCAGATGAGGCTCAGGCTACACACTTCTGCCACAAGGGTGCAGGCAGGGCCCTCCTAATGTAAGACGGCTGGAATAGTCCTCAAGTGCAACAATGCAGTTTAGATTCAGCAGATCTGAATCTAGTCTGCGCTATGTGCTAGCTACTTAAGGCAACAGAACAGGTTTTTTAAAGTGCAGAAAAATACCATACAAAATCAGCAAAATAATTAAATACAGTCAGCAAAGTGCAAAGAAAACTCAAAAGTACTTATTTTTTTATTTTAGCAGTGGATGCTTTGGATTTCAGTAGACTCTCTCCAGACCTCTGGCAAAAGCTAACAAACACTGAACAGCTCCAGTTAGATGATCTGCAGTAGTACTGCCCTCTGCACAAACTGGCAGCTCTTCGAGCAGCTATGAACAGTGGGAGACTATGGAGTGCATTTCCTACAGAGGATTTTAAATTGGAGAGGTTTGCTCTATAGGATCATAGGATCTTAGGAGGTTAGTAGGTTAACAGCCTTAGAGTCTTTTTAAACCTAACCATTTATGCCCCAATTTTCCAAATTATCAATGCCAATAGGCTAGAATGGCTTTGGTATATGCCTCTGGCTTAGGTCATCTACATGCTGCCCTTGCCCATAAGGGCAACAAGTGACAAGCTGGGGGAGGGTGGGATTTGCGATTTCCCATCCATTGGTTAAACTGCATTTGAATAGGCTTAGGAAAGAGCTTTGCTTCACATGAATGGGAACTCTGTTCCAGAGAAGGGATAATCTTTGGGGCACATACCTACCCCTCCAACATGTTTTGTTTATGTCACAGATGAGGTTTAGATCCTTAGGCCAGTTAATTCTAGTGCTGTTTGTTTTGTAAATGTGTAGTAGATCCTTCATGGCTGGATCTGAGAATGCCCTGTAGGTTAAGCATAGATCTCCCCTCCGTAATCTGTAGGAAAATGAGTACAGGGACAGGGCTTTGAGGCAGGCCACATAGGGCATATTATTTAAACTCTGTATTCATTTAGTGAGAAACCTCTGTGGCCACTTCAGCTATTTCAAATGCTTGGTCAGGTACATGCCGAAGGGTGCGTTGTACTCGATTATTGGTCTAATGAGGGCTAAGTATAATGGGACTCTGATCTCCTTAGATCTGGATGCCATGGCCTCACTTATAAGTTATGTCATGTAGAAGGATTTTCTTACTACCATGGACACATGGTGATCAAAGTTCAGGTTTCTGTCAGCCTGAGTTCCCAAGTCCCTTACCACAGGGTCTGCTCTTAACGTAGTGTCATCAATGTTGTAATTTGCAGGGATGTTAGCCTTCCAAAGGGTATAATTGTGCATTTTTTTCGGCCATGGTTCTGGTACTGGTTATTTGTCTGTGTTAGACTTTCCTGGAGGATATCTACATCTTTGGGGGATTCATTGATTGCACCCAGCTTGCAGTTGTCAGCCAATTTGGTCTGCTAAAGTCCCACTACATTTGCCTTGACTTCACAGAAGTGTTTTCCAAACAGGAGAGGTCCCAGTACCAAGCCCTCTGAGACATCACTAGTAACAGGTCTCTTGGTGGAGGTGGATTCTCCCACTCTATCTTCATGTGTCCTATTTGTCACCCATTCAGCTATCCATTGGGTGACATAGGGATTTATAAATTTGTGAGTTTGTCTGTAATACCTGAGTAAGGTATCACGTCAAATGCTTTTGCCAGGTCAAGATAGGCAGTATGTACTCTTCTGCACTTATCCATGGCTCTAGTGACCTTCTCAAAGAAGTCCATCAAGTTTAGTAGGCATGTCCTGCCCTGGACAAAACCAAACCGGGATGGGGACAGTGTTTAAAGATTTCCTATGTCTTTGTTTATCAAGTCAACAATAATTCTTTCCATGACCTTGCATATAAGGCTAGTCCAACTTATGGATCTCTAGTTCTTTGGGTCTGTCAATGGTCTGTCTTTGTGTAGAGAGATGACAGTTGCATTCTTCCATTCCCTAGGGATGAAGCTTGTTTGGAGGCTGTGACTTGAATAGAGTTTCTAGTTGGCCTGACAGGTCATGTTTCAAATTATTTAGAAGGCATCCTGGGATAAGATCAGGACCCACTGATGTAGTGCTTTCAGCTTTGGCTAGTGCATCAAGTGCCTGTTCTTTAGTGATAGTTGGTGGAGAAATGGTAGAGGGTATTTATTGGGGAGACTGGAGGTGACGGGGTTGAAACTGGAGCTAAATTTATCAGCAGGTAAATTTGCTATATCCCACAGTTTGGTATAGGAAGTTCCATTTCCTATTAGTTCAGCATACAGTTGGGTGTTCCCTTTAAGGTTTCATACATAAATGAAAAATACATCATGGTTATCCTTACTTAGGAAGATATTTTTGCCTTAAAGTTGGCTTTGCTGGACTTGATCAGTCCCCTGAGCTGCTTGTTGACACTGATGAGGGAGTTGTTGTTGTCCTTTGGGCACAGCCCTTCATATTTCTGAACAGAATTTTCTTTTTTTTTGTTATATAACCTACTTATATTGGGGTCCACAAAGGGGCCTTGTTTTTGGAGTTTGTCCTAAGTTTACTTTGGTTCAGTACTGCTGTTTCTATGCAATGATTTACATATTTGCACAGGGTTTCCATAAATATTTCCACATATGCCAATGTGTTCTCTGAGTTTGGGGGGGGGGGGGCTTGGAATTTAGCTATGCCTTCACTTAATAGGAGGTAGTTAGCCTTGGAAAAGTTCTTAAAGGTTCTGGGGTATGCTGGGAGTTCAGCCTTTATATTTATTTCAAAGGTTACCACTTTGTGATCTGATCTGACCAGTGAGTACATTACATTATACAGTAGAAATGTAATAAATGAGGCTCCTATCCTGCAGCAATTCACAATGCTGTCATCATTGTGAGTGATTCTACAAAACTAAGGCTGTATAATCAAATTAACTAAAAAAAACAGAATAAAAGAGGCTGTAGCCAACTGGCATAGAGCATTGTAGGAAGTGTATAAATGAGTGTAAGAATGCCAAATAAGCTGAAAAGTAAGATAAACAAAATGGTGGTGCAATCAGTATTACTGTATGGAAAAGAAAACTGGGCAGCGAGCGCACAGCAGATGAAAAAGCTAAAGGTGATAGAGATGCACTGGTAGGATGCATGCTATGGGACAGATAAAAAAATGAATACAGCAGAGCAGAAGATAAAGTAGCTCCAATTGCAGATATTATAGCAATAACCCACGCCTGGGCGTGGGTAATGCTGGATTTACCCACGGTTGGTGTGGTTTGGTCACAAGGGCGAAGCGTGGGTTATTGCTATTATACAATGACATTATTTAAAAAAAAAGAATTACTTTTCTTAAATAATGGCATTGTATAATGCCTCCTTGCTGCCCTTCCACGGCTGTCTGGTATTCTGCAGCAGTTCTGATGTACAGCGCATGCGTATACTTACGCAGTACATCAGAGCTGTGGGCAAAAGCAAAGGAGAAAGCAAGATCTCCGTTGCTTTTTACAAACGGTCTCGCTATGTTAAAGGAGTTTAACATAGCGAGACAGCTTTAAAAAAAGCAATGGAGAATCTCTGTTGCTTTTTTTAAAGCTGTCTCGCTATGTTAAACCCATTTAACATAGCGAGACAGTTTTGAAAAAAGCAATGGAGAAAGCAAGATCTCCGTTGCTTTTTTAAGTGTCTTGCTGTGTTAAATGGGTTTAACATAGCGAGACAGCTTTAAAAAAAGCAACGGAGATGCTCCGTTGCTTGTTTTAAAGCTGTCTCGCTATGTTAAACTCGTTTAACGTAGTGAGACAGGTTGTAAAAAGCAACGGAGATCTTGCGTTCTCCGTTGCTGTAAAAAAAAAAAAAAAGAGTTATACTAATGGAAAAAGTCCGGGTGACTGGACCTTCTTCCATTACTATAACTCTGATTTACAACGTGCACGCTGACCAATCAGCATGCACGTTTTGGAATATTAATGGGAGGTCATTGTATAATGTCAAAGAGAACAGAGTACACTGGTTTATGCACATGTGCAGAAAAGTAGACAGTCTGTGTGGCATTACATTTGATTAGGGTACAACAATGATCAGACTGCTATAGGCAACATAATTATATATTAGCTGTTATACCAAACACCATTGCAAGCAAAAAATATAATCGTATGTATAATTTGCTTCTTTTGGAAGTAACTGAATGGATGGCATTTGTATACATCTATAGCCATTTAAAGCAGAGGGCAAACTTAAACTAGAAAACATTTTAAATTTCCATAAAAGTAAAACAAAATCAACATTTTATTAAAATAATTTAATTTGTTTAACACTTAAAACTGTGTCTTTATACACATTTCACAAAACTGATTACAAAGTCTGGCATAATAGCTTTTATAAAAGACAAATTTAGTAATGACTACTAATGGGAAAAAGTACGAACATCATGAAAGATCTGAGTTTTAAATTATTGAACTCATCTGTGTGAATTTATGTCTAAAAGAATCACAACCATAAGGAAACATGTGCACTTATTTGCAAGCATGTATGCACATGCGATATTGAACAAGCACACACACACACACACACACACACACACACACACACACACACACACACACACACACACACACACAATCTGGAACAAATCCATGTTTATTGTTATTAAGAAGAGATATCTATTATTTAGGAAAATTAACAAGAATCGTCTGTTTCATTTAGTTGATGATGTATGTCAAAAAATAGAATATTTCAAGTTGGTGCCTTTTAATGATTTGTTTTTTTCTTACATTGAATGAAGGATGCAATGCCCTGATAGATAGACACATGGTGTGACTGACCAAAGACCAACAAAAATTAATTCCAAACTATCCATGAAAGCTAAAGATAATCTGCATCTCTGTGTCTCAGACCTCATTCGTTCTTTCATCAATGCTCAAATACATCAGAAATCATCTAGTGTTTCAAACCACAAAGACAGCCTTATGTTGAGTTCGTCGAGTTTTATATTTGAATGACTGACACCACTGTTAACTTACATCAGTGCTAAATTCTAGATACATTATTAGGATTAGTAGATGGGAATGTTTCAGTATCTGTGATAAACAACAATATCTGGTGGATTAATAGTACTATGCAATAAAGCTAGCTTCATTGAAATTGTCTTCTCTGCATAGCCTGTAAAAGAATTAGACAACCATGAGAAGTAAAAGAAAAAAAGAAGTTAATCCTCTCAGGCCTTCTAATAAAAAGCTCCACCCTATCCTTCTTTACACACATATTGAAGGCTCTGACCAAATTCCAATATATTTCCAGCCAGTTCCCTTCAGTAGTTTTACATTTGAAAGCATATTTAACTTTTCACTTGGCATTTCACAAGTAAAACTAAATAAGGAAGAAAGGACCCTAATCCTCCATCAGATTAGCATCTTTAGGCCATAATACACTGATTGCACAGGTATTTACCCGTCTTCATTCCTGTTCTCAGGGAAACCAAACATTCACTCTGGATAATAAGCATTTCACAATGGCTTCTAACCCTCTGGTGATGGCAGGTTCTGAAACAGCCATCCACTCTGAACAAAGCTGTCACAAAGTCCATTAAAAGGATAGTCATTACAGAGCAGTGGGAAAAGAACCAGGAGCCAAGACTCTTGCATAGGCATCTCTCTGATTATAAAAACAAAATTGTAGTACACATTTTCACATAAACAATACTGTGTACTTATTAATTTCTGTTTGCATAAAAGTTTTTCTGATCTTGAAAATGACCTGCTGCAGTCACTATTGCAGAATATTTATACCAGTGTTTTCCTTTTTTTCTCATATTGTATTGCATTAGCATTTTAACTTGAGTATTTCTTTTGGTATTATACTAACCATACAACATTCATCCTATTGGTTTAATGGATTGTTAATGTCAGGATTGTTTTGTGTCACAGAATGATCTTATGGTTATAGATGAAAAATCCATCTCCTATTTACTTCAGTTTGAAATAATAATGAATCTTGTTAAATATAAATAACAATGAGCACACAGAAGGATAATATAAAATGCAATAAGACTGTTCCAGACTTATCTTCTTATAAGCATAATGCTTCATTTCAAGTTAATACAATTTAGGAGAATGAACTACTTCATTATTCTATGTTCTAGAAACAAGCAGATAATTATTGCTTCAACCATATTAGGCAAATACGTACAGGTGTATCAATAACAGTGAACAACATTTCATAAAGTTTAATTAAATGCCATCTCATCATGGAAAAAGCAAGTAAATAAATGAACTGATGCTGTGGAAGAATGTACAGAGTTTGCATTCCCCTGTGTAGTAAGAAACCATGGCAGGGATTCATAGACTTGTTGAATGCCTATGCAGTGTTAATTTTCAAGCTGGTCACTAAATGAAGAGCATTATAGCTAATGAGAAATATATTATGCATTGGCCAACTGAAGGACTGTATAAATAAATAGAAGAATAGTGCTAAGATGAGAAACATCAGTGGGCTATAATCTAGTAACTGAAGCAGTACTTCAATGGGTCATATGACCAAGATGACATATGAGACAAGGAAGACAGGCTAGCAGTGGCAAGTCAGTCCATGGCCATGCCTGCAATGCAGTGCTGCAAAACCTCCTCTCACTCTTGCCTGGCACAAAAGAGGCATAAAAGCAGCCATCAAATAGACCACCAAGGGTTTGAACAATGAAATGCCAACCCTGTTCACCATACAAGTAGAGAGGTAATGGGGTAGATAGGATAGAAAGGAAACAGCAGAACTGAAATAAGAGAGACATGTACAAATAAACAAAACCACGGAAGGTGCAAATAAAGTCACTATAAACAAGTACAAAGCACCTCGGACCCAGAAGGTAGATAACGAACAGTTTTAATACAATATAGAATTAACACCAAGAAAATAAAAGAAACGTTTTCATCCTCAACTTCATCAGATCGGATCTGATGAAGTTGAGGATGAAAACGTTTGTTTTGTTTTCTTGGTGTTAATTCTATATTGTATTAAAACTGTTTGTTATCTACCTTCTGAGACATGTACAAATACAACGACATTATGGCATACAGGTCCAACACTGTGACTGGACCTGAAAAACAAAAATGTCTTGTCTATGATGAGTTATGTCTGTTCTGTGGTCAGTTGGAGTATTTCCTCATATGTGGAGATGATAGGTATGTGTCCCAGACACTACCCCATCTATGAAACAGGCTTCCTGTCTATATGAAGCAAAGATCCCCCCTAACCCAATTCAAGTGCAACTTGGACAATTGGATGGGAACCAGAAATTCATCCCTGGTTTGGCACCTATGTCTCTAATAGACATAGGTAACCTGTAAATGGTTCATCTCCCAGGCCCATGCTTACACTTATCTAGGGTATCAGAACTTGTTAGAGATTTGGGATGCATGGCTAGACTTAAAATGGCCCTTGTGGCTGTTAGCCTAGTAAAAACCTATGAACCTAAGAACCTATGAACTTAGACATAGGAGCTGTGCTTGCATCAAGAAACCTTGTGTCAATCAGGGAAACATGAAGTTGTTAATGGCTACTACAATACAACCTAGCACACTTCCTTGTATGTGAAGGGAAGGACTAACCACGCCTTACTCCATGTCTCTCTTTCTAGGTCCCTAGTCTACAACTGCAGCAACCTACATGACAAGGTATGTGCATCACAATACGCTACACCTGTATTTTAATGTGCAATACTATGAATGCCATATGGGATTATAGAAGCATATATGTCTAGGCAGACAATGTTGTCATGAATGTTTCTGCTATCTTAATTTTTAATGGTGAAGGATTCGGTGCAATAGGACAATATAGGGAAAATGTCAACAAGACATCCATAGTTGAAGATAATGGCACCGTACAAGTGACATTATCTGATTACACAGTAGCACTGTTTCTAACACAATGAGTCAGGATACCCTTACCCATCATTACAATGGCCCTTTAGAGGTACATGTTGAGAATAGAACCTCTCCAAGGCATGACAGACAACATTTACCAGTAAACAGCTTCTATCTCTGTCCTTAGGGCACCGATCATCAGAAATTTCAACCACCTTTGAGGTGCACATATGCACAAAGGCAGCGGTTGTGACAATGTGACAATGGTATTAATGAAAATATGTGCAGGTCACTGATGAAAGCTCAGTCAGCTGCTACCCACAGCATCATGACAATGTTGAATATTCACCACTGATTTCAGGATAATATGCAGCTAGTGCACATTGAGATGAAGAATAAGGACAAAGGGCAGACAGTGCTGATGAACCTATTGGTTGAAAATAGAGCCTTCATCAGTACCTACATGAGACACACTGCAAATTTGCCACAATTTGCCCCAGCCATTGTACCATACCATCTCTTGAGGTGGTCAGGGTGAGGGGAAGTCTGGCATAGGCTGTCCAGAATTAAATTGAACAGGCACAGACTCTTGGAGAAATGCCATTGCTGTCACTTGTGTGCTCACATCCAGTCATGCCCAATTGAGGGCCATCCAGGTCCATGTAGGGAGGGTGTGCTGAAATAGCCCTTCAGTTCATTAATGATTTAAATATAAATCATTTTCAGTTAAAATTTGATGGCTTACAGATAAGAAAAACAGTTAACTATCTAGATGTTATTTTGACCATCAGAAATAATAACATAATAACTAATATACACAGAAAGGGAATTGGAGACTATAACATTTTGGATAGTAGAAGTTGCCATCCACCTCATACTTTGGAAGCGTTACCTTATGATGAACTGTTGAGAGTAAGTAGACTGTGTAATGATGAAATGACTTTAGAAAATGAAATAGTAAAAACCTGTAATAATTTTAAACAAAGAGGGTATGATGAAAATGTTATGTTAAATGCCCTTTATAAATTATCTAACATTAATTCACCCCAAAACAGGCCAATAATGAACAAGAGAAATTATAGCAGAGACTTTAATATACTGCAGGAGTGTAGAAGTTTATTTTGTTACCGTATACAATATTTTAAGTGAAAAAATTATTGATACTATTAGATACTATCGGTCGTATTTAATTAATATAGAGGGTGTAAGAAATCTTTGTAGAACTCCTAATATTTCATTCAAAAGAAGGAGAAATGTTAAAGACATGGTGATGCACAATGGTTTTGTTTTACCAGATAAAGACTTAAACTTGCACCTTTCTGAGTGTGGCACCTTCCCTTGTGGAAGGTG